>NC_089581.1:47243259-47556968 GCF_019320115.1 Miscanthus floridulus | reverse complement strand
ACTTTTCCAGTTTTTGCACTATCTTCCTGCACTAGGCTAATAGACATTAGCTGAAATCATGCTCAGACAACATGGTAAGCTCACAAAATCCCCTTCTGGATAGAAGAACATTGTCAAGCAGCAGACTTTAATACAACAAGGCAATAACTTCAGAAATAAGTTAGTAACTATGATGCTCTTTCTAAATGATGCGTCTGTTTTATTCTCTTGCGATGCCCTATGTGCATCCATGACATACTATCTGTATAGTTTTTGTGTTCCCTTTACCAAAAATGGCTCAACTAAGTTACTTGGGTTGGTTCCCTAGACATGATATCTGAATCAATACTGCACTAGATTAATCCAAGTGCAGTAGATTAATATGTTTCCTACCTCACCTACACTCTTCCTAAATACATAGGCAACTGAGTGATCTCTCTCATAAGAACTGACTTTAATACCAAGGGGAAGTAACATCCTCTCACAGCATCAAGAATTGATGGGCCAGATATTACTGTCTTTTCCTTTGTGACAGCATCTCACAACAGCTCAGGGTGTGCTCACAATCAGATTCCTTAAGCTAATTACTCAACTGTTCAGTTTGGAGAGAAGTGGTGTGGTAGCAGCCATTTGTCCATTTCAGTATCTGGTAAATTTATAGTTAAAAGCTTCTAGATGGATAACAGAACATTTAATAATGAAGTCAAGGTACACACAGTTCATCCCTGGGAGAGTGGGACTGTGGGAGACTATGTAGATAGCACGTACCCTTGAAACCCTTGGTAATATTTCTGGACCAATAAAGGCTTCTGGATGGATTGTACATAATGCTAAGGAACATATGCAGATTTAATATACCACAGAAATATTTCCTACAGGCCATCCAATTGAACACTGGTCTTGTGAGATTGAGATAAAAAACACAAAATTAACTTATAATGTCAGGGTGAAATTGCCCAGCCAACGATATTAGTACATTACTAAACTGTCAAAAATCATGCTGAGGGGACTTGCTTCAGCCACAATACCACATCAGCTATATTTTAGAATGAACAGATGCCAAACACATCTACAGTGATAAACAAAGCATTATTGGTACTAACATACTACAGTTATGGCAGTAAGTGCGCTGTAGCTACTTGGCTGTGCCCTCAAGGTTGTCATGCCAAATTAACAAGATCTAAACTTGGTACGAAAATATTTGTTTTCACATGTTTGGCGTCATATGCTTGGCAGAATGGCAGGTGATAAGCCAGTAACCAATAGAACGTTGTCTTCTTTTTTCATATGTACTAACAAAAAAGATAAGATGGCTACACACATGCATACCTGTAAAACAAGGCTTAATCCACCATTGTCCTCAAGTTCAAAATACAACAGCTGAAAAGAGAAGTGTCAACAAACTTGTTTTGCTGCAATTACATAGTACATCAAGTATTTGGTTTATTTAAACGTTCTACGCTGCGATAATATCAACAACTAAAGAGAATCAGCTGATCATCTAGCGACTATCGTAATTTAATAACAATGGAAGTGAAATAATATTTTCCACTAAAAAGGTAGACTTATATTCAGTAAAGGGGGCAGACCCAGTGCCGGAGGCTCCCACATGAGTGGGGTCTGGGGAAGAGAAAAACTGAGGCAAGCATTCCCCCCGCAAAATCTGCGGAGAGGCTGAATAAGAACAAAATAGGTTGCTTATGGAACACTACAATTAAAAAGATGACGATGCTTATCAGTTAACTGACATAATCAAGTTACATGGTCAGTTCTGTATAAAAAAAAAGGACAACATTTATTAGTGGAATGTGACATTTAGAATTGGAACACAATAACTGATGTAACATAGGCGTTATATGGTCAAACGATCATAGAAGATGGATGAATAGCACGTTGGCAACTAACCTTAAATTTACTTTTAGAAGTTGAATGAACTATACAAACTAAGCCCATTTTGGCTTCTTTATCTGTTATGTCCACAGAATAAAAGTGAGCTGACTGCTTTTCTACCTGCCAACATGTGTAAAAATACCAAAGCTTACTGGTGTTAAAAAAAGTGAATAGATAAAGAACAAAAAGGAGCAGTTGCCAACCTTCCTACATAGAGATTTGCCCAGCTGAAGCTGAGAAATCTCTACTGATCCATTCAATGCCTCCTCTAAAACTGTTGCTGAGACAGTGGTCTTGATTGGTACACCTAGTTTGCTGCACAAATATATTGCATTACATAATGAGGCAAATAATATCGAGTAAAGAAGAATAGCAGATATATCATCTTTAAGTTACCTAAACAGAGCAGCAAACACTGTATTTACAGTATTGAGACTTGATAGGTCCAGCTCCAGTTCCTGACTATCTGCTTCAATGGCCTGAACAGTAACAAAGGCATTAAGTCACACGAAAAAATAGTCAGCTCAAACTGCCCAACCATGCCATCAATCACCTCAAACCCTGATGCATCATACTGGCGCCTCTTATCTGGATCTGACAGGATGTTATAGGAGAATGTGGCTTCTTGAAACTTCTCTGAGGCAACAGGGTCGTCTGAATTCTTATGTGGATGGTACCTGCAGGACAATTTTTACCAGATATATAAATACTCAAACAGCTGCATTGTCTCCTCCATCAAATTATCAGTAAATGAGATAGCTAAACAGTCTAAACTGAGCCTGTTTTTTTTCTTTGCAAGACAGAGCCTTGTTTTTTGTTCCAATATAATGCACGATTCAGAAGCTACCTAATACTGGTCTTTATGTGGTTCCAAAAGGAGAGGACAGCTACTCATACTTGGAACAAAATAAGCACAAAATGCGAACTAATCTACAAAAGAATTTGAACACAGTCCTTCCATCTGAGCAAAATAAAATAAGAGCACGCGAAGTACCGAAATCCAAGAGCAATGCAGACAATACTTACTTGAGTGCCATGCGGCGGAAGACGCTCTTGATCTCCTGTTCCTCATCTCCAAGAGCTCTGAATTTCATTCAGGTTTCTACCACAAATGATCTACATTAACTCACGCTCGACATGGCCGGCAAGAGCGCGTGCAGCCACCGGCGAGGTGTTGCCGAGCTTGTACACGCGGAGCGGCGCGGGCGTGCGCTTCTTGCCGGACTTGGAGCCCGTGCTCTTGCCGGCCATGTCGAGCGCGCTGAGGCAACCCCTGACGACGTCGTCAGTGTACGTGGAGTCGCGGCGCGCGTCGGAACCGTCGGCGATGAGGAACAGCGTAATGGGCTCGCCGGCGACGATGCTACGGCCGAATGAGAAGTAGGCCATGTCGGGGCGTCCCCACGGCCAGTAGACGGTGAAGAATCGCACGCCGGTGATGGAGAGGCCGTAGATGTGGCTGCACGCGTGCGCCACGGCCTCGCCGGCCTTCTTGGTGGCCGCCTACAGCGACGCGGGGCGGTCCGTGCGGTGGTCCTCGGTGTGCCTTGCCGTGGCCTCGAAGAGCGCGACGAGGCCCACGACGTTGGGTGACACGTACGCCTGCGGCGCCCCCATCGCTTGGCGCACGGCCTCCTGGACCGCAAGGCGCAGCACGTGCGTGAACGGCACCGCGGACAGCAGTCGCTCCAGCAGCGCAGCGTCGTTGATGTCGGCGTCCAGCACCACCACGCCGCGGGGCGCCAGCAGACGCTGTCGCGCGCGCTTCAGGGACGGGTCGTAGTAGGCGTCGAAGCTGTCGAGGCCGGGCACGCCGTCGCCGCAACCGCGGAGCGCCAGCGAGCAGTGCGCGCCCACGAAGCCAGCGACGAGCACGGACAGCAGCCCGTCCCGCCGCGGCTCCGCGCTGCGCCGCACCTCCCGCTCCCACCCGCGCCCCACCCGTACAACAGCGATGTCCGCGATGCTAGCAGACTCCTGTGCGAGTGTCGAGACCACGGCGAGGAGGAAGAGGAGCCATGGACCCCGGGCGCGCTCACGCTGGTAGGGGAGGGGTAGCCGTTGCGCCATTGGGAGATGGAGAGATAGGGGAGGAGAGGCGGGCGGGGGAGGGGTGGCCGCCGACGCCGGAGAAACGACCGGCAGCTGCAGCGGTGACAGGGTCGTAGAGCTCGTCGGGGCTAGGGCTGCAGGGGGAAAGAGGGAGGAGGAGAGGAGGGGGAGGCCGGCGGGGGAGGGGCCGGTGCCTCGTCTGGCTAGGGTTGGTGGCGACGGGGTCAGGTGTCTGTGCGACTGAGGAATGGAGATGGGGATGGGATGAGAACCGGAGATGGAGACGGAATGGGAGCCATGCCGGTCGGTGCATGGTCGGTGGCCCATCCAGTGCCGAGCGTACAAGCATGGTCGGCGCATGGTCGGTGGGTAAAGAGGAGAGGCATTAAATGTTCATCTGTCCTACTTATTTTTATCCGATGGTAGTACGGAGAAGATGCATGCGCTTCATCTGAGCCGTGGAATTTCTATCTAACGCATCAAATAAAAAAACATACGTGGACACCCTAAGAGGCCGCCGATTCGTCGTGCCTTCATATCTTTAATATAGCAGCTGGTAATTCGTTAATATCCTCTGGTCTTATACTTGGGACTATTATTTTTAAGAATAAATATATTATGAATATGGAGAAATTTAGGACTGTCATCAAAGATATTTTATAGAGGTGCCTTATTATTGTAGGGAAAGGAGGAGAAAATGAAGCCAACAAAATACATCAGTTATAATTCTAAAGAGGTGAAGATCATCAATGGAATTTTCTCAACGTGATTAGCATCATTGCCGTAGTATTTTATTATTGTTCATGCATTAGTTTTCTATCCAGTTGTGATACACGATCTTTTATCTAGCATCTAGCTTTTAGTGGCTGCGTGCACCTATGTACGTGAATCCAATTGGTGGCTGCATTTGGACGTGCCATTCATGTTAGCCAAATCAGGGACTCATGGTGAATCGGTCCTAGTTGAGCTGGTGGAGTCCGATTTTTGTTTAGGTCAGGTGGCCCGCGTGCCTATACCTATGGCCTTCGGCCTTATACGGATAGATTAGACTGGATTTTATTGTGAAGTTTATTCCCCGTCGAGCCGCCGCTCGAGAAATCGTAGATGGTGATCCCATCCGGTTCTTCGCATTGAAGATTATCTCCGGATGGTGATCTGGTCCTATACTCCACGGTGGCTGCTTTTTGGGCGTGCCATCTCAAATCTATTTGCTAAATGAAGGGGTATAGACATACGGTCAACCAGTTAAAAAGTTTAGGGACCCAAAAATATAATTTAAAAGTTGATGGACTTAGATGACACACTATCAAAAGTTAATGGACACAAAAATATGGTTTGAAAGTTGATGGACCCAGATGACACGCCACCAAAAGTTAATGGACCCAAAAATACAGTTTAAAAGTTGATGGACCTATATGACACACCACCTAAAGTTAATGGACCTACGGTGCATTTAACTCTAAAAATTATATAAATATTATAACTTCTATGTATATTCAGCCTGTTTGTTTGGCTGTGGCTTGTCGTAAACGATCGTAAATTTTTAGCTGGAACAATATTTTTCTCTCACACAAACCAGCCAGCAGTACTTCTTTACGAACCAACAACGATACGAACCAGCCAATCGAACAGGCTGATTAACCGCAATAGTGCAAACAGTTTAAACTATCTAAACGCTAAACACAGGGTGACGGGCCATTTAGGGTTTAGTGTTTAGCGTCTAAGATAACACTGCTTTAATCAGGATCAAAGTATGTATTACCACATGTTAAACATATTATCCTTCCCATTAGGCCCCGTTTGGCATGGCTCCACGCCATTAGTGAAGCCGTTATTTTTTGTTTTAGCTCCATGAACAGCTGCATCGGTAGAGCTAGAGCCGTTTTGGTAGACCGTTTGACAAAACAGCGATACATGTAGAGTTCTTTAAAATATGCTCTCACATAACCCCATCCAAGACCTACCAGAACGATGTGAAGCGAGTGAAGCCACTATTTTTTACTTCATCCTCAACTTTGCAGAATGATTTAAGGGACTCCTTAAATGAAGCTATTTGATTTTACCCGGGCACAAAACGGTTTTAGGAGCCGATGATGAAACCGTGCCAAAAGGAACCTTAGTAACAACTGGAATTGTGTTTTTCCTTACCGGGTGACAACAAACCCCTTACTAGCCCATCATAACACCTACGTGGCACAGATAGAAAGTCCTCCTTGTTCTCTCCGATGCATGCATTTCCCACATGTTTTTCTCCCTCGGGAGTTCAGACTAGGGCATTATCTATTTCTCTCGATCTTTCACCATCCAACCCATCCTTCCGATAATGTTTTGGCCTGTCGCAGTGGTTATCTTTCTCGAAACCACGGGCACCAGCTAGAGTGAAGAGGCGGCACGGCGAGTTCAGATGCGGAGGGCGCCGTAACCGTAACCCTCTTCGTCTTTTTAGTCGGCTTGTGCTTATTTCGACTTATTCTCTCTCACAGAAACACTATTGAATCAGTCGAAATTAATCGAAATACCACCAGCGGAGCAGGATGTTAGCGTGTCAAACAGCTTCTGCGCAAAAAGATGCTACAGTCCAAACAAACGCAGCCCGCCGTGCACTCCTGAAGGCGCGATCGACCGGAACCACCGGCCGGACTCTGGAAGCGCACCTCCTCCACACGGATGAAAGTCTGAGACTCGGTGGCGGCACCCGTTCCGCTCCCATGAACCACCCGCGACCGACTTGGCCGCCCGTGATCCACACGTCCCGTGCCGGCCGATTCGCCCGACTTGTGGACGAGAAATCACTGCGTACGTCTACGTCCCGCCGGCAGCGGCGAACGAAGAAGGACTTGTCTGCTCGTTCGGTTGGACCACTGACCCCGGGCTGCTGCTTGGCTGACAATGTAGAGAGGGCCGATGCCCGGGTTTTCTTCTCGTGTGAACAGCTGCACCATGTTGCAGGAAGATAACAGTGTAGCGGTTGTTGCTTTCGTGGAGGTGTTGCTGGCCCTGTTCTCTTCCTGCCGGGACCGGGAGAAATTGTGGCGTCCAGCTCGCCACCTCAACGCCTCAACAGCACGGAGAAATCACTGGTTCTGATTGGACCCTATCTATCTCCCAGCCGTAGAACACAGCCACGTCAAAATTCAAAAGCCTAATGTACATACAACCAGAGACGCTAGGCTAGAACCGAAGAGAGAGCAGAAAACGGCCAGAGGAGGCTCCAGAATCCAGACTTCGTGGGCTCCACTGTTGTGGTTTTGCTCGGCTCCAAGAAGGAAAAGAAGGCCAAGTTTTTCAACATGAAAACTGGAGCCTGTTAGACCTTTCGGGCCTCCTCCGGTCCTCCCATCTCCAAATGAGGTCTTATATGTGGCCTTTGGACCAGATCGGCCCTCTATCCGATGAGTTAAGGCAATACAGCCCATATTTTACACGGGAAGAAAGAGGAAATCCTCTTTTATTTTCTTTTGAAATTTAATATTTTTATTTATTTCCCCTTGTGGTTTTTGTGATCAGTCTGCCATTCTTTATTTATTTCAACAAATTTCCTTGATAGAAACATGAACAGTTCTTTTATCCGACTCAATGGTTTGGAATAACATTTTTGAATGTTCTAACTTTATGGGAGAATGTTCTAGCTTAAACATAAAATGTGATACCTTCATCATAAAAAACAATGTTCTTACTTGATTAATTATTTGAACTCAAATAAAAATATTCCTATTTCATGAGAAAAATTCCCGGCTTCATATGGACACTATTCCATATTAAAAATGCTTGCTCCAACTTTATGTAAAAAATGTTCTAGGTTCACAAGGATAATCTTCTTGCTTCACAAGAAAACAAAATCTTGTTTGACGAGAAAAAAATTCCATATTAAATAAAGAAAGTTCTAGCTTTATGAGAGAAAATATCCTACTTAATGGAAAAAAAAATATTGTAGCTTAAATATTTGTTTATGAAATGTGGAGACATGTTTTGCAGATTGCTTATTCAACCTTTTTAAATGCCGAATATATTTGAAATGAAACACAACAAATACTAGTCAGGATACATTCTGGGTTGTCCTGCAGCTGGGCCTTCGCTTGTTCGATGCCAAGCCAGTGCAAACTATCGGACGGAAGAGCCTGGCGCGGCCTAACATTTGGTATCGTGGCCGTTTATTAGATGGGCCTGGATGCAAGATCTAGGCTGGAAGCAAATCGGGCTTTTCCAGGCCGGCGAAATGCTTACTAGGTCCAGATAAAAGGCATTTCAAAACGGTGGCCCTCTGCAGTCTGCAGTATGCCAGTATACCAATGGCAAACGATTTGGCGCTCGTCGCTTTTGGTCTTTTTGAGATGATTACAGACGGGAAGGAGAAAGTGAAATTCTAGTCCTAGTCTATTTGTACATGAGTTTTTATCGAACTCTTAGACTTTGACACGACTATATATACGTAGGAGCTCTATGTCGTAATCAGGAATAAAGAATAGTCTCCCTATCTCTTGTGTCTATGTGTTCTACTTTCATCTACTATGTTGGTCATGAGAGACGAAGAGGAAAATATCCTAACTGCTGACAACATGTTTTATAACACATTATCAGCACGACAAACTCTTCGTCGACATCGCCGTTGAAGCCGGCGCCATCTTTGATGCCGGCGCCCGAATCGTCGACGTACCGCTGCGACTACTTCAACGACGTTGACATCTATGACGTTGTTAGCGGAATAGATCTACACTACATCACACATGCATCATCGTTATCAAGCAGACAATTCTACAACAATGCCATACACCCTACACGGTATATATCTGCTAACCACTGTCCTACGCGGCTTGCGAAGTAGATCAATTGACATCTTCTACAAGGTATGAAGTATATCTCGCAGATTACACTTGTGCCAGCCATCGAGCCGGTCTACGTATTTAAATTATGCATGTTGGATTGTACATGAAGAACATATAATGCATACGTACATGAAGATTGAAAGTAAGTAAACGTGCACATACACTTTTGATGTCATGTCACATGGTTGTAGTCCATGCTTGAAAGCACAACGCACACGGCATGAAGTCGCTGCTATTACATAACTCATCTCGATCGTTCATCTACGAATTGACTTGAAGTCGCTTTGATCGCTAACCGAAATCCTGGAGATAACCCACGCAAAATTATATTGCCGGCGGGAAGTTACGCACTAGCATTGCAGCCTGCTCGCAACAAATTATATTGCTGGAGATAACCCATACGTGGAGCGGACTCATCGCATTAGGAGCCCCTAGAGTGCACCTTGGCATGCATCCCCCATCGTATTTGTCCTCTGCTTGCACGCTGAGACTTCGCGTTTTCTAACCGCCCGCATGCGGCTCTGCAACTAATATAAACAATCTGATTTTGAAATATCAAAAGGTTCTCGAACATATTTCTTACGTCGATTTTCTTTGTGAACCGTAATTACAGTTACTACTTCTCTGTCCGGATGCGTGCAATGAGCCTATAGGGCGTGTTTGGTTGCCCCCGCATCCCTCCGTGCACTAACGTCATGTTTGGTCGTCTTGCTCGCACCTTTTACCTGCATCTTTTCATTCGTTTGCTCTCCTCCATCCCGCACGCCTCCGTCTTATGGATTTCTCCTTCCCTCATGGTGCAGGATGAATTGATTTATCCAGGATGCAGGGACCCATGCGTCAGACACCTAAAAAACTAATGCATGCATGTAACCAAACACAACCTCGTCTCGTACTGAAGACAACCAAACACGACCACCTGCACAAGCTTAACCCGACTTCTTCGGTCCTGCACAGCCTAACCATCCTGACTCAAGACTTATTCTGCAACCAATCACGCTCATAGTTGCTTGTTGCTGTCTCTGCCGGCCTGAAGCCACAACCTGTTATTTGTGCGAGGTTGCTGCACGACTTCCATCAGGTATCAACAACATGTTCAACAGTCGAAGAACCCGGCCTCATGTTCTGAAAAGAGAGAGAAAGTCTCCAGTCCGCACCGAATGTGTTTGGTTGACTCCACATCTCCACCTCGAGGTTGTTGCAGCTCCTGCATGAACTCACTGACGTTATATAGCTAATTCTTCGCATGTGGCTACTGTTTGAATGGACGAGAAGATTTCCAACTTAAAGCCGGATTGCCTGTACCTTTCCTCGTCATCACCGTGTGTGCATTTGCAGTAAAGCTCATATGCATTTGGAAATAGCATGGAGCATTGAATTAATAAAATAAACCCTTAGTGAAATCTAAATTTCCTGCAGAAAAGTATGTGTTTGTGTTTAACAGTGAAAGTTCTCCGTTTGTATACATTCAGAATATTTATTTTTCTGTTCATGTATAGAGGACGTGTGCTGATATTTTTATGCTCATTTGAATGCATTTATTTATCATACATTATGAATATATCATGTAATTGAAGGAATAAAATTATGAATGATTACACTAGAAACATGGTATAAGGTATATGAGTTCTCTAAATCCTACAGACCTTAGACCTATCACTCTTGAGAGACTCGTATTTATTTTTTCTAGCATAATAAATTTTTGGGATGAATGAATGATTGGTATTAATTCTGAAAATTTGTATATACCATAATCCTGAAAAATGCTAGATGCTTCTAAGAGTATTTTGTATAACCATCCGCTATCTTTTTGCACATTGCCACTTGTTTACATGTAAGGCTGGACGAAAAACTCGAAGCTCGTTAACTCGCTCGGCTCATGGCTGGCTTGACTCGGCTCGGCTCGGCTCGTTATGATAACGAGCCAAGATTTTAGCTCGTTAGCTATAACGAGCCAAATCGAGCCAGCTCGTGAGCCGCTCGCGAGCTAAACGAGCCAAGCTTCCAGGAAAAAAAGTATCAAAACTTGTATTAGTTTTTGTATTACTTCATGTCTTGCACTTTATAATTGACTGGTAACTGGTCTAGGCCCTATAAATTGACTGGTAACTGGTCTAGATGCATTTCTTTTGTATTATTATTATTCTCAAATTTTAGATAAATGCAAATATTATATTTTGTGTATTTTTTATACCTGGCTCGCGAGCTTAATGAGCCAGCTCGAGCTTTTAACGAGCCGAGCCGAGCTGGCTTTCTGGCTCGTTAGGATAACGAGCCGAGCCGAGCTAGCTCGTTATCTTAACGAGACAGAACGAGCCGAGCCCAAACGAGCCGAGCCAGCTCGTTATCCAGCCTTATTTACATGTAGTAAACTCATATGCACATGATGATTCCGGTAATAATAATATATGCGTACCTTCATGAAGAAGGAATATCCTGAACTTGTCCTGAATGACAAAATTATATAGCATGATCATTTATTAAATCCTAATAGAATATTCTGCTGCCACTGAAGTGGAGCGGACCTTAAGCATTATAGTTTCTGATATTACTCTTAAAGAATGAGTACGTGACCAAGCTAAATCTCGAAGGTCATATAAGACTCACTGAATGAGAAATTTTTAGAAGATATCACATATTATGATTGCAAAATGTCAGAAATATGGAAAATTGAATTTTCAAGCTTACGTGACCATATGAGATATATACACTGCTCTATAAATAATATAATGGCCTAAAACTTTGTATTAAACGTCATAGAAGACAAGATGGTAAATAAGATTTTATCGATGAATATTCTCGAAGGAATGTCTCTTGTATATAGAATATCAAAGAGCAATGTAATACATGAAGTATTTAAATTTATCATCAGAAATTACTCAAATAGAAGTTGAGTTAGAATTTTTAGACAGTTCTATGAATCAGGATATATGACTTGCATATGTTGCACTCCTAGACTATGAAGTAGAGCATGCATGAAGCTACTAATGTCAAGCATAGAAGCTAAGACATGTAAGAATGGATAAGAATTAGAATATTTAAGATTTTCTTGAAGAAGAACTTAAATCATGTGCTTACAAACTTGTTTTGTCTTTGGAATTACTATCCTGAAGTATTAGTGGTGGTGGTGCTTTAAGTTTTGATTTCCGTTGAATTAAGTGGATAGATTTTGTAAACTCGTAGAAGATTTAATGGTTATTTTATTAGCTTGAAGACTAATATAAAGTATTTAATATTCTTAGTTGTAATTCTTACAGTAATATGTGTTCTTGCATGGAATGAATTAGATTTATATGTTTTACATATAAACAATTATCAATTTTTTGCTTATCTAAATAAATTTTGTATTAATTTTATCCACAGAGAAGCCTCAGTTAACCATGAAGGTTACAGTTCTTTGTGCACTACTACCATATAGGTAGAAGAGAAATTGAATTTCCTAGAAGCACATGAACAATTGGACTATACTGACATATTAACTGATCTCAGAAGGATCAATTTAGCCAAGAAATAGTATAATCCTAAAACTAAGTATTTAATACTGAGCCCAAGAACTAAAAATTTATGTCCTACCCTGAATATGTTGTTGTACACTAAATAGTACGTACACTGGATATGTGAATTTTATGCCAACACCAATGAATACTAGAAGTATGATTGGATTATGTGGAACATTAGAAATGATTATTCATAGATGATGCATATAGCAGATTACTACTTGAAGTAATTATGACATAAAAAGGAGAGGAATTTTAGGTAAAGACATAAAAAAATATAGGTAATATATATTTAATAGGCATAGTCTTTCTAATATATCTTTAAGTGCATGTATAAGAACTTGAAATCCTAGCCATGTCCCTTTCAGCTGAGTTAACTTTCTCTGTATTGCACTAATTGCAAGTAAGCTTGTAGCTTTGCATTTTGTTGTTATCTATTACGTTGGGTTGAATACCAACGTTCCACATTACACTCGAATGCGTATCATTATATTGTGCTCTCGTCGAGCTGTAATTATCTTCACTCCTCCATGAATATTAGCATAGCATATTTGTAACTAGTAGCTACCTTACACTTCCCTCATAATTAGATTGGCTAGCTAGTACCCTATGTCTATAGTTCCCATTGAACTAAGAAGTATCTTGATTTCAATGGATCACATGATAAGCAATAAATTGGTTTAGGGTCAAGTAGCCAAAGATTAGGGAGAGTTGCTTAAATTAAAATTGGCTAAATAGAGAAGTGGAGAAGTGGCCCAATTGAATTGGATGGATTATAGTGAAAATTGAGTTGATAGATAAAACATTTATGATGATTTGGGATTTATGAAGAAAAGATATTTGGGGAATTTTTCATTAATGACAATTAGAAAATTCTAGAAGAAATTCCATATGAGTTTGTATGTTGCGTATTTTATATATTTAAAGTATATGGTCCATTTTTTATGTATGAGTACTTGGATCAAAATTTTTTGGCTAAATAATAAAGAAGCTAGATAATGAAATAGTTTTCTAAACTATAATATGGGCAAATCAGGGGAAAACCCTGAGTTTGTAGGAATATTGAACATTCTTAAGTGCACTTTATGTATTCTAGCTCGTTGCATTTAATATGTAATAACACCCATATTTAAATATGTGCGTGGATATTTTCCATAAAATTTTATCATAGCATACATGAATGGGCCTTCGCTTGTAGTTGGAGATGCATGAATTTGATTATTTTAAGTTCATGATAGGGGATATCTTTTGAAGTATGCTATAAAGATCTAATATTAGCATTAGGGGGAGAGAAAGCCTATTTTAAATGTCAAATATTATTTCTACAGAAGGAAAATAATCTAAAGATAATATTCCTCGAAGTTTAAAGTAGAAATACTATCATGCACTAAATCAAACAATAGTTTGATTAATACTCTTGTGAAGCATGAAGTAGAGCACATGCCATATATTTAAGAAAAATGAGAGGAGTAACTTGAAGTTAGAAACCAGAAGTTGTGTTTACTAGTAGTAAACTAAATGTTGTATACTATCAAGCTAAAATCCACGGGGACGCCTGTGGGTCCTAGTTTAGTGTATACTTGTTGAATAGAAATAAAATAAAACCCCTCCATTCTCATGAAAAGAACACCTCATGAAGAAGGTTAAGCACCTCATGAAGAGGATCATCACGAAGATGAAATCCAACACACTTGTTGGGTATGCAGAACAACAAATCATCTTTTGTTTGGGAAATAACAAAGAGACAGAATAATATCATATTATGAGAATATTGGGAGAAAATAATAGTTGTCGACAACGTTACCTCTAAACTTGCAAATATTTTCTTATGAGAACCTGAATCCAAAAAAGGTCCACGGCAAAGTCGCCTATAGCGATTATATCGGGTCAATGAAGAAAGCAATTGGGGTTGAATCTCCTACTAAGAATAAATAAATGTTCTGCTATATCTCTGACAAATGAAATGGATGAATATGAAATATACAGTTAATGAATGGATTATGAAGATCCATATAGTTCCTAAAGAATATAAATCGCAACATACGGAAATTAAATCTCATACAAAGTATTAAAAAGTCTAAGGTAGAATATATTCCTGTGTAAATATTAAAGTCTCAAGAAGAGCATGTCCTAGAAGAAAAAGAGTCAACAAATGACTTTATAAAAGAGAATATATCTCATAGAAGAGAATTGTTATTCACTAAGACTGAGAACATCCTTGAAGGAATTAATCCATGAAGGATTTACCAGTCGACTCTTGAATAAACACCATTGATCCCTGAAGTGAATATAGACCCAATAGAAAGAAAATGAGGAATCCAAAGCACCATGAAGATGTCATACAAACTCTCAGAAAATGTATATTGCAAAGCTAGCAATGAAGTGATTGATGTCCTCTAAATACCATAGAAGGTATAAGAATAATGATGACTTTGACAATTGAATTATTCCCTAAATACCAAATGTAAGACTAGATTCATGTAGTGGTACAATCAAAATCCTAAAGATTTGTAGAACATATAATTGAAAACCCACTAAGAAAAAATTATAAGTATTCAAACTCTATTATGAGTTTGATGCACTATGTTGAAGATAATTTATTTATCTTCATAATTCTCTAAAATGATTTATTATCTGAAGAATAAAATTTATTTATTTTGCACAACTAGTAGGTGCACGTCAGGTGTACACACTATGCAAATTAGTGAATTATGTACAGTATGTAGCAACTACTAACGAGAAAAAAAAACCAACTTGCTAGCACCCAGAATTGCACCAACCGATCGACTCCAGCCTTGCGGACTAAGCCAAGTGGTAGGCTAGTTCCAGAACAACCGATCCGAGCCTTTAGGATGTCCTCAACAGCTAACTATTTGGTTAGCTATTTTGATGTGGATAGAAAAATAATAGTAGAGAGAGTAGTCGACAAATAAATAACTGATCTATTTATATAGTCTAAAAATCTAAGAGAGAAACATATAAGTCCAATAATATATAAAAAAAATAAAAATATATAAAATAATCTTTGCTTTTGTCTTTCGCCCTACGTTGCGAACGCCGAGATCACAAATCCAATAGGTCAGGGGCTCATTCCGGAACAACCAACGGAGCCCTTAGAAACTGAACCACAAATGCACAAGGCCGGTTCGTACAGAGTCGAGGCGACAAGCCGACCGAGCAGACAAGTACTACTCGTGGTAGTGTCGTACAATCCTCCGTGGGGCCTCATCCAATGAGAATGTGTACTAGTCTCATCCCTCAGTTTAGTTTTTACCCTAAAATTTTACATTCTATCACATCGAATATTTAGACCTCGTTTGACAGGGCTTCACTTCACTAGTGAAGTCATTTTTTTTTGCTTCAGCTCCACGAACAGTTCCACCGATAGAGCTGAAGCGGTTTTGGTAAATCGTTTGGCAAAATGGCTTCCCTGTGAGAGCATGTTTTTAGGGACCTGGAGGAGCCGAGAGAAGCCACTTTTTTTTGGCTCCATCCCACCCCAAATCACTGTGAGAGCATGTTTTTAGAGGCTTCACAAGTGAAGCTATTTTACTTTACCCCGTTTGGTAGAAAACGGCTCCAAACGGCTCTTGAAGCCGGTGGAGAAGCCCTGCCAAACAGGACCTTAGACACATACATAGAGTATTAAATATAGATTAAAAAATAATGAGTTAAATACATCGTTGGTCTATTAACTTTTACCTATATTTTACTTAGGTCCATCAACTACGAAAGTGGTTTTTCAGGTCCATAAACTTTTGAAGTGATGCATCTCTAGTCCATACCCCTTTGTTTATCTTTTTAATCTGACGTGGCAGTCCACGTTGTCGTTGATGGTTCTTCTGGAGGTAGTCCATGGTCCGCGCAGGCAGCGGCGCCGCGTCCGGCTGCTCCACAGGTGCGGCGACGATACCTGACCGTCGCGGTGAAGCACCTCGTCCGGCTGCTCCACAGGGGCAAGTAGGCCAGCCCCACCCTCACCCTTGCCCTCTCCCTCTCCCAGATGCAGTAGCCCCATCCTCCCTGCCTCCCTTCCCAGCCCAAGGCCACCATGGCCGAGACGCCCTGAGGCCACGACAGCGCGACCACGCCGCCGTCGCGGAGCTCTGCCTGCAGCCCTGCACCGAGCCTTTGTCATCACGGAGCCGCGCGACCCCGCCTCCATCCTCGTCGAGTAGCCTGTGACCCTGGCCGCGCCCTCGACCTGCGACCGTGACTCCGAGCCAGCCCACCGCCGCACCTCCACCCACAAGCTGTCGGCAAGCCTCTGTCGCTGATCTGTCTTCTGGAGTCATGCGAGACGAGGTCGCGCTAAGGCGGGGTGGCCGGAAGTGGCAATCCTGGCTCCACGGAAGGGCTCGGGCTTGTGCTAGTGCGTGTCTGTGATCCAGTGCGGCCTTGAAAGACTCGGCCTTGGTTATCACGGGGTCCGCGGAGGACATGGACATGGCTGCCGCGAGTGGCGCGGCAACGCCGTGCTGTGCAAGTGTGCCGTAGTGTGGGATGCCTTCGCGGTGACAAGCCGCGCCGACGCCGCTGCGGCCGCGGTAGCATCGTGCGAGCAACCATGAAGTGCATGGTCCGTGCGAAGGGTGGCGGGGCACTACGTGCCAGCGGCTGCGTGTGCGTATCGGTGCTCTGCCATGCGGCGACCGTGGGTGGCCACCGGTGTGGCATCGCGTGTTGATGGTGTCCGAACGGACTAGGCGACGTGAGCTTGCGGGAACCGCGTACGTGCGCATCCAGGCGAGGTCACGAGGCGGCTCGAAGGCCAGGCAGATAGGCCAAGGCAGAAACAAGGAAAAAGGGCGGGTCTCGGGTGTGCTCACTAGCGGGCTTGGTGACGGCAGGGCGCCTGGTGCAGGGAGGGTTTGGTGCAGGCAGGGCCAATGCAGGGGAAGGCGTGTCCCTGAGCGGCACAGCTTCAGTGGTTGCGACGGTCACCATGGTCGAAGGAGAGCCGGCGCCGAGGCGAGGAAACTCCTGCAGGCGGTCGGATGAGCGGGCGTCGATGGCTAGATATAGATAGGTTGGGCCTTGGGTCACAGAGCGGCTCACCGGTAGCTCAGGAGGTTGCCGATCACAGAGCAGAGGCGGCAGGACACCGACGGTCCACAACGCGGTGTCACGGACGGCGTCTCGTGGCGCGGCGCAGAGGAACGGCGGGGCTCGACGAGGTTGACGCGTTCTTGTGCTGCGAACAAGACGATGGTGAAGGCTGGGACAGACGACAAGGCTTCTACGACAGGAAAAAGGGAAGCTTTGATCTTGGGGAGGATCGCCGACGGTTTGCTGGTGGAGGTGCGGCGGTGGGCTGGCTCAGAGTCGCGGTCACAAGTCGAGGGCACGGCCAGGGTCACAGGCTACTCGATGAGGATGGAGGCGGGGTCGGGCGGCTCCATGGCGACGAAGGCTCAGTGCAGGGCTGCAGGCAGAGCTCCGCGGTGGCGGCATGGTCACGCCGTCGTGGCCTCAGGGCGTCTCGGCCATGGCGACCTTGGGCTGGGAAGGGAGGCAAGGAGGATGGGGCTACGACAGCTAGGAGAGGGAGAGGGCAAGGGTGAGGGTGGGGCTGGTCTACTTGCCCCTGTGGAGCAGCCGGACGAGGTGCTTCACCGCGGCGGCCAGGTATCGCCGCCGCCCCCGTGGAGCAGCCGGACGCGGCGTCGCTGCCTGCGCTAACCGTGGACTACCTCCAGAAGAACGATCAGCGACAACGTGGACTGCCACGTTAAATTAAAAAGATAAACAAAGGGGTATGGACTAGAGATGCATCACTTCAAAAGTTTATGGACCTGAAAAACCACTTTCATAGTTGATGGACCTAAGTGAAACATGGGTAAAAGTTAATGGACCAACGATGCATTTAACTCAAAAATAATTAATTGCACAGTTTACAACTAATTTATGAGACGGATCTTTTAAACATAATTAGTCCATAATTTGATAATAAAGTGCTACAGTAACACATGTGCTAATGACAGATTAATTAGGCTTAATAAATTTGTCTTGTGGTTTACTGATGAATTCTAAAATTTGTTTTTTATTAGTATTCGAACACCTACAGTGCCCAAAACTAAAGCTTTAGAGGCTGAATCGAAACTAAAAATGGCAACGGGTAAAATCCGCGCGGATATAGGAATCACAAACCACACCCGTGACAATATAACTGTGCCCGCGCCCGTGCCCGCCACTCGCCACGGGAAGCACTATGCGCCCGCGCCCACTATCCGCAGGCATATTTTGCCCATGGGCATACCCGCATACCCGCTAGAAGTTGCTCGTCGGGGAAGACGGCGGCGGCATGCAGGACGGAGACGACAGCCTGCGCGCCGGGGATGGTGGCCTGGGTCGAAGCTTCGAAGCAGGGAGGATGGAGGCCGGCGTCGGAGCCTCAGAGCGGGGAGGACAACGACCGACGAAGGAGCCTCAGTGCGGGGAGGCCGGTGTCCGGCGACCAGCGTCAGAGGGGGGAGGCCAGCCGCCGTGGGTAACTGGGGGAGCCACGAATGGGGAACTAGGGGCTGGGGGTCTGACCGTCTGAGGAAGGCCGGACCGCCGGAGTGGAGGAGCGACAACGCTGGGAGGCCGAGATCGCTGGTCGCGTGGCCGCGTGGGTGAGCTCGTGAGGGTGACGACGGCTGCTGGTGGGAGTGGGATGGGATTGGGAATTTGGGATGACAGATGAGTGAACTAAAACCCTAGAATTTGATGGTTATATAGCTCTTATGCAGTGGCCCCACATGTCAGTGCGGGGTTCGCGGGTTTGCGGATGCGGGCATGCTCTTTGTTTACCCGTTTATCTTTACCCGTTGGGCACAACTCTATGCCCGCGTCCGTGCCCACGGGCACAGGTTCGCGTCTGTATCCGCGCCCACCGTGTCTGGTACCCGCGGGTACGCGGATTTTTTTTGCCCGTTGCCATCTTTAGGTGGTGTTTGGATCCAGTGACTAAAATTTAGGAGGTGTGTCAGGATAATGTTGCTTGCGGTGTTTAGATACTAAAAAAAAATAAATTACATAATCCGTCAGTACTCCACGAGACGAATTTTTTTAAGCCTAATTAGTTCGTTATTAGCAAATTATTTACTTAGCACCACATTATCAAATCATGGACTAATTAAACTTAAAAGATTCGTCTCATAAATTAGTCGTAAACTATATAATAAATTTATATTTAATACTTCATACATGTGTTAAACATTGAAAATAGCAACTACTACAATTTAAGAGGGCAACCCATCACCACCTTACTCGAAACAAGGCCTGTGACTCGTCTCGTCCCGTCGTCAGCGGTCAGTGCCTTGGCGGCCTGCGCCTGCAATGCACTGCCCTAGATCTACTCCGTCGTTTGCCTTGCACCGGCGGACCAGCCAGCCAGCCCAGCCGTGCTCCAGTAACGTCTCTGATTCGCCAGCAACCTACTACCCTGCACCAAGCTGGACGCTAGCCAAGAACTTGTTTAGTTTCTCCTTAAAAACTTACTCTCTATCTCATCAAATATTTTATACATACAAGAAGTGCTAAAAATAAACTAAAAAAATAACTAATTATACAGTTTGCCACTAATTCGTGAGACGAATTTTTTAAGCCTAATTATTCTATGATTTAACAATATGGTACTACAGTAATACATGTGCTAACGACAACTTAATTAGGCTCAATACATCATCTTGCGAATTACTACCGGATTCTGTAATTTTTTTTATTAGTATCCTGGTGTGACACCCCAGTAACTTCCAAAATTTTACCTATGGATTTAAACAAAGCCTAAACCTCACATTACTGTTATAACGTTACTGCTGACGGCCGGTAGCCGTGACCTCGTCAGCCGTCGGCGAACGGCCGTACAGCTAATAACGCACTGGCCGGCGGCATGGAGCTCCGCCGCGCCGCCGGAAATGGCCGGCCGTGCTCTCGTCCGATCCGTCCGTCTTGCTCTGAGAACGAGGAAAGCAAGAACAGAGGTGCATGGTAGGTGAGCAGCAATGGCCAGTGGCGCCATCGATGATGGATGGCGCGATAATGTCCGACAGGTTACTGAGCAAGTAACAGGAGACAGTGATTAGCGAGAGAGGAACAAAGACATGGATGATCCCGAGCTCAAGTTCTAGAGGAAGATGAAGCACTCCATGGCCACCGAGGGGTTGTGGCCCAGCGGCGCGCCCTCCTCGCCCACCGCCAGCTTCTTCTGCTCCCCTCCTACTCCTCCGCCCAACAACGCCGCCGCCCGCTCGTCGCCGACGCCGCGACCGGTGGCGGCGTCGAGCCCGCCGCCGTCTCTAATGACCCGCGGCGCCGGCCTGGCTCGCTCGGGGGTGCCGTGCTCCTTCGCGGCCGCCTTGCGCATGGGGCTGGCGGGCCGGTGGATCGCGGCGCTGGGACTGGGAGAGGCGGGCGCGCGCCTACTGCCCGTCGGGGAGTCCGACCGCCGGCCGGACCGCTCGCCGGGGTCCCGTCTGGACAGCGCGCTGGCGCTGCCTCCCCCGTGGCCGGCGGCGGCGGCGTTGAGGGAGAGGAGGGGCCGCTTGGACGACGACGGCAGCGCCATGTCGGTCTCCCTGGCGGAGTGCGTCCGCCGGACGGCGGCGGCGCTCCGCGCCGCGGACGGCGAGAACCGGCCGCTGCGGCACCCGATGCCGGACACCACCGCGGGCTGCTCCCGCCGCGGCCGCGGCGTCGGCAGATGCTGACCGCCGCTCTGCTGCTGCCTCCTGTGCGCCGACGAGGGTGACGGCGACCGCGCCCGCCCGTGCCCGTTACCGCCGCCCGCGCCGCCTTCCTTGGGCTTGCGGCTCTCCCTCTCCCTCTCCTCCGGCGCCGTCCTCCTGGCTGTAGTCTTTCCTTTCTCCGGCGCGTCCAGCGCCCTCTTCTCCACCTCCCGCTCCCGCTCCCATCCGGCCGCCTGGTGCACCTTCGCCTTCGCCTTCTCCTTGGCAGCCGACGCCACTGACGCAGCGCTGTCGCTAGCGCTGCACGTCTCGAACGCCGCCGCCTCATCATCCGCCTCCGGCTGCTGTTGCCTCCTCTTGACCGGCTCCGGCGGCGGCGTCGGCCTGGGCGGCCGCGGCACCGGCGTCTCGGACAGCACCACCTCCTTGACCTCCTCCTCCTCGACCTCGGCCTCCACCTCCAGCACCGGTGGCAGCTGGGCATGGGCGTTCTCCTTCTCCACGACCGGGAGCGGGGCAGCCACCTTGCCCTTGGCGCCGGAGCCGGCGCGGGCGGCCTTCTTGCTCACGCAGCTGCCCATGATGATGCGCCACCCACCCCACCCCGCCGCCGGCAGCGCGAACGGAAGCAGTGGAGAGGAAACGGAGAGTGGAATGCCGTAGCTAGGAAAGCAATGGTGGTGGCCTGGCCCTGCTGGCTGGGATGGGCGGATGGGAGATCCGGGTCAATGAGGTGGCGCTCAGCGATCAGCTGAATGCAGCTGCAGCTGCAGCTGCATTATGCATCTTTCGTCGTGAGGTGGAGGGAATCGGATCGCGAATTGAAGAAGGCCTATTAATCTCGGGGTCAACTACCTCGATTCCTCCCTTCTCTCTCCTCTCGATGCAGCAGCGCTGCCTGTAGGAGCTGCTACTACGAACGACACAGTGGTGCTCGGGCTCATTAAACTGGAGTCAATTCGCCGGCCACTGACTGATATATATCGAGCTGGCGCCATCACTGCGCTAACTCCCATCACCCGTCGGCCGCTATCGCTACGCTACGCTACTGGCCTCGCTTGGACGGCTGCTGCTGTGGTGTTCCCTCACCCTCCCACGAGAGATTGGACCCGTAGCCCCGAGGGCACTCCCTCATCTACTAGGATTAATGGTGAGAGGTACGGCAGGTAGATAATTAGCAGGTCTGTTTGCATCCGAAGTTACTAGTAGGACCTTCGTCGTGAAAAGATGCAATTAGTTTTGTGCCTAGACTTTGGAAAATTCATGACAAAATAGAGTACTAAAATTCATGACAAACTGGTATACTGGCCACGTTCGGATGGTATGGTTCTGGAGGAATTTGGATGGTTTGGAGAAATTCTGGAGGAATTTGTGAGAGGAAAACACTCTTCTGGATGAAAAAAGAAGCGGATCAAGCCGGGTTTAAGGGCACGCGAACAGCCCGGCTTGATCCGCTTTTTTTTCATCCAGAAGAGTGTTTTCCTCTCATAAATTCCTTCAGAATTTCTCCAAACCATCTAAATTCCTCTGAAAATACTTTGGAAAAAAAATCTAACGACACTTATTTGTCATTAAAATTTTGAGCGAGGTAAGATAATTAGATAGAATCTCTAATGGAGTTTAAGATTATATAAGATATATAGATATAGATAGACACGATATATAAATATAGCTATAGACATTAATGTAGATATAGATCAAACATGCAACTTTCGTTAATATATGTGTGCTACCTTTAGAGTAGCACCTTTTTGTAGGTTGAAGGTTGCTTGGAGATACTCTCGTATCAATTCTAAATGGGAATCGTGGACGCCCGCATCTCCGATGAGATAGGATTCCGTCGGACGGTAACCTAGGCACACATCCACCGAACGGCCCATCAGAAAGCGCCATCACGCGACCTCGGCTTTGGTCGCGCAGCCCGCCTGCTCGCGCTTGACACTGCGCCCCGTCCACTTCGTCCCGCCCCACACACGTATCCCGTCACTCACCCACCTCGCCCTGCCCCACACCCGCCGCCCCTTCTCCCTGACCTCCTCCTCTCTCTCTGCACAGGCGGGACCCGGGAGCAGAGATGAGGATGAGCGCGCCCCGTCCGCAGGACCCAGGCGCGCCGCGTGCCCCATCCGTCGACCCTCGGATCGCCGCGCTCTTCGCCTGGCGTCCGGGCCGTGCCCCATGAGGCCATGAGTCTCTGAACATACTGACCGACCTGAGGCGCGCGACGGCACCGCCAACACCAGCAGAGGCGGGTGCGCGCCTGACGACGCGGGTGGAACTGCGGGAGCAAGGAGCGAGAGGCGCAGGTGGGGTGCGCGACGGGTAGGAGCAAGGAGCGAGCAACGTAGGATGAGGGCATGCGGGGGGAGATTGCCGCTGCGGCAAATGTGTGGGGCGTGCTGACGGCCGTAAGGCGTTGTGAAGCGTGCGACGGGCAAGCGTGTAGGAAGATATTTTTGAGAGAGATGTGAGACGTACAGAGGAGGATGCAGACCTGTTAGACCTGTAGGGTGCGCGCAGGCCCGAGAAGCGGTGTCTGATCGGACGGATGCCCAACCCTGAGCATTACCGATTCTAAATTTATTAAATCCAAGCAGGCCATAGTTTGATTGTCGGGCTCCCGTGCCGTTTTTTGTCCAAGATAAATCATCTCCATGCCTTAGTGTACAGTTTGTTTCTATTCATGTCTCAAAAGAGTGCTCGTTTTTTGGAAAAAAAAACCGCTCTATTATACATTTATACTTCATCCATTCTAAAATGATAAAACATTTTATATAAAAATAATACTAAGTTTTACAAACTTTGATTAACAATTAGTCAGTTTATATACAAGTTTAGAAATTAAAACAAAAACTTATTACATCGAAAATTTGTATTTAAAGTGGCTCTGAGATGATGTTGATTTTTTTTAGCAA
Source organism: Miscanthus floridulus (assembly GCF_019320115.1). Classification (NCBI taxonomy): domain Eukaryota; kingdom Viridiplantae; phylum Streptophyta; class Magnoliopsida; order Poales; family Poaceae; genus Miscanthus; species Miscanthus floridulus. Next base: position 47,533,140 of record NC_089581.1, on the reverse strand, counting down.
ATGGTAATATATTTTAAGGGAAATTAGAGGTGTTATATATAATGTATGAATTTTCCTGTTTAAGATAAGCTTATAATTGGGAGGGACAAAGGGAGTATATATTAAGACAAGAGGCAAGTTGGAAAAAAGCCCTAAACAGAGGACCATATTACAAGTTGAAAAGAAGCCCTAGACAGAGGACAATATTAAGATAAGCTTATTAAAGGAGGCCCAGGTTCACGTGTTGAGGATCAGTATAGGAGATGTCGACTTCGTCTTCAGTGATGGAAGCTCATCGTAGAACGTGGAAACAAAGAGGCCATGGGTGCATGATGCCTGCATGGAAGAGTCTTACATATATCTGTTCATGTCATATGGTTTTTGTAATCTTTATAGGGATAAATAATTGTATTTTTATTCTTTGTCAACGCCATTGCATGCTTCTTTGTGGCTTCAATAAATTTATCCACCTCTTCACGGAAACCTGCCTTTTGAACCTTAACGAATCATACATCCAAGAGTTCCTGTACTCCATCTTTTACAACAACAACAAAACAAACATTAAATGACTACTTATTCATATATATATAAATGAATCAAATTAATAATTACTTGAGAATAATTGTATATACTTCAGATATATATGAATATAAATCAAATATAATTACATGAAGCATACAAACACACCATGGTAGAGAAAAATTAATTAATGGCCCATTTATCCATAAATAATTAAAATATATATTTGTTGATTACAATAAACAATTTCAAAGACAACAATTATATTTTACCCAATATCTTTCATGCAAACCCTAGTCCAATTTCATCAAACATAAATTTATAAAAACAAAATTAATAAAAAAACCAAACCCTAGATCTAGTCAACATGCACATGAAACATCCATAAAACTAACTAATTGTTCACTAAAATCAAGAAACATGGACCAAATAAGGGTATGATCTTGTTTCCCTACCTAATTTATCCAAGTACATTCAAAACTTGGATCTAATTTGCTTCATAAATAGCTCAAGTACCATAGAAGAAAGAGAAAAACAAAATTCTAATTACTCACTAATCAACCATTAAAACTTCAAAAAATGTGGAATATTATTTTCTTACCTTCTATAACCTCTCTATCAAAGGATTTGAGACCAAAACCTTCTCCCTTAGTAGAGCAATTTTTGGGAGGTGCCTAAGGCCTCCCCACCTTTTTTTCACGGGTTGGAGTGAGTGACCCGAGGAGAAAGAATGTGCTGTAGTTTTTTTATACGTGGGTTATTTATAGGGGCGGCTGGTGATTGAGTCGTCCCTATAAATAGCAGGTATTTAAAAGTGGGGCATTTGTGGGGGTGGCTCAATCACCAGCCGCCCCTACAAATAGCAACACCAGGGGCGGCTGGTGAGTGAGCCGCCCCTACTGTTCCATTTGTAGGGACGGCTGGTCTCGTGGCTCCCGAGTACGCTATTGTAGGGACGGCTCCATCACCAGCCGCCCCTACAAAGAATTTCTCCCGTTGCTACAAACCGTTTTTCACGTAGTGGTTGAAGAGCATGGTAGCAGTCAATGAAGAACGTTTCCGACCAACCAAGGATGTGGATGGAGAAATTGACAGAGGACAAATAACCTCTCATCTATCAAGGTATTTTTTTTTCCGAGAGCGTGCCTTAGTACGTTTCCCATTAGGAAGAACGGAGTGTTACAACAACATATGCGATCGTTTATGGAACAAGTACCGAGTAATTTACGGATACCCATACCAAGAGAGCTACAGTGTAATTTACCGCGTGACATCTTGCCTCCCCCGAGCACCTTCTATGCCCAACGAAGTTGGGGAAGAAGGGGGGAGGCGAGGTCGGAGATGGAGAAGAATGAGAGGAAGAGAAACACTCGAGTATCATTTAGCATTACTCTTTTAAACTATCAAGCGGGGATAAGATTTTTATTTATTTTTTATTTTCTAAAAAGTATGGACAATGAAAACTCACTTGTCTTTTTGGTGATTGGCTTGTGGATATATTTTTTATTCTGGCGAGGAGGATTTGGAAATTTGTATGTGAAGACGAAAGTTGAGTCGATCGCCAAATCAAAATAAACAATGAATAAATGCTCCTATCTGTAGAAGCTAGAAGGCATCGATCTACTTGGTTGTCACCTGCACATGACTAGTACTGGAGCGAATGCTTGCCCGGTGACACCCGGCGAGGCAGGGATACGATACCATTCAGGTGAAGGACGAGTTTTGGAGGGCCGGCATTGCTCGGTTTTGGGTTGAAATTTGAATGGCATCAGGGCCCGGCCGGCCAGCGATACAGGAACCGGCCGGCTCTGTCGTGTGGGACGGCCGGTGGGAGTGGACTGCGGTGTACGCACATGGTCGAGCATTTTAGTGGGGGCCCGACCCAACCCAACCCAACGTCGCCATGATAGTTGAGACATGCATGCGCATGGCTGGCTTGGTCTGGCCATGGCCGCCGGTCAATTCTCGCGCCCAGGCGCAGCTACTGTGGGCTGTGGCCTCGCCGCAAGAGCCGCTCGGCGCTTGGTTATCATGCAACCGCAAACTGCGCGGCCAGCTCACCACCGCAAGAGCCGCTCGGCGCTTGGTTATCATGCAATCAAATGGGCTGAAAAATACTCTTCTGACTGAATTGTTGCGAGAGAAAAACACCGTTCCAACTAAAAAAAGAAGTCAAACAAGCTGAATATGGGGTAAGACAAACATGGCCATATAAGTTTCCTCTAACTTAAGTTTAGTGGGGCTCGTGTCAGTGGCAGCTCTCTACCCCTCTAATGGACGTGATGTAAATCACACGGTGCTCGTCTATAACATGATGTAGAATGAAAAGCTCAAAACCAAGGCGAGGCAAGGCAAGAGAATGCATATACACAACTAGTATAATGCCTATGCTAACGTTACGGTTTTTATCTTGAGAATCCACATGAAAACAACCAATGATTTTTTTTTCATAGTTCAACTTTTACACAAAAGTATGCAAATATACTTATTTTTCTAATTAAAGTATGCACCCATATTTTATTCACGCAAATACGTATGTGCTTCATGTTAATGTGTGTATGCACTAATACTGTCAAAAAGTTGTACACAAGCGTAATAATTTTTCTCCTGAAAAAATGCTGATGAAAGTACATATACCCTATAGATAAACACTGAAACAATCGTATATGGATATACTCCCAATTGGATATTGTCATATATGCACGTATATATACTTGGTCCATTGGTATAAGGACGTATACTCATTAAAAAGTATGAACGCATACTCCCTACCATGTATCCACATATACTATACTTGTTTTAGGGTATATGGACATACTCTAATTTTAAAAGTATGAACGCATACTATCGTATGTACATATACTTGCCAAGAATGGTTTACACTATCTTTCTGCACAATAAACAACAATTTTTTTGTGGCATGTAGCCATCACCCGAGATTTAGGAGATTAGCTCCCGTGCATGTATGCATGCAGTTTTGAAAAGGTGCGACTGTGGGATGTGGGAGGCTGTAGCGCCTGACTAATGGATCCGATGGCTGCATTGAAACCCGATTAGAAGAGGGAGTAAGGCCGCGTTTAGATGGTGATTTTTTTTGGTTTTGGCTACTGTAGCACGTTCGTCTGTATTTAACAATTAGTGTCTAATTATAGACGAATTAGGTTCGAAAGTTTCGTCTCGCGATTTCTCACCCAACTGTGCAATTAGTTTTTTTTTCGTCTGCATGTGCCGTAAGATTCGATGTGACACTTTGGGGTGAAAAATTTTGGAAACTAAACAGGCCCTAATTACTCCTGGGAGTACAGAAAACGCACCCTATATATATATATACACACACATGGGAGTAACATGGCTCACTGGAGTAGGAAATAATTAATATATATATATATATATATATATATATATATATATATACACACACACACACACTATTACTGCAGAATCATTGCATGATTCCTAAATCCAAGAAACGAACCAAAAGCAGAGAATCCGAGGGCTGTCAAAGGCCAACTCACCAGCGGCGAAATATGTTACCACCAACATCTTCTCGAACAGCCAGGCAAAGTTGATTCATTATCCCTTTTATATAACTAGACATCATCAGAAGCACAAGCCAACAATCAGCACAGGGGGCATGGATGTGTGTTATAATTGCTGCACAATTGTGGATATAAATAACAACAGGAATTGGATATCCACTTTTAAATTAACAACTGTCTGATGATCTTCATATCCTTTTTACTATGGTCTTGTTAATAGCTCGAGAACCCTTTGCTGGGCCCATCAAAAGAGTCCTTGCCTTCAAACTCAACAAATATTGCTGCGAGCAAAAATTGAAAGATCAGCTGAAGTTCCCTGCAACTTTCAAATACTTTCACATGCTCACTTTAGTCTAAGCTAAGATGCAATGAAAAGGATCGAACACTTTTAAAGAAAAATTCGACAGCCATTTACTACTGAGGTCAAAGCAAGCCATCAACCTCACAATAGATAACAAACTATCCAAAGCAACCTTTGTTATCAACAAGTATATTTGTGCCATGGAATATGACAAAATAACAAGATGCCACATCATTATAAGCATTTGCGGACAGGATTCATATAACAGGAGAAATTTTCTTGCCTTTATATCCCTGTGTATGATTTCATTGTGTTGCAAATATTTCAGTCCATGCAAAAGCTGTTTAGTATATTTCCAGATGACCTGATAAAGAAATAAAGTGAATAAAAAAAATACTCTCCCCTGGTTAACTCGTCAAATTAACAGTACAAGCATTTTAGAGTGGAATAAATAAATAGATAGATAGATAGATTTAATTTGAACAATTGGATAAAATATAAAAGTCAAAGCATTGTTTGAGAGCAAAACTTCTCACCTGGGCCTTCTGTCTTGTCGCATTGCTGCTTCCAATCATAAACAGCCACCAAGAAAACAATTCGAGATCCATCAAATCGCTCAAAAAGTTCTCTCCGTTCAAAGGTCCTACAGATGGAAGCATGCATACCGACCTGGTTGACAGCAAGGAGCTCGCCGAACGCGCCACTCCCTATAAGATTGCCCTTCCGCCACCGGATCGGCGGGTTCTCCTCTGCGGATTGCTTCATGCCCTTGACCTTGCATTTCGTCTCATTTCCAGCATCGACATGAGCTAACAAGTGCACTAATCTACTCAAACATATAAAGGAATTGCTCTGAAGAAACATACTGTTAATAATTGACAATGACATAGCAGGAAGCAAATTATATCAAGAGCATGATATTTTCTTTAGAAAAATAATCTGCAAATAAATAATGAGACGTAATGCAAGTATATCGGTAACCAACCAGTTAACTGAAAACTTAAAATACTATAGTTTCCTAAATCGAGTGGCCTAAGCACAGGTTGGCTCAGAACTTGACCATGGGACATTGTATCTGAAAATAATTTGGTAGTAAAAGTACGTCCACAAAAAGAATTACATGTTTTGACACAAACTCACGCTGCCACTTGAAATCTTGAATGTCTGAAGGCTCACCTACATGTGTTGGTACCTGATACACAGGAAGCACCCTTTTAGGAAGCAAGAAAACAGCAAGCACTCCTGGCTGATAACAAATCGATCTTACTCTTTCCACCTGCACAAACAAAGTAGTGATCCGGCCTTACTGCAGAGTCCAGCCAACCAAATCAATTATACTATAAAATAAAATTTCATTCCCAGCAACAAGCTCCATCGATTCTTCTTCCTAGCCAAATTGAAGGCACTGGTGAAAAATCAACCCAATTGGACTGAGCCTACTTGCACCTGAAGAGGGCCTCTAGCTTGTCCATGGCGCCCGTCAGCGCCTGCACGGCAGCCGTGTTGGGCAGTGGACCCGCAACGACGCCGGCTGCCGCCGCCGCCACCGACGGCTTTGCGGTATCCGCCTCCGTGCACCCAACCTATCTCGAGCGAGACCGCACTAACATAAAAAATCAGATCAAAACCAGAGACTTCAACGAGCCACATGCATGGGGGATGGAGGGAGATCAGCACCTTGGCACGCTTCGGAGGCTGCTAGGATGCGAGATCGTCACCCGCTCCCGGTCCCGGACACGCCTCCGCCTCCTCTGCGGGCGCCAGTGCGCCCTTCTCCTCCTCGTCCCTCGCCGCCGGGCACTTCGCCGCGGCGCTCCGCCTCATCCCAACCATCAGCACAGAGTTAGCGGTGCGGAGGTGGCGCCCCATGCGTTCCCGGCAGCCGCACGCGAAGGTGGCGGCGCTTGAGATCCCGGCAACCGCGCGCGGATCAGCCTACCCGCCTCACGCCTGGACTCGCGGGTGGCGGTTGGGGTGCATCCCGGGCGCACGCGTGCGGTCTCCCACGAGGAGCATTGATATTTCATTTTTTCTGAAAAAGGCGTTGAGTGTGGGATTCGATCCCTGGCAGCTGAGGGGGTCGCGGCGTGCGGCGTGCGAGGAGGGCGCGGGGGTGAGAAGCCTAGCATGCCACATTGTCGTCATTGGATTTGGTTTAGGTATTTTGTTAGCTCTTGATTTTAATGTAGATAAATTACTGTGTGCATTTTTCTGGGTACACAATGGTTGGAGGCTTTTAGCGGAGGACTTTTTCCTGGAGGACCTAGTACAATTTTGATTTATCCATTATCGTAGAGATAACAAATGTTAGTGTTGGCTTAAATCTTTCCACACACCAATGCTAGGACCCACGAATTGCACAAAGATCATCATCGCGAACTGAACCCCGCACAATAGTCAAGCCATTTTGTGTAGTAGAAATAATGTTGGAGAAAACCTACAAATGCCTCCTGATGAGGATTTTGGCATGGAGATGCACCTAGAGTTGTTCAAGAGTCAACAGGTCACCTAAAAATGCCCTCAACTATGTTAAGATGAACGGAGAACAATAATTTTTGGAGTTGAAAATTTTAGCTTTCTGTGAGATAATAACAGATTTATTTGTGTTTGTTCAATTAGATAACCCTGAATCCACCATAACTCTTCATATTTATATATAGAGAGAGTGAGGAGGTCCAGTGCCCCTGTTTGGAGATCGTTTACATACCAAATTCGGCATGAATTTTGACATTCTGTTGGATTCACTAAAGTAGTCTGCCCAATTTGCTCGACAAACATGTACTATCAATTTTGATTGCCAACATATGTCTCATATTTTTTAAGCTCACCATTATATTCAGAGCCCTAGGCAACCGCCCATCTTGTAGTGTCTCGACCATATAAGTATTTTTAATAATATCCTTGATGACCTTGAGTCCTCCCCAACTTAAAACCACTTAACAAACTTATTACTCTCTCTATTCTAAACTGTAAGTTGATACATAGCTTTTACTATACATCTAGATATAACATAAAGAAAATATGTAGGTGTGTAGCAAAAGCCATATACCAAGAAAAGCTAGAATGCCTTACATTTTAGAACAGAGGGAGTACTTTTTTATTCCAAGAGATAGAATTATCTTTCGAACTAGATTACTACTCACCTAGAATGATTTTTCTTTCACCTTCTTATTGTAAGGCTAACAACTTGAGATTTGTCCTTTTCAATCTTCTCCAATGCTCTTAATTGTGTGTCGGTGAACTTATCAATATTGTCCATCATTAAATAGTGATAAACTTAACAGATAAATTATTTTGTTTGGCCAATCTATAAGTGTCCAGAATCACCTCAATAGCTAAAATGTCGTCTTGAGTCTTAACCATAAACAAGCTCCAAAAGAGTAACTTCAGTAGCACAATGCATGTCTAGATACGATGAGCCTATAAACCGTCCGACAAAATCTCATCCATCTCCTAGGGTTATCTTCTATCATCTACTTAATGAGTTTAATCAAAATTTTATTGCTAGAATTGGCTTGACCTAATATGGAGATGAATTGAGCAACGAGTTGTATGAGACTTGACAAACTCATGTACTTCTTTAGAAATACATGATATCCCTTATCTGTATTCAAAGTTTGAGGAATGCCAAATCTATGTATATCATGCTTAGTGTGTAAAGTCCTTACCTATTTATGTGTCATATATATATTCTTCAGAGAAATGACTTCGATCCATTTTGTGGGGTAATTTGTGGCCACCGACATGAAGCAGTGTCGCTTTGACTAATGAGGATGTATTTTCTCCAATCCGTGTCCTCGAAATGGCATGGGTTTATTATATGATGCATCAAAGCAACATGAACTTGCTATATATTGCCAATTTTCTAACGTTTGCATCCCTTTTATAATGAAAACAATCAACAATCGTATTATTAGGCCAATAAAAGCTAGATCTTCTTAACAACCATTTCATTTTAGAAGCCAATTGACGTGTTCAACAAATTCACCTCATGGACTTCTTCGATGGCAACATTGGCCTGATCTGAATTCAAGCACTTCAAAAGAAAAACTTCAGTGGTCATTGGACTTGGTTAGTAGTGCAAATATATCCCAAGCAGCTATAGATCCAAAAGACAATGCCATTGTGAGGAACAAATACAATAACATTGCCTTTACCCCACTTTTGCAATCTATTCCATCCAAATACAACTTCCATGGAGTAAAAGTAACAGAACTGGTTTCTAGATCATGCCCACTACCAATCTGATGTTTACTAATAAAATCTATTTCAATTTGTCCTACCAAGATTTTTAGTGGTGCATAGGACAAATCTTACTCAATAAGTGTATATGCCCACTTGCCAACTTTACAACTCAAAAAAGGGTAACATATGTGTAATAACATTAGCTTGACATTCTACTATGAAAGTATCGGATAATGATAATGTATCAATTTAGTCTAGAATAATATAGCAATTATCATATTTTTTTAATGAAAGTATATCTTGTTCTTACACAAAAAATGTTGTCGGCCAACATATGTGGCAATATATTCTTTTCCTTTAGTCTGTTGAACCAAAATATAGCAGCAATCACATTCTCCTCTACAACTACATAAAGCCTAAAGGAAAGAACTCCCCTCCTGGGTGCATGCTGCGTAGGTGGTGAAGACAAGTACTCTTTAATTTTCTCAAAGGCCTCCTAGACTATGGTTCTGCTCCTAAGTAATTAAATTTGGCATCATTTTTTAACTAAGATATAGAACTAAAGGCAATAATCTTCCTTGTCAAGTTCAATAGAAATCTTCTCAAATAATTAACCTTCCCTATGAACTTATGTAGGTCCTTTTTGCATGTAGGCGTATGGACTTTCTTGATATCTATTTTCTTAGGACCTACCTCTATGCCATTTCCCTAAATAATGAAGACTAAGAACTTTCCAACTAATACACCAAAAGCACATTTGTTTGGATTCATGTCCAAACCATATACCAACACATATTTTTAAAGGTAAGGCATAAAAAAGCTAAGTGGCATCCTCCTAAACCAACAGATTTAACTATTATGTCATCAATATTGACTTCCATCTATGTATTTTGTTTGATCAATATATGCATGGAATATTAAATTCATAGCCTTTGGTAAGTAAGACCAATATTTTTAGACCAAAAGTCATAACCACCCACTCAAGCAAACTAAAAGAAATTTATCTTCTTCAACCATGAGTATTTGGTTGTGATCAGCATTACCATCAAGAAAACTAATAATTATATATCCATAAGCATCATTAATGAACATATTGACTATATGGATAGACATATGATATTCATATTTAGGAGTGTCCCTATGAAGATATATAAAATCAATACATACTCTCAATTACTAGAGCCTTTCTTCTCAACATGTACAATAATATTAGAGGTCCAGTCAACATATCTACATAGGCTAATAAACTCTGCTTCTTATAACCAATTAATCTCTCAACTTAATTCGATCATACATAATATGATTGGAGCATATTGAATGTTATTTTTAAGGTCTCAAGCAAGGTTTAATATATAGTTATTTGATGCTCAACCAACTCACAACTTAAACTAGGCATTTTGTGGTGTAGCAAACATAGCCCATATGCCATATACTTTGTGGTTTTGGTGATTGTTGGGACAACATCATCACTTGTATTAGCATGTGTGCCTTGAAGTAATTCATAAGCTTATTTAGGCCCTATAGATTTAAGGAAACATGTGGTGCAAAGTCCAAAACATAAACTAAAACAAAACAATAAAAAATGTGAGCACCAGACAGTTCTATGGTCTACATTTTGAATAGATTGGACAAATGTTAGTGCTGGCAAATTGGTGTAATTCCAGGGATGGAAACAATACTATGGACTGGTTTATCCGGTGGTGAAAGAAATTTGATCACAAGAAAATCATCGGACGACCAATGCTAATGTTATATTTCTTGGCCTGAAATTTTATGAACGCCATATGGTTTGGCACCCTTTTAAAATTGTCCGGTGGTTCAAATTGTAGGTATTTTTTATATAATCTTGTGAAACTTTCATAATATTTCCATGGAGCATAATATCATCAAAGTAGGAGTTTAGAGCATGGAATTATGGCCAAAATATGGAGTGGTACTCATACTGAAATTTTGTGAACATAGGATAGTTTATTGCCCTTTATCAGTTGTCTGGTGGTTCAAATTAGAAATATTTTTTCTTTGCAAAATCTTGTAGATAATTTCATATATTGGCATCAAGTATAAAATCATAAAAATTAGAGTTTATGTTGAGTTATGGCCAAAATAGGGAATGATGACCATACTAAAAATGTGAACATAGGACGAAACGATGCTTGTTATAGCACCGTGCAATGTGTATAATAATGGCTATTTTTTTTTCCAATATGACTATATACTTATCTACCCAATCATTTGAGGTTGTTGGACACTAGAGTAGACCTTAGACACACTTGAAAAGAACTAGAAGATTCCCCGCGCGTTGCTGCGAGGATCACAAATGATTTGAATTGAGATTAGATACTTATATTTATAGTTATATGGAGAAAATGATCATAAATTAGTGTTAGTGAATGGTTTGATACGTTGATGCAGACAACTAAATGATTGTAAGTGGATGATGAGGCTTGCTAATGCAAATCATTTGAATGAAGAGATAACTATCATAATTACATGTGGGAGTTGGCTATACTTGCATGTGCTAATGGGTTGTTGATGTGGATAGCTTGCATGTTGAGATAGAACTTCTATTGGGGTTTGAAAATATAAGATATATAGATTCCAACCCACACGAGAGCATTAAGTTTTTGTCCAAGTGAGATTAAGGTCTTATGATAAAAATTAGAGAAGATTAGCAAATGTTTATGCCTTAGTTGATAGAGAGTTGAGTTATTCTCTCCTCCTTGGTTAAAAAGCTTCATAGTGGATGGCTCCAAGGTGAGCAAAAGAGTCATGAGGTGAGTGGCATGCCTTAGTGGCTTGTGCATTGATGGTGAGTCTAAGAGCCCATTTGGCCAGGCTCCGAGCGGCTCCGGCTCCTCTGACTCCTCCTCGGTTCATCTCCTGTAGCGACACTGTTCACCGGAGCCATTTTTCTCTCTCCTCCTTTCCTCTCTCACTGACAGCGCCGGAGCCAGAGAAGCTCATTTTTTGGCTCCTCCGGCTCCAGCTCCTGCGTGCTACAGTTGCGCTACAGTGTGGGAGCCAGAGCCGGCAGGAGCCCGGCCAAACACGCCCTAAGACTGTGACCAGGGGAAGATAGTGTGAGTGGGTGCGCATCCTTTGTGGATCTCCAACATGGACTAGAGGTAGCCCTTTGCCTACTTCTACCACATGATACATTTCCATGTGTCGGATGATTTGGCTCCAGCAATGCCTAGCAACAAGATCGCATAGACAGAATCAGATGGTAGCACACATGACACAAGGATTTATACTAGTTCAGGGCGTAGTGGCGTGCTAAACCCTACTTCAATGGTGCTGCTGCTCTTGTATTTGTATGCTCAATTACAGGGGCTGTTGCTCCTATCTACGTTGTAGATTGGAATGGTGGAAGATGGATCACGAGCCCGAGTCCCTACCCACCTTTATATAGGTAGAGGGGGTAGGGTTACAACGAGGGCGATTGGGATAACATATTGGATTCCTAGTTTGTTACATAGAATGCGCAACTGATTGATCCTAGCTATCGTCCAGATATGTCTGTCTTGGCTTGCCTTGATCTCCATGTTGGTCAACCTCGTCAGCCCTTGCGGGCCTCCTCTTTGACGGCTGATGGGCCGATAGCTTGGCAATGGTCACATATACGGGCGGTGCAGGTACCCCTGGCCCATATATCTGACACCATGTCTAATCTTGGGAGTTTGTCTTCCTCTCTTGATATTTACTTGCCACACTTGTACCTCCACTTATGCGTTTGTGTACTTCTATCTTTTCTAGTATAGCCTAGGCTAGGTAATAGGATTGTCTATAGGTGGCATAATATTTTTTGGTAGGTAAGTAGAAACATTAGATAAACTCTTGCCTATGTTTATCTTGGTAATTTTCTCATTCACATCTTGGTAATTTTCTTGTCTTTGTTTATCTAGTGTAGCATCTAGTTTGAGCCCTATGTTAGACAAGTTTTTTGTGACCCTATTCACCCCTTACCCTTCTCGGGTCACGTATTTAGATCATGGCAAGGAACTCACATTACCTACATGTGGTAATTCCATGCAAAACAATGGATATATATTTCAATTCGATTCTAATAATGTAATAATCATGTAACAAACCTTATTTTTCTTTTAAAAACTATTTTTCATCTTGGTAAAAACATTCATTCTCTTATTTAACAAACACCAACATCAGAGATCAAATATATGAACACTGATTTTAGGTACTATGAAAAACCATTCATTAGGACTATAATCCAAATTTGCTCTTCCCTTCTCGATACAAATGCAAGGGGAAAATATTGATGAATCAAAAGAAGGAAAACATTAGATTAACCAAGTGAGGGGGAGAGAGTGAAGTTAGCTTTTTAGTTTTTTTATTGGGCATGCACCTTATTTACATAGAGGCGGGTCTCTTAAGGGGGCTAGCACTGAAAGTGTGGCCATATTTTCAAAGGCAATCCTCTTGAGAAGCCCGTCTCTATTAATTGATTTTCAGCCACAAACTTTGCTCAATTGTCCTCTAGATGATTCTAGAGGTAGTAATCAATATGGCTGCCTTGAAATACATTTTCAGAGGTGGTTGGCTTAAGACAACTGGTTAGAAGGCCACCCCTACAAATGCCACGTCTTTACAATCAATGACTTAATAGTGTCTGTTTTCAAAACCACCCTTGGAAATCATTTTTTTCATCCCTAGAAACCATTTTCACAGTTGTGGTTGGACCCAGACAAGTAGAGAAATGAGCATCTCATGGTGTTTTTCCATCATAAGATGATTTTTGGAACATAAAAAATGAGAATTAGAGATCTTATTAGGTCAAGCAAATTAAGAAGAAGAGTTGAAGAGGGGAGGGTATGAACCTCGATGGAGCCATAGTTGTCTGGATCTTGGTTAGCCTATTCATAGAGGCAATCGGTGTGAGAGCATGATGGTGTAACAATGTAACAAATTTAGGAACATTCAGATAGTTCAATACCTTTACCAAAATAATGTAATCATGTAATGAAAGTTTTGTTTCATAAATTAATATGTTTCATTGCCTAATTCCATACTGCAAACAACACCAATGGATTGCTCATACACCTGTTTGAGTAAGTCAATAAATCCATCATATCCTCTTCAGAAAATATGGAAATGTAAAACAAGCAACATATATGCATTTCCCTCCCTTGTCTATGTCTATCCCTTGGTCTCCCTATCTACCTCCTCCTGAGCACTGTATAATAAGCTTTGTAAGAGCGCATCCAAATATGGTTCAAATTACACAGCTAGGTCCTAACATGAGATAAAACAAATAATGAAATATTTAATTTGATTTTTCTAAACAAATTAAGTATGTTTTTTAATTTCCTAAGTATTGTTATCTCTTTAAGCAAATATTTTGTAGCATAAGCTGTATCTAAAGTTTGTAAAGAATTTAATTGCTAAAATGGATGAAACATGTCTGATCTATTATCTACATATATATGACCATGGTAGAGATTTTTCTTTCTCCTTTTATTTTTGTAAAGTGTCATCAGAGGCTCTTATAGACAAAACATGTCTTGCGTATCTAATGATACCCTAATCAGAGACGCGTATTGGTTATAAGAGTCACTGGTGACCCTTCATCAGAGATGTGTTTAGCCAAAACGTGTCTCTGATGAAGGTGTCATAGTGACACATTTTTACATGTCACTGATGTGTACACATCAGAGACAATATAAGTGGTACGTTTTTTCAGCGTCTCTGATGATGGTTTACACGCATCTCTAATTAGTCTGCAGTTCTGGCATAGTGTTTCTAGAGGACTAAAAAAACACTCACCAAACTACACATCAGAGCAACCGCAAACTGATTATCAATAAGATCAAGTAATTTAAGTTATAGGGCAATGTCCATTTCTTCATTTACCAGATAATCAAAATAACTGATATATTTCTTTATCCCTTTTTTTCGAAGGGCTGCTCAGAAGTATCTAGATACATTTTGAGACGGATTTAAGATAAAGAAAACAAGTTCATCACAACATGCCGGAATAGGGACATTATTATAGTACAGAATAACGCTGAACAAAAGAAGATTAATTTTTATACCATTTTGGATGCTTGAGGTTTCTCTTATTCTGTATATTACCGTGAAAATTTGGAATGGATGACAGTAACAAAAATTGAGAAATATTCCCTCTGTTTGAAATTACAAGATGTTTTGGCTTTTCTAGATATATAGTTTTTTTATAAGCACTTAGATATACACTATGTCTAGATACATAGTAAACCTAATGTATCTAAAAATATCAAAATATCTTATAATTTAGAACGGAGAGAGTATATATATGTTGCTCGCAAAAAAAGAGAGTATAAATATGTCGTGGCAAAAAAGCATCATTCAGCAAGGGCCTATTTGGTTGGTGGCCTCGCAAGCAAGCAGTTGCCTCTCAGGCAACTCATGCTGGCCCCAGGCATCCAAAAATAAACATCTAAGATGTATGCCTGGACCAGGAAAGTTTTTTCAGCCACCAACCAAACGGGCCCTAAAGACATACATCTAAGAACTAGCTAGCCTTCCACATTGATTCGATGGCGCTGGCGCTGGCACTGGCGTACATATATCCTGGCACTGGCATCCATGGATCGTCCAAACTTGTCAATTAATAAATACTTATAATAACGCCAAACAGATTTCTTGAAGGATGGTCAGGGCTAGCAATGAATCACCCTGTTTTTAATTTTGGACAAAATTGCATCATTAGAGACACAACAATGCAACTACCATTCATGCAAGTATCGCGCGTAATTTGGGCGGGATTTGTTTTTCTTCATTCTGTTGCTCAAAATTAGAATAATGAAATTATAGCATACATCTTAAATAATTAGTTATCTATTTGGCCATATATATATATATATATATATATATATATATATATATATATATATATATATAGAGAGAGAGAGAGAGAGAGAACTACTACCCTGTAGCTGACCACAAAATAACTTATTCTGTAGCTACTTTGAGTTACAATAATTACTATGTTAATTTACGAGATTATAGTAACTCCTTACTAAGTGGTTTAATATAACATTATGGTAAATATCCCCATGTGTTATAGTAACCCAACTATCGTAAATATGTATTGACATTATCTTAAATTAGTATATAAAATTAGTATACAAAATAAGTTATTCTGTAGCCACCTCCATTTACGATAATTTTATATACTAATTTATGATAATGTCAATACATATTTACGATAGTTGGGTTACTATAACACATGGGGATATTTACCATAACGTTATAGTAAACCACTTAGTAAGGAGTTACTATAATCTCATAAATTAACATACTAATTATCGTAACTCAAAGTGGCCACATAATAAGTTATTTTGTAGCTAGCTATAGGGTAGTATGTATATATATAACACCCGGTTTTAAGAACAAAACCAGATACACACTATATGTGAGTCCAGGAAGTCAAATCTCACATATAGCTACAAATAAGGGTAATATCAATAGACAATGCTCAATATATAACATACTTAGTATAGAGAATATAACCTTAGATAGCAAACAGCGGAACGACAACTCCGATCATCAGGTGAAGAATCTAATTCCACAGGGACAACTGACTGGTTGATCACAAGCCTAACTTCTTCAAACTCTAGCAATCTGATACTCATCCGAGATTTTTATCCAAATAATTAAAAAATAAAGCAAGCGTAAGTACATATCGTACTCAATAAATATAACATGAGGTTCATGAAGCTCAAAAGGCTGATACTGGTTCAACTGTGATTAGCTTTTAATGAGTCATGATTTTAGCATAGGAGTAGCAACAAGTTTATCACAAGCCCATAAACACATGATCAGGTAAACATGAATAATGAATAGCATAAACATTAATCATTAATGAGCATATTCACCATCAGTATCATCCGTGTTTATTATCATTAACCATTAGTGATCATCTATTCTGTAAGGGTTCCAAGGCCGCTCGTAACAGTGAGCACGGCTGATATACCAGTTTTACACTCTGCAGAGGTTGTACACTTTCACTGTGAGTCATGATTTACCCTTTCGCCCGAGGTAGCTAATCTCTTGATCCACTTTCAAGGAAGGTCGGCAGGGTTCACTATGAAGCCTTTCAAAGGTTCGTCTGACAAGTTAGAACCATTAGATTCACTCGGCAAACAGATATAGAGCCCTCCTTCCCGATGGTACAATGACGCATAGTCTATACATAAGGGGACAGAGGCCGCTCTATACCCGATTCTACAAGCCATTCTTATACCAATAAAGGTAACATCTAACAAGCTAGAAAAGATCCTCATACTAAGCTAAAGCTAGAGCCATGTAGCCCTCACAACTATACTGTAAGTCCCGGATGATCACTTATAGATAAGTCCTTAGGGAGAGGAATCTAGAGCACCATAAAAACAGCCCAATGCTCTAGCCCCCTTATTCCATGTTGCTAAAAAGCATATTTTAATGTTTATTGCATATACCATTAGTCAAGTTACAAGATCATGGCTTTAGTTGAGCACTAGCATTATACTATCCAATGCAATAACCCATAGGTGACAAGGCACAAGGTAACAAAGTACTAGGAAATCCTTAGTGACAGTCAAGGTAGACACATGCAGTATGAATTAAATGATTGAAGGTGGATAGGACAACAAGAAAGATCCCATGCTATACTTGCCTTAAACACCGATCCTTCGATAAGATTTAATCTTCAACGTTCTTCTTCTTCTTCTTGATCACCACGTATATCTCACCGACTAGACTCACCGACTGGACTTAATCATAAAGCACCACACAAGCATCCATACAATCATACATGAAGCAAACAATAGATCCAAATTAGAACAATACACCAATCATAAAATCAGGATGAAAAGTTTATAAAACGAATCTACGTCTCGCTACGAACACACAGACGTGAAAAAGCACTCTAATCGGAGCTACGGTGGAAAAGATACAACTACCGAAAGATCTACTCATAAAACTAGTAGCTTCATGTATTTTAATTATAAAAAAACATATATAAGAAATTTTATAGATAATATGAATTAAGTCAAATTTAGATTCAAAATATAATACTGAAGTAAAACAAATCATATGTTATTTATAAAACCATGTTGCATTATTATTCAAGATATGATTTAAACCATGAAATTTCATAAATAGTAATATGGTAAATACGGTTACTAACGCATAGATCTCGTCGCTATGAATCTAACGCAACTTGAATGGGTCAAAACAGATCTAAAACGCAGAAGATATGATTTAAACAAGATTTGCTTTAATAAAGTAATAGATTAAATCTAACCTCGAATTTTAAAAGTTGAAAACTTATCTAACAGTAGTATGAACATGTAGATTATGAAATTATGAACCTAACACAATTTGAACGGGTCAAATCGGAGTTAAAACGAAAAAGTTATGGCTAAAACAAAATCAGTGGCAAATCTATAAATAACTGAAAACGTATTTTTTTATCTAAACCAAAGAAACTACGCTTTCCAAGGAAGAAAACGTAATATAGAAAGACGCTTTGGACTGTGGGTTAAGCTTCAAGTAATTATAAGGGGTTTTTTTGCAAAACACGCAGCGAAGGGGTATCTTTCGATATTAGCCATCGGATTAGATTTGGACGGCCGAGATTTGATCGGGCGGTGAGAAAAAAACATGGCCGCCGGAACAGTGGCACACGACGGCGATTTGGTTGGCGTTTGCCGATTGCTTGCCGGCGCAATTGGGGAAAACGCCTATGGGCTAAATTAGGCTCGGATTTTGGCACAGGGAGCAAGATTGGGAGGCGCCAAACTCAATTCGGCCACTTACAACAGCTATTGGCGAGCGGAACAAGCTGGTGACGATCTATGGCGGCGGCGGAGCAATGGCTATGAGGCACAGGGTAGCATAGAGGGAAAAAGAAGAAGAAAAGGGTCTCAGCGTGCTCGAGGAGTACTCCTAAAGCTTGAGGATCTTCTTACCGTGACGGAGGGGTGTCCAATCGGCTTGGCAACATTGGCTCTTCCCGGTGGAAACTCGATGGCAAAGCTGAGCACGGGAAGGCGTGGCGGCTACGCTGGGGCTCGGTGGGGAACAAAATGGGAGCAGAGGCTCCCTATTTAAGGGCCATTTAGCTTGACAGGCACGGCAACAGATGGAGACGTGGGCAGGGCGGACACGGCCTCTGTGCGAGTCTGTTTCGACGACAAGCAGAGGTAGAAGGCAGAGCCGACGAGCGGGCCCGGGTGGTCAGCGAGACGGAGGGGAACGATGCAGCGAGGCCTGCTTGCTGAGCGGGTGAAACGGAGGCGGGCCAGGCTACTGAGCTGCGCTGTCTTGCTGCTGGCCCGCGGGAGAAAGAGCGAGCCAGCGCTACTACTGGGCTGCAAGCGAGAGAAACAGGCGGGACTAGGCTGAGAGAGTGAGGAGAGAGAGAGAGAGGACAGCTCGGCTGGGCCGACTAATCGCTGGGCCAGATTGGAGAGAGTAGTGTTTTTCCATTTTTCCATTTTTTCCTATTTTGTTTTCAAAACCAAATTCAAACACAAACCAAATCAAATTTAAATATGGTTTAAAATACACTTTTTTATACAAATAAAAATGATATATTTTGATATGCTCCAAAATAAATTTTACTACTTTAAAAATTCTTTTATTTTCAAATTTTCTTTTCTATTCTTTTCTTTTATTTCATATCTATTTTTAATTTCATTTGCAAAAGAAATTTTGAATATTTCCAATTTAAATCAAATCCACGCAATACAAAGAAACAAATGCACCGGCATGTATGCACATCCATGTTACTACTCCCTATAATGAAATTTAATTTAATAAAAAAATTTATTTTCCTAGGTTTTTATGAGCACAAAATTCATAAATGAATCATTTTAATCCTATTTTCAAAAGTGTAAATTTTAGGGTGTTACAATTCTACCCCCCTTAAGATGAATCTCGTCCACGAGATTCAGAAGACATTGACTAAGAGATAAGGAATACTTTGTCTTTAGACTCTTCTTTACTTCATCGTGTAGTTCCATCGTCTTGATAAAGATCCCACTTTACTTTGCATACTGTTGATCTTACTCCAATTACCTTGCCAAACTGATTTCAAGATTTTAACAGGCACCTTGAACAACTCTCAGGTATCTGCAATCTCTAGGCCATCTTTCCTATAACACCAATTCTCTTTCTTAAATATCCATCTTTCGACAAAGCCTAACAAATCTCTTGGTCATAAGGTAATTCTACTACCAATCTTCAAAACATTTGTGATTTCGGTCAAGTTGCTCAAACTTGGAATACCATTCTTAGTCCTTGGTGTCACCCGAACCCTCTTAGCATGACTCTCCATTGCTAAGGGCATCGGTCATGACTTTTACTTCTCCAGGTGTTAGCACTTTTTCAAGTCATAATCAATCTCATTTCAACGAAGATATCACAATCTCAAGACCAACTTGGTGAAGATGTCCTGTAGATTCTTGTGATACTCCTATATGTCACTTTTTTTTTCTAAGAAGATATTACTTCCATGCTCCACGATGGATAACCACAGTTAGCATGTGGGGTAGTTCAACTCACGCTTCCTTAATCTTAATGAACAAGCCACTACTTTTCTTCATGCATAAGGACACATTCCACACCCTGGTAAGGTGCATCATTGTAAACATGAAGCTCTTGTTCGGATCTAGCAAAGCTAATACTTATGTTTTACTTCAACCTTTTCTTGGACTCCATCAGACACTTAGTTGAGGTCTCTTGATCCAAACTAACTTGAAAACTTCTCCGGTAGCTCTACCAAAATCTTGATGATCTTGGATAAACCTTCATTGAACCTTTAACCAAACCTCATTGAAACTCTAAGTTTCTCTCACATCTTTGGGTACCACCACGCTTTCGCTGCACAAACTAAAACGTAGGATACTTCATCTTGTAAATTCTTCAACTTGGCTACCCCCCTTAAGAAAAGATAAACTAAGGGACACCAAGCATAGCGTGCACATTCTTTTAGATGAGCTAACTAGTATCAAGATGTCCTGACATCCCGATGGTACTCCTGTATATGGGCAAGGACAAGAAACCTGATGTCCTGACATCCCAATGGTACTCCTGTATATGGGCAAGGACAAGAAACCTGAAATTCCTCGCGAGATAAAAAATAGCAGTGCAGTAAAACAGCTAGAACTCCCATTCTGTTAATCCAATGAAGTTGTATATTATACTGTTGGAAAACTTATAAAATTTCCCACAACTTTCTTATAGAACACTTTTTCAAATTCCACAGTTAACTTGGTCGAAAATAGGGCACAACAGAAACTGTTCCAAGTCCAAACAGCACAGATGCATCACCTTATGATTTTTGTATCTCCATAACCAAAATAGCTATCAAGCTGATTCTTGCGCTCAGAGAAAGATATTGAAGTCTACCATTGTCCATAATTCTCTCATGATTTTTGATCACCTAAGATTATAGATATAAGCTGAAGAGTACAGACTGCTCCGAAGAGACAGGATAGGGAAAACAGAAGAAAACCATAACCCAACTATTTATTACACAAATCCTTATACCTTAGGCCTATAAACTAAATAAAATTATGGGAACACCCAACAAGATCATTGCAATCATTACAAAGATTCAAAACAATCATAAGCATAATGACAATTCAACAAGCAATAAAGGTACACAATTCAATCATTGGCTCAACTTGCGATACTGTCATCCTCATTGTACTAGGGGTAGCAATCCTAACACTCATCTTTAGATTACGCAAGAAGGTGATGAGGAACAGTTCTAATAGCATATCAAATAAAGAAGTGAAGATGAGAACAAGGACGTTAAAATAAGCACCAAGGTAGAAATGAATAGCAAGGGTAGAGATATAGTAGAGAAGAAAATATCAAGGTTCATAGATCAAGGGTTTTTGTAGTAACTTCTAAACCTTAGAACGACCAATTTCTATGAGGCTTGTGTTCTACAGTCAGCATTGCTCTGACACTACTTTGTAGCACCCGGTTTTAAGAACAAAACCAGATACACACCATATGTGAGCCTAGGAAGTCAAATCTCACATATAGCTACAAATAAGGGTAATATCAATAGACAATGCTCAATATATAACGGACTTAGTATAGAGAATATAACCTTAGATAGCAAACAGCGGAACGACAACTCCGATCTTCAGGTGAAGAATCCAATTTCACAGGGACAACTGACTGGTTGATCACAAGCCTAACTTCTTCAAACTCTAGCAATCTGGTACCCATCCGAGATTTTTATCCAAATAATTAAAAAATAAAGCAAGCGTAAGTACATGTTGTACTCAACAAATATAATATGGGGTTCATGAGGCTCAAAAGGCTGACACTGGTTTAACTATGATTAGCTTTTAATGAGTCATGATTTTAGCATAGGAGTAGCAACAAGTTTATCACAAGCCTGTAAACACATGATCATGTAAACATGAATAATGAATAGCATAAACAGTAAGCATTAATGAGCATATTCACCATCAGTATCATCCGTGTTCATTATCATTAACCATTAGTGATCATCTATTCTATAAGGGTTCCAAGGCCGCTCGTGACCGTGAGCAAGGCTGATATACCAGTTTTATACTCTACAGATGTTATACACTTTCACTATGAGTTGTGATTTACCCTTTCGCCCGAAGTAGCTAATCTCTTGACCCACTTCCAAGGAAAGTCGACAGGGTTCACTATGAAGCCTTTCAAAGGTTCATCTAACAAGTTAGGGCCATTAGATTCACTCGGCAAACATATGTAGAGCCCCCCTTCCCGATGGCACAATGACGCACAGCCTATACATAAGAGGACAGAGGCCGCTCTATACCCGATTCGGTAAGCCATTCTTACGTCAATAAAGGTAACCTCTAACAAGCTAAAAAAGATCCTCATACTGAGCTAAAGCCAGAGCCATATAGCCCTCACAGCTGTACTGTAAGTCCTGGATGATCACTTACAGATAAGTCCTTAGGGTGAGGAATCTAGAGCACCATAAAAATAGCCCAATGCTCTAGCCCTCTTATTCCATGTTGCTAAAAGCATATTTTAATGTTTATTGCATATACCATTAGTCAAGTTACAAGATCATGGCTTTAGTTGAGCACTAGCATCATACTACCCAATGCAATAACCCATAGGTGACAAGGCACAAGGTAACAAAGTAATAGGAAATCCTTAGTGACAGTCAAGGTAGACACATACAGTATGAATTAAATGATTGAAGGTGGATAGGACAACAAGGAAGATCCCATGATATACTTGCCTTAAACACCGATCCTTCGGTAAGCTTTAATCTTCAATGTTCTTCTTCTTCTTGATCACCACATATATCTCACTGACTGGACTTAATTATAAAGCACCACACAAGCATCCATACAATCATACATGAAGCAAACAATAGATCCAAATTAGAACAGTACACCAATCATAAAATTAAGATGAAAAGTTTATAAAATGAATCTACGTCTCGCTACTAACACACAGACACGAAAAAACACTCTAATCGGAGCTACGGTGGAAAAGATACAACTACCGAAAGATCTACTCATAAAACTATTAGCTTCATATGTTTTAATTATAAAAAACATATATAAGAAATTTTATAGATAATATGAATTAAGTCAAATTTAGATTCAAAATATAATACTAAAGTAAAACAAATCATATGTTATTTATAAAACCTAGTTGCATTATTATTCAAGATATGATTTAAACCATGAAATTTCATAAATAGTAATATGGTAAATATGGTTACTAACGCATAGATTTCGTCGCTATGAATCTAACGCAACTTGAATGGGTCAAAACAGATCTAAAATGCAGAAGATATGATTTAAACAAGATTTGCTTTAATAAAGTAATAGATTAAATCTAACCTCGAATTTTAAAAGTTGAAAACTTATCTAACAGTAGTATGAATATGTAGATTATGAAATTATGAACCTAACGCAATTTGAACGGGTCAAATCGGAGTTAAAACGAAAAAGTTATGGCTAAAACAAAATCAGTGGCAAATATGTAAATAACTGAAAACGTATTTTGGATCTAAACCGAAGAAACTACGCTTTCCAAGGAAGAAAACGTAATCTAGAAAGACGCTTTGGACTAAGGTTAAGCTTCAAGTAATTATAAGGTTTTTTTTGCAAAACACGCAGCGAAGGGGTATCTTTCGATATTAGCCATCGGATTAGATTTGGACAGCCGAGATTCGATTGGGCGGTGAGGAAAAAACATGGCCACCAGAACAGTGGCACACGGCGGCGATTTGGTCGGCGTTTGGCAATTGCTTGCCGGCGCAATTGGGGAAAACGCCTAGGGGCTAAATTAGGCTCGGATTTTGGCACAGGGAGCAAGATTGGGAGGCGCCAAACTCAATTCGGCCACTTACAGCAGCTATTGGCGAGCGGAACAAGCTGGCGACGATCTATGGCGGCGGCGGAGCGACGGCTACGAGGCACAGGGTAGCACAGAGGGAAAAAGAAGAAGAAAAGGGTCTCAGCATGCTCGAGGAGTACTCCTGAAGCTTGAAGATCTTCTTACCGTGACGGAGGGGTGTCCAATCGGCTCGGCAACTTTGGCTCTTCCCGGCGGAAACTCGATGGCGAAGCTGAGCACGGGAAGGCGTGGCGGCTGTGCTGGGGCTCGGTGGGGAAGAAAACCGGAGCGGAGGCTCTCTATTTAAGGGCCGTCTAGCTTGACAGGCACGGCAACAGATGGAGACGTGGGTGGGGCGGACACGGCCTCTGTGCGAGTCCATTTCGACGACAAGCAGATGTAGAAGGCAGAGCCGACGAGTGGGCCTAGGCGGTTAGCGAGACGGAGGGGAACGACGCAGCGAGGCCTGCTTGCTGAGCGGGCGAAACGGAGGCGGGCCGGCCTGCTGAGCTGTGTTGTCTTGCTGCTGGCCCGCGAGAGAAAGAGTGGGCTGGCGCTGCTGCTGGGCTGCAAGCGAGAGAAACGGCTGGGACTGGGCCGAGAGAGCGAGGTGAGAGAGAGGACGGCTCGGCTGGGCCGACTAGTCGCTGGCCAGATAGGAGAGAGGAGTGTTTTTCCATTTTTCCATTTTACCATTTTTTCCTATTTCGTTTTCAAAACCAAATTCAAACACAAACCAAATCAAATTCAAATATGGTTTAAAATACACTTTTTAATACAAATAAAAATGATATATTTTGATATGCTCCAAAATAAATTTTGCTACTTTAAAAATTCTTTTTTCAAATTTTCTTTTCTATTATTTTCTTTTATTTTATATCTATTTTTAATTTCATTTGCAAAAGAAATTTTAAATATTTCCAATTTAAATCAAATCCACACAATACAAAGAAACAAATGCACCGGCATGTATGTACATCCATGTTACTACTCCCTATAATGAAATTTAATTTAATGAAAAATTTTATTTTCCTAGGTTTTTATGAGCACAGAATTCATAAATGAATCATTTTATTCCTATTTTCAAAAGTGTAAATTTTAGGGTGTTACAATATATCATATTTCTGACCGTGAGATAAAACTATCACGTGCCTAGGAATTATTAACATAATGATCGAGAAGTGCAACAAGAAATGAAGGAGTCGTCTAAGATAAGAGCGACTCAAATGAATCCGGCCTTAACTTTGAAACCATTGCTTGTATGTTTCTGTGTTAACGATCCGATCCCAGGCGAAATCTCCAAATAAAATCAATCCCAAGCTGCCGTAACAAAGGTCATTAATGTTTTCTATTCTATTGATATTGATGTGATCATCATCCGGCTAGCAGCAGATGAGATGGCCATTTGTAGATGGACAAAATTAAGGGTGGCAAGATACGCTTAGCTAGCTACTTGGTGCATTTGAATGAACCAGCATGGATGCGCTAATTCCTACGATCCTGCAAATCTTAACGCATAATTTGTTTCCATATCATGGCAATGGTGGATTGGTGGTTCCAATCTGTATCCTTTCCTTCGATCCACACGGACGGGACGGCTATAAAATGACCATCTCCCTCCCTCCTTTCCTACCGGATACAGGATCTTCACTCGGCAAAGCCCCAAAACACTCGACAAACCGTTTGCCGAGTGTTACACTCGGCAAACGCTGTTTTACCGAGTGTTTTTTGTCGGACACTTGACGAAGAGTTTGCCGGGTGCCCCAAAAACACTCGGTAAACATTTTTTAATTTTTTTTAAAAAACAAGCACCAGCCACCGCTCGCCACCACCACCTCCTGCTCCGCCGCCGCCACCACCACCAAGGCCACCTCCTGCTCCACCCCGCTCGCACCGGCGCTGGCCGCCGCCTCCGCGGGTGGGGGTCGCCCCGCCATGGATCCGCACCGCCGACGCTGGTGGGGGCCAGCCCGCCCTGGATCCGCGTCGCGGGAGACAGCTGCCGCGAGGACCCGTGCTCGCCGGCCACCGTGAATCGGAGCACCGGCGAGGGAGAGAGGCCGCGCCATGCCACGCCATTGATCCGGGCGCCGCGAGGGTGAGAGGCAGCTCCACTACGCCACGCCATGCCCCGCCCACAAAGCCACGCCGCCGTGCCGTGCTCGCAACGCTGGGCCACCCCTCCACCACGCCTGTGAAGCAGCCCTGGTGTGCCCGTGCCGCTGTGCCCTCCACAGGAGCCGCAGCCGCGATCCCCCATCCCGCTGCTCCCTGGAAGACCACGCCGCCATCTGTGAACGTGCGCGCGCGGGCTCTGCACCTGCCTCATCTCCCGCACAATGGAAAATATCAGCGTAGCACCTTTTCTGCTTCTTCACTGCCAGCAACCGTTGGATACTTGATCCATCACGCGGATCGCTGACCTGGACGCATCACACGGTTCCATCCCTTGCCCACAGCGCATCACCTTTTGTGCTTCTTCACTGCGGCTGACATCCGGGCCCCACCGTTCCATCCCTTGCCCCCCTGCGCAGCACCTTTTGTACGATATTTTTTTTGTTTGCCGAGTGTCCCAGATCGGGCACTCGGCAAAGTTTTTTTTTTATTTTTTTCTTCTCCTTTTTTCTAGAAAAAAGATTTTAATTTCTTTGTCGAGTGTTCTAGATCTGAGCACTCGGCAAAGTTTTTTTTTCATTTTTTTCTTCTTCTTCTTTTTCAGAAAAAAGATTTTATTTATTTGTCGAGTGTTTTTTTTTGACACTCGGCAAACCTCATCTTTGCGGAGTGTTTTTTTGACACTCGGTAAACCCTGCTGGCGGCCTAGCCAGCGCCTCCCCCTCCCTTCCTTCTCTTTCCACGCGCGCCTGCTCACCGCGTGGCCCAGCTCGGCGTCGTGGCCCGCTTCGGCTCTCCCCGCAATGCTCACGCCCGCACGCGCTTCATTCCCTCCTCCCTCTCACTAAGTCGCTAGCCCCACTCGTCAGCCGGCCACGCTCCCTTCCTTCCCCTTTCCTTTCGTCCCCATGCTCCCTTTCCTTCCTTCGCCCCGTGATGGCGTATGCCATGCAGGGCAAGCCGCCGGGCCACCGCGCCCGCTTGGAAGGCGACGAATTTCGCTTGCCTCCCACTCCCCTGCCGTCCACCTCACCCCGTCCGGCCTATAAAGCACCGAGATGAGCCCCTCCTTCTCCTTTTTGTTCGTCCGTGCTCGTGCTCACTCACCGCCACCCACAGTTCACATGCTCCGGTGCCCAATCCTCGACGCCGACACCTCCCAGAGCTCCGCTATGACCCACCGGTGCCATAGGTATCTTCAATTCTTCGATTTGGCCTTGAATCGCTTGGATTTCACTCATCTGCACCGTGGTTTCTCTCTCCAGTCACCGCCGCCATCGACCCATGCCTTCGGAGCCCTCCTGGACGCCATGATCGTCACCGTTAGACTCATGGTGAGATTCTCCACCTACCCCTACACTGGAACGTCGTACCGACAAACTCCAGCCACGCCGGCCATGGCGCCGTCGTGGGACCATCGCTTCGACGTGTTCCCCAACCCTCGGTTTGTACCCTGTAGTATTCGCGAGAGCATGTACGTCATCCCCGTGGGTTTGGTTTTGATCAGGATAGCCCGGAGCACCGTACTGGCGTTCGCTGTAGTGCGCGGCTCGCCGCCGGCCATGGCGGGCTCGCCGGAGATGCTGTGCAGCCGACGGGAGTTCTCCCATGCATCCCTCGCCATCAGATCTATCTGGACGGCTGAGATTAAAACATAATGGTTCAATGTGTAACCGGTCCACCACAGCTTTGGACTCAGCCCACGGTGCCGCGTTAGCGCGCGCCCACGCACGCGTGGTGCACCGCGCCACTCACACACCACCACATGTCTGCCCAGTCAGCAGCCGTAGTCAACCCACGGTCAGCCGCACATGTTTTGTGAATTAGTCCCTAGGTTTCCAATAAATCAACCCGCAGTCCAGTCCAGTTCAAAAGAAATACATTTCAGTCCTGTTTTTATTCGTTTTAGATCCTGTTGTTCTCGGAAATAATATGCACTATCCATAAACCGTGTAAATTCAGATTTTAATTGTTTTAATTCAAAAATGAGTTTGGTTTATTTTCAGAAATGCCATTGAAACCTTATTTCATGCATAACTTTTGCGTTTTAAGTCTGATTTGAGTGATTCTGTCGCTCAGGTGTTCATAGCAATACGTAGAATAGATTTATAAGCTTTTCAATCTATGTTTCTACTATTTAGTGTATTGTTCTAATAGAAGTCTATTTGTATGCATGTAATAATTGGAATGGATGCTTGATTGGTGAATTGGAACACGTTTAGAGGGTGAGCAGTTCGTGGTAACTAAGGAGCAGCAGGAGGATCAACAGTACCTAGAGGATAACTTTGAGGAAGGCAAGTGTACCAAAGGCCCCTTGTACCTATGAACTATTACACTTCATATTCATGCATGTGTCTAAATTGAAATACCTTTAAGGACTTTACCTAGATTATTACTTGTACCACATATCCTTGTTACCTAGGATTTGGGTATGTATTTTGGATAGATGCTGCAGTGCTTAACATAAAATAATTGTTAATCATGACTAAAGGCATTATGCAATGTGATAAAATGGAGCTTTTTAGCAACAATTTGGGGGGCTAGAGTACATGGTTGAGTACTCTAGTGCCTCTCAATAAGGACTTAATCCTGAAGCGGCCACCCAGGAGGTTTTGTACAACCCTGAGTGTCATATGGCTCTGACTTTAACCTGTTAACTAGATTGTACTAGCTCGTCTATAGCTTTCTATGAGGGCAAGAGGGGGGCACTAGTTGGTATGTTTCCTTACCTGCTAGGGTGTGTGTACCATGCCGCAACCATGCGTGCCACTCCTAGAGGAGGGCCACACACGGCTAGACGGCTGAAACCTTAGCAGCTACGACTTGTTAGTGCGACTAGCGAAGGGTTACGTAGTGAAACCCTGCCACACTTCCTAGGTAGAGGTGCTGTGGGCTTTGCAAACCCTGGCATTGGGAATCATGGCTCGGTGGGTAAAGTTCTACAATTTCTACAGAAATATTTGACCTGTTATAACAGCCGTGCTCACGGATACGAGCAATTTGGATCCTTCATGATTAGTGGTTGCTGTGGATGGTTGAGAATTGATATAAACTTTCTTATACATTATTATCACTTGGGATTTGGGATTGTTCACTAAAGTAGTGGTTCAGGATGCTAAAACTTGATCAACTAAAATTACGAACCACAGTCAAACCGTGTCTAGCCTTTGAGCCTCATAGATCCCTTTGATATACTTGCTAAGCATGGTGAGCTTACACTTGCTTTACATTCAATGAAAAATCCCGGATGGGTAATAGATAACGGGTATGAAGAGTTTCCGAAGGATGTCTAGGACTACTAGGATGATGTTCACCAGTTGGAGTCCCTATGGCAGATTATGTCTAGTTATTCCGTTGTGTGTGTAATAATGTTGCCAATGAGCAAAACTATGTATTAACGTTATGTTGAGATATGCGATGTAATAGTACTTTACTTTGATATTATTACAATTTGTGATATATGTGTGTGTTTGGACATCCTGAGCACACATATATGAGTACTTGATTTTGCTATGCAAAATTGGGTGCGACAAATTGGTATCAAAGCTATAACTGAATGTAGGACGATCAACCTAGTTAGAAATGGACATTTTTAGGATCACATTATCTTTATTTTGCTTCCTTTAATTTGCTATAAAATTTTTGCTTATATTATGTCCTTTATTTGTTGCAAAAATTATCTTATTCTAATACTCAACCTTTTCAATCTTATAGATGGCCCGCACTAAGCTGACACCCCGCAAGAGGACCATCGTGATGCCCACAAGGAGGACAATGTTCACATTTGGCAAGCGCGTTCCTACACATCTGGTGGAGGCTCTGAGGAACATGGAGGAGGAACCGCCTATGGAGGTGCCCATGGGGGAAGCTCTGGAGGACGTGATGGAAGATGAGCCCATGGACGAAGAGACGGAAGAGGGGCCCATGTTTGAGGAGCCCATTGAGATAGAAGAATCCGAGGAAGAGCCCATGGAAGAGAATGGATAGGGTGGTCAGGAGGGAGCTGGTGACCCTAATGATGAAGATGATTCTAATGGTTCTTATTCTAATGAAGGTGGTGTTGGAGATGGTGGTGATGGTAATGGAGATGGTGGTGGTGATGGAGATGGTGGTGATGGAGGAAATGGTGGTAATAATGGTGATGATGACCATGATGCACTGCTGGCTCAAGGGTGGACCACAGAGATCCACTATGATCTACAAGGACATGCCTACTACCACCCCAAGCTTCTCTCACTCGTATGCTGCTACCACACCAGGTGCACTGTTCAGTACAAGACGGAGCATTGGACCCACCTCGACTATACCAACTTCTGGGAGACAGAAGTGTACATCTGTGAAGGGACTCGGGTGCACTACATCCACCGCGCCATCACTGCACAGCTCACACGTGAAGTCGCCATCTGGGATGCTGCTCGATAGGCGTTGGTGGTCAACCGTGACCGCCACTTTGACAACATTGCCTGGGAGGAGGACAGATATCTTCCCCATTGTTGGAGCGGCCAGTCTACTTGCAACATCGCTACACCACTTGGAGAGGCAAACCTGAGGCTTAGGCCTACCTTGATGAGCTTGGCCCAGACCAACACCGACTTGGATCAGGCCTTGGATGAGTTAGACATCATGGGGAAGGCGTACTTATAGCTTGCCTGTGAGAATGCTATATTGAAGCAACATCAAGGAGGTCCTAATGTGGAAGCACCAGGTGTTCCTGCTCAGTCGCCCCCGAGGAATAGAGGAGAATTTGGAGACCCCAACACCAGCACCAACATCGACCCCTAGGAGGATTTCCCCAAAATATGTAATAAACACGCGTAGATGCGCGAGAGAGTGTCAGTTTCTTTTTCTTTTAATGGTTGAACAATTGTCATTGAATGGTTGGATGATTGTCATGATGAACAATGTTTGATTTGGATTTTTGGCATGATTGTGATGACTTGTGGGCATGTCCACGGTCATTTAGTTTAAGTTTAAGGCTTAAGAATAATATGAATAAATAGTTGGGTTTCTTTTTATCTTGCTATCCATTCTGTATCATTCTGAGCAGTCTACCTTTATCAGTTCATATCTCATATTCTATATGTCCAATGGTCATGAAAATTTTATGGAGATAAGTAGACTTCTATATCTTTCCTTTGGCTCTAGAATCACCTCAATACCTACTATGAATTGTGAAATACAACTGTTGTAAGTTGAGGTTTCTGTGCTGTCAGAATTCTGGAGCAGTACTGGTTATCGTCTATTTTTGCCTAGTTAAACGTCATAATCTGAAAAAGTGTTCTAAATGAAAGTTGTTGAGAATTTCATAAGCTTTCCAGAAAGGTAAAATTTGCATCCAGATGATAAAATAGAGTGAGATATGACCATTTTACTGCACTGTTGTTTGTCTAACTTGCCAGAAAAGTTCAGAACAATTATCTTCTTGTATACCCTACATATATCTCTTGTTTTGATCTTGTGACACCTACTCTTATTAGACCATTATCTTTTAAAGGTTATATACTTCATATGAGACTTATATGATGTATCTATAGATGGTGAACACTAGGAGGAACAACTAGGGAGGCGAGGACCTGCCACCACCACCTCCTATCACTATGGAGCAGCTGATGATGATGCAAACCCAGTTGCTTCAGCAGATGGTTCATAACATGCAGAATATGGGGCATGGGAATGGGAATGCACCCCCTTAAGTCAGAGACAAGAGGGGAGAGTTTCTAAAAGTACATCCACCTGTCTTCAAGCACTCCACTGACCCACTCCGGGCTGACGATTGGCTACGTGCTATTGAGAGGCAACTTGAGATTGCCCAGTGCGATGACAGAGAGAAAGTCTTGTATGCTTCTGGATAGTTGCAAGGAGCTCCACTTGATTGGTGGGACTCCTTCTATTTTGGTTGTACCGAAGCTAATCCCATCACCTAGCAAGAGTTTCACGGTGCCTTCCGCTCTCATCATGTGCCTACTGGATTGATGAAGCTGAAGAAGAAAGAATTCTTGGCCCTCAAGCAGGGGGGTATGTCTGTTGCTGAATATCATGATAAGTTCATACAACTATCATGGTATACACCTACTGAGGTGGATGAGGATGAGAAGAGGTAGGAGCTATTCATGGAAGGTTTGAATGTTGGTCTCCAGTACCAACTGTTGTCTCATACTTTTGCAAGTTTTCAGCAACTGGTGGACAAGGCTTTGATTATAGAGATCAAGCGCCGCCTGATGGAGGACAAGAATAGAAAGTTCGAGGGGCAACAGCAAGGGAGTAACTCTCGTGTCCGCACTGCTCCACAGCAAGCCTACCCACAACAGCGCAATCAAGGTCAGTTCGGTCTAGTCAACCGCAACCAGCAACCACAGCATGCACAATAGCAGTAGCAGCAGCAGTATATGGCACCAGCTTAGCTCCAGCAGTAAGTCAACAATGTTCCTATGAGGAATAATGTCCCCAATGTCCATAGAAGAATGGCGCACCAAAGTCGCCAAATGTAGTTAATGATAACATATGCTTCAATTGTGGAGAACCGGGACATTACTCTAACAGATGCCCCAAGAAGACGACTAACATGTAGCATAATTATGTCTGGGGAAAAGTCAACCAAGTAACTACGGAAACAACTCAAGAGGCACCGGATGTAGTGATCGGTACATTTCCGGTCAACTCAAACTTAGCTACAGTACTTTTTATTTTGGTGCTTCGCATTCCTTCATAGCATATACTTTCATAAAGAAGCATGGTATTCCCATATGTGTTATGAAGAAACCCATGTTAGTAAACTCACCTAGAGGGGAAATGAAAGCAAATTGGATATGCTTAGCTGCTAGTCTCAACATAAGGGGGGGGGGAGAATTTCAAGCTAACCTTGTAGTCATAGACTCATCTGGTATTGATCTTATCTTGGGTATGGATTGGTTGAGGTCCTGAAAGGCAATTATTAGTTGTGGAAACAGTTCTGTGAATCTTACCACTCCATCCGGGGAGAAAGTTGAGTATGTGGCAACACATCAGTCATGGAAATCTGTCTGGTTAATCAATTGGAGGGCACAACTATAGAGGAAATACAAATAGTAAACGAGTATCCAGATGTCTTCCCTAAGGAGTTACCAGGTATGCCACCTGAACGAGACATTGAGTTTATAATTGAACTTTTACCTGGAACTGCACCCATAGCTAAGAGACCTTATAGAATGGGAGTGAATGAATTAGGAGAACTTAAGAAACAATTAAGGGAATTGCTAGATAAGGGTTATGTACAACCTAGTTCTTCACCTTGGGGTGCACCAGTATTGTTTGTAGAGAAGAAAGATGGTACACAAAGAATGTGCATAGATTACAGATCACTTAATGAGGTCACAATTAAGAACAAGTATCACTTGCCTAGAATCGATGACCTGTTTGACTAGTTGAAAGGAGCTTGTGTGTTTTCCAAGATCGACCTCTGATCTGGATACCATCAGTTGAGAATAAGACGTTCTGACATCCGCAAGACCGCTTTTTGTGACCCGATATGGACTATATGAGTTCACAATCATGTCCTTTGGTCTGACCAATGCACCTGCTTACTTCATGTATTTGATGAACAAAGTATTCATGGAGTACCATGACAAGTTTGTTGTGGTGTTCATTGATGATATATTAGTCTACTCTAAGAATGACAAAGAACATGAGGGACATTTGAGGTTAGTATTGCAGAAGCTTAGAGAACATCAGCTCTATGCTAAGTTTAGCAAATGTGAGTTCTGGCTAAAAGAAGTATCTTTCCTTGGTCACATAATCTCTAATGGAGGAGGAGTAGTAGATCCCAAGAAGGTTAGAGATGTGTTGAGTTGGAAGTCACCTTAGGATGTTAGTGAGATTCAGAGTTTACTTGGTATGGCTGGGTACTATAGGAGGTTCACTGAGGGATTCTTGAAGTTAGCAAAACCCATGACTGCTTTGTTAGAGAAGAATGCCAAATTTGTATGGTCTAAGCAATGTCAGGATAGTTTTGAGGAATTGAAGAAGAGACTGACTTCTGCCCCAGTGCTTATCTTACCAAAAGCTTCTCTATCTATTGTGATGCCTCACGGCAAGGTCTAGGCTACGTTCTTATGCGAGAGGGTAGAGTTATCTCCTATGCATCCAGATAGCTAAGAAAACATGAGTTAAATTATCTGACTCATGATCTGGAGTTAGCAGCCGTGGTACATGCTCTCAAGATTTGGAGGCATTACCTGATTGGGCATAAGTGTGAGATTTATATGGACCATAAGAGTTTGAAGTATATATTCACTCACTCAGATCTAAATTTGAGGCAGCATAGATGGTTATAGTTAATCAAGGATTATGATTTGAAGATACACTATCACCCGGTAAAGGCTAATGTTGTAGCAGATGCTTTGAGTAGGATGAGTTATGTGAACGAGGCCTATACAACTCAGTTACCAAGAGAGTTGTGTGAGGAGTTCGAATACCTGAATTTGGGTATTGTGGCTAATACCATGGAGTTAGAAGTAGAACCTACTCTAGAATGAGAGATTCGTAAGGGACAGCTGAATGATGAGAGGATCAAGGAAATTGTTGAATGTATAGTGATTGGTAAAGCCCTAAGATTCCACATGGATGATCAAGGAATAGTATGGTTTGGCAAAAGGATTTGTGTGCCAGAAGTGAAGTCTATTAGGGAGTCTATTTTGAGGGAAGCCCATGACTCGGCCTATTCCATACACCCGGGGAGTACTAAAATGTATCTTGATCTTAAAGAGAGATATTGGTGGTATGGACTAAAAAGAGATGTAGCTGAATATGTGGCCATATGTGATATGTGCCAAAGAGTAAAGGCAGAGCATCAGAGGCCAGTGGGTTTACTACAGCCTATGAAGATACCCGAGTGGAAATGGGAAGAAGTTGAAATGGATTTCATAGTGGGATTACCCCGTACACAGAGGGGATATGACTCTATCTGGATAATTGTAGACCGTCTGACAAAAGTAGCACATTTCATTCCTGTCAAGACAACTTATTCTGGTGCAAAGTTGGCAGAGCTATACATGGAAAGGATTGTATGTTTACATGGAGTACCAAAGAAGATTATTTCAGATAGGGGTACACAGTTCACATTCCATTTTTGGCTGAAATTACATGAGTCGATGGATATGAAGTTGAACTTTAGCTCAGCTTATCATCCTCAGACTGATGGGCAGACCAATAGAACAAAATAGATCTTAGAGGATATGCTAAGAGCTTGTGCTCTACAGTATGGGACAAGTTGGGATAAGAGTTTGCTCTATGCTGAATTCTCTTATAATAATAGCTACTAGAAAAGTCTTAAGATGGCACCGTTTGAGGCATTGTATGGCAGAAAGTGCAGGACCCCACTATTTTGGAATCAAACAGGGAAAAGTCAAGTCTTTGGACCAGAAGTTTTGCAACTAGCAGAGAAATAGGTACAAACAATAAGACAAAACTTGAAGGTTGCACAATCTCGACAGAAAAGCTATGCCGACATGAGAAGAAGAGATTTGGTGTTTGAGATTGGTGACTTTGTTTATCTCAAAGTTTCACCTATGAGAGGAGTTAAGAGGTTTCATACCAAGGGAAAGTTATCACCTAGGTATGTGGGACCCTTCAAGATCATCAACAGGAGAGGAGAAGTTGCTTACCAGCTAGAATTACTGGAACAACTCTCAGGTGTTCATGATGTCTTCCATGTATCGCAACTTAAGAAATGTTTGAGAGTACCTAAGGAACAATTACCTTTGGAAGAACTAGATATCCAAGAGGATCTATCATATAAAGAATATCTAGTAAGAATCTTGGAAACATTGGAGAGAATCACAAGAAGCAGGATAATAAGAATGTGTAAGGTTCAGTGGAACAGACACTCTGTGGATGAGGCAACATGGGAAAGAGAAGATGACCTGAAATCTAACTATCCCAATCTATTCGAACCATCCAAATCTTGAGGATGAGATTCATCTTAAGGGGGGTAGGTTTGTAACACCCAAAAATTTCAACTGCAAATTAGTAATTAATTTTGAGCATTTATTTAACTTTCTATGTATTTTGAACCTAGGCTAAATAATAAATTTTAGTTAAATAAAATTAACTACAAGGTTTAAAAACATGTTTGTTGCATTCATGCCGAAGCATACTATTTGTGGTTGAGTGTAGGGCTAGAATGGTTGAAGTTGAATTCAAATTTTATTTGAATTTGGCTTGGATTTGGAAACTAGAAATAGAAAAGGATTTAATTTTGAAAAACTTCTTCTTCCTTTTCTAGCCCAGCCCTGGAATCGGCCTAGCCTTTTCTTCCTCCCCTTCTCGGCTTCCGCCTGCTCAGCGGCCTAGCTTGCACCGTCGCTCTATGCCTTCCCTTCCCACACTCGGCCTATGCCTCCCCCTCCCTTCCTTCTCTTTCCGCACGCGCCTGCTCTCCACATGGCCTAACTCGGCGCCACGACCCGCTTAGGCTCTCCCCACAACCCCCACGTCCGCACGCGCTTCATTCCCTCATCCCTCTCATTGTGTCGCTGGCCCCACTCATTAGCCAGACATGCTCCCTTCCTTCCCCGTTCCTTTCTTCCCCGCGCTCCCTTTCCTTCCTTCGCCCCGGCGATGGTGCATGCCATGCACGGCAAGCCGCCGGGCCACCGCGCCCGCTTGGAAGGTGACCAATTTCACCCGCCTCCCTCTCCCCTACCATCTACCACACCCCATCTAGCCTATAAAGCACCAAGCCATGCCCCTCCTTCTCCTTTCTGTTCATCCGCGCTCGAGGTCACTCACCGCCGCCCGCAATTCACCTGCTTCGGCGCCCAATCCTCGATGTCGAGGCCTCCTAGAGCTCCGTTGTGACCCACCGGTGCCGTAGGTATCTTCAATTTGGCCTTGAATTGCTCGGATTTCACTCTCCCACATCATGGTTTCTCTCTCCAGATGCCACCACCATCGACCCGTGCCTTTGGAGCCCTCCCGGACGCTGCGACCGTCACCATTGGACTTGCAGTGAGATTCTCCACCTACCCATACCCTCCGTTCATCGAATAGTGCCCTAGAACACCATACCGGCGAACTCCAGCCATGCTGGCCATGGCGCCGCTGTGGGACCATCGCTCTGACGTGTTCCCCTGCCCTCGGTTTGTATAAAGGAAGTCAAAAATCTCACATATAGCTACAAATAAGGGTAATATCGAAAGACAATGCTCAACATATAACGCACTTTGTATAAAGGATATAACCTTAGATAACAAACAGTGGAAAGACAACTTCGATCTTTAGGTGAAGACTCCTATTCCATAGGGACAACTGACTGGTTGATCACAAGCCTAACTCCTCTAGACTAGCAATCTGATACCCATCTAGGATTTTTCCATAGATTTAAAAAGTAAAGCAAGCGTAAGTACATGTCGTACTCAACAAATATAACATGGGGTTCATGAGGCTCAAAAAGCTGACACTGCTTAACTGCGATTAGCTTTTAATGAGTCATCTTTTAGCAACTGGGTGGCAACAAGTTTATTCATAGCCCATAAACATATGATCAGGTAAACATGAATAATGAATAGCATAAATAGTAATCATTAGTGAGCATCTTTATTATCAGTATCATCAGTGTTCATCGTCTATTCTATAAGGGTCCAAGGCCGCTCGTGACCATGAGCACGGCCGATATACCAGTTTTACACTCTGTAGAGGTTGTACACTTTCACTGTGAGTCGTGATTTACCCTTTCACCCGAGGTGATCAGCCTCTTGATCCACTACCTAGGAAGGTCGGCAGGGTTCACTATGAAGCCTTTCAAAGGTTCGTCTAACAAGTTAGGGCCGCTAGATTCACTCAGCAAACAGATGTAGGAACTCCCTATCGAATGGCACAATTCCATCACGGCTATACACATAAGAGTAGAGGCTATCCTATACCTGATTCATCAAGTCATTCTTGCACCAATAAAGGTAGCCTCTAATAAGCTAGAAAAGGTACTCATACTGAGCTAAAGCCAGAGCCATATAGCCCTCATAGCTATAACACCTCTGGTGTTACAAACTTGCTTAGCACCTAAGTTAATGCCTAAGAGTAATTAGTAAAACAAATTTTTAGGTTTAAAAGTTTGAAGCACACGTGGAATTATAAACGAAGCTTGTGTGACTAGCTTTCGTAAATAAAATGAGCAAGTAAGTGTCGCTAGTCAACTTGTCTTGGTGCTTAGCAACTTTTAAATAATGTTGCGAACAAAAGTTGTTTAGGGCTTGTTTTGAAAAAGTATGAAGAAAGCGCTTAAAATGTCTGATAGCGAATAAATTGCGAATGGCTTGTTCTGTTGGATTGAGCATGAAAACAATTTTTATAAACAAAATATAATATAACTTGTAATTAGAACTTAAATAAAAATTTGAAGTGTGAGTTAGTAGTTAGAAATGCAACTGTTGAATTGGTAAATGGATGTTGTTCCATGGTATATTTTGATAGCTCAAAAATCAAATTGGAAAATAAAAATTTGCCCTTTTCGTTGAACCGGCAAAAATTTAAAGTTGTGTTGAAAGTACACTTTTTTAGTGATTTATAAAATGCAAAATAGTTAAATAACGCCCTGCTGTTTGGTTCTATTGTTTGGTTTGATAGACGATAGTGTGGACTTCTGGTTGGAGGACTTGCTTGGGCCTCAATCGCGATCAATCGCAGCACTTGCTTAGCTTTTTAAATTCGTGCGCATCACTGCTCACCGTCGAACGGCTCGGCCTACGGTCACCGCATGCACTGCCTGCCAGCCATCTGGTTGATGTGGTGCTCCACCCACCGCATAAGCCACCTACTAAGCCATGCTCGATGTCATCCCGTAGCCTGCTGCATCATGACATCGTGCTGCTCTATGCGCGTGGCCGCATGCGGGCAAGCTTTAATGCTCTGTCTTCCGCACACCCGAGGCACCCATGGTCACGTTGCCCATTGTCTGCCCCTTTTCCCCTGCTCACGAGCATGTGTGTGCCCCATGGCCCCGTGCTGGACCTGTTGCTCCACGATGCACATCTCCTTGCTGTGTCCGGAGCATAGCACTGCGACCATCACTGCGTCGTTGACCTCCAAGCTGCGCTGCTCTACTCTGAGCCATGCTGTCGCCTATGTTGCATTGAGCCGCCTTGCCTTCGCACCATGGATGTCGTAGCCTCGCCACCACATCGCCGTGAGCCATCCTTCCCATCATTGGAGATCCACATTGTGCTATCGACCACGACGCGCCCTGCTCTAGGTCTACGACATCGTCACTGGCCCTCCCTCACGAGCGCGCATGTCCCATGACCTCGTGTGTGTGTCCCATGACCTCGTGCTAGTCCGCAGCTCCCATGGCGCTAACCCTCCCAAGCCCCATGTTGCCCCGCACCTCGTCCCTGCCTTGGTGGCGCCACCACCGACCCCACCACCATCATGCCCCGCCGTGGCCGCTTCCACCGTCGCCACCGCGCACGCGAGCGCACCATGCTCCCGCCCAGAAGTGTCGTGCCACCGCCCACCTGTCCAGCATCGCCTTAGTCGGTGTGCCTGCCACCATGGCTCACGTGGGCAGGCTGCCGAGGACCGGCTTAGGTCTTGCCATGGCTAGCCCGTGGTCGCGTGGGCTCCTATGAATCTCGTCGACGGGCTTCCCACCGCCGCCGTGCCTTCCCCAGCCGGGATTGATGTAACACCCAAAAATTTCAATTGCAAATTAGTAATTAATTTTGAGCATTTATTTATTTTTCTATGTATTTTTAACCTAGGATAAATAATAAATTTTGGTTAAATAAAATTAACAATAAGGTTTAAAAACATGTTTGTTGCATTTATGTCGAAGCATACTATTTTTGGTTGAGTGTAGGGCTAGAATGGTTGAAGTTGAATTCAAATTTTATTTGAATTTGGCTTGGATTTGGAAACTAGAAATAGAAAAGGATTTAATTTTGAAAAATTTCTTCTTCTTCCATTTCCATCCCAGCCTTAGAACCAGCCCGGCCTTTTCTTCCTCCCCTTCCTGGCTTTGGCCCGCTCGGCGGCCTAGCTTGCACCGTCGCACCCCGCCTTCCCTTCCAGCGCTCGGCCTGCTGGTGGCCCAGCCAGTGTCTCCCCCTCCCTTCCTTCTCTTTCCACGCGCGCCTGCTCACCGCATGGCCTAGCTCGGCGCCGCGGCCCACTTTGACTCTCCCCGCAATGCCCACGCCCACATGCGCTTCATTCCCTCCTCCCTCTCACTATGTCGTTGGACACACTCATCAGCCGGCCATGCTCCCTTCCTTCCCCTTTTCTTTCTTCTCCACGCCCCCTTTCCTTCCTTCGCCCTAGTGATGGTGCATGCCATGCACGACAAGCCACCGGGCCACCGCGCTCGCTTGGAAGGTGACCAATTTCGCCCGCCTCCCACTCCACAGCCATCTACCACACCCTGTCTAGCCTATAAAGCATCGAGCCGAGCCCCTCCTTCTCCTTTCCATTCGTCCACGCTCG
Organism: Miscanthus floridulus; assembly: GCF_019320115.1. Classification (NCBI taxonomy): domain Eukaryota; kingdom Viridiplantae; phylum Streptophyta; class Magnoliopsida; order Poales; family Poaceae; genus Miscanthus; species Miscanthus floridulus. The sequence continues at coordinate 47,492,688 of NC_089581.1, read as the reverse complement.
AGCTCACTCACTGCCGCCCGCAATTCACCTGCTCCGGTGCCCAATCCTCGACGCCGACACCTCCCAGAGCTCTGCTGTGACCCACCGGTGCTGTAGGTATCTTCAATTCTTCGATTTGGCCTTGAATCACTTGGATTTCACTCACCCGCGCCATGGTTTCTCTCTCCAGTCACCGCTACCATTGACCCATGCCTTTGGAGCCCTCCTAGATGCCGTGACCATCACCATTGGACTCGTGGTGAGATTCTCCACCAACCTATACCCTTCGTTCGTCGAATAGCGACCTAGAACGTCATGCCGATGCACTCTAGCCACACCGACGATGGCGCCGCCGTAGGACCATCGCTCCAACGTGTTCCCTAGCCCTCGGTTTGTATCCTGTAGTATTCACGAGAGCGTGTACGTCATCCCTGTGGGTTTGGTTTCGATTGGGATAGCCTGGAGCACCGTACAGGCGTTCGCTATAGCGTGTGGCTCGCCTCCAGCCATGGCGGGCTCGCCGGAGGTGCTGTGCAGCGGGTGGAGGTTCTCCCACGCATCCCTCGCCATCGAAACTATCTGGACGGCCAAGATTAAAACATAACAGTTCAATGTGTAACCGATCCACCGTGGCTGTGGACTTGGCCCACGGTGCCACGTTAGTGTGCGCCCATGCACATGTGGTGCACCGCGCCACTCACACACCGCCACGTGTCTACACAGTAAGCAGCCGTAGTCAACCCATGGTCAGCCGACACCTATTAGGTTGTGGCCCGCAAAGCCTTGTGGTACCTTTTTTAGATCTATGAAGAGCCCATTGCCCGTACCCCCATGAGGTTCTTTCCACCTTTGGAAAAGAATCAGCGGGCATGGAGGGCTCGCATGGAGGCTTTGCAAGGGTAGGATGCGCAATAAGATAGTCCTATCGTGGTGCACTTGACCATGTACCTACTTGCTTTGGATGAGTAGTATGACCTACAAACCTCAAAGCTGAGGAAGTGCCTCCATCAAGCCGAGGAAGCTGAGATCTTCTCCAGGATGCTCCAGGTGCAACTTGTAAAAGCGCACGCTAGTGCGGCAGCTGCTGAGAGACGGGAGACTGCCATGTCGAAAGCTCTATAGGAGGGCAAAGATCAGCATGCCCATCAGTTGCGGGAGGCCTACCTGGTCACCAGGGCCAAGCGGAGGATGCTGGCTATCGAACGGCGGGATCCCTTGATCATGGAGGGAATCCCTGTCCACCCGCTAGAAAGAAGGAGAACCGGTGTTGTAGTACCGCCAGCACCTCCACCCTTAGAAGTGTCAAAAGTAGAACCCTTGATTCCCCTCACTCAGCCATTGCCAAGAGAGGAGGTAGATCCATAGCCAGGGCGGTAGAAGAATCCACCGAGCCCGAGAATGAAGATGCATGGTCCGACAGAGTAGATTAGTTGCCTTAGGAAGGTGTACCATAGTTGGTAGTGCTTTTCATTGCTGTTCTCCGGTATTGTAATCTTTTCATTGTTTTTTGTCTGTAGTGTTGAGGTGGTCCGACTGTAGGGAAGGTGAATGATGTGTTGAGAATGGGAGAGTGCATGTCTATATGTTGTACCAGTATAAGGACGTTGGAACATGTATTTTATTTATTTCATAGTGTTTATTGCGTCCATCTGCCCTTAGGTCTTAGTAGACGTGCTTATGATTTTCAAGAACAATGTTAAGTGGGTTACAAGAGAAGTTGTCATTCATATGCTAGCAGACTAGCCGTGATTAGAGAATATTAGACACTGTATCGACTAATTGTGGATGTCCTAGTAGAACACTTGAATCTCCTTAAATCAAATCCACCATTGGATTTGAATTCCTTGTCCCATGTTGTGAAGGGAACCCTTGTTGTTTGAATCTTCCCTTGCAACACTCCTCTGATTCTGTGGTTTGTGACCCCATCGCCTTCATGGCGTGTAAGTTGGTAGTAGTTTCCTAGTTAATAGCTTATGGTGCCGTGATGAAACCGAGGGCTCCCTGTGGAACAGCTACCACATGGTGATGCTGCTCGGCATGTGCTGGTATCAAGGTCGTTGACCAAGTACCTTTACCAAGTTACACCGCCGTACCGCTTTTGCTACAAAATATTCTCCTTGGAAATATTCAGGTGTTCAAACGGGAAATCCACAACGGGTTGATGAAATAGTGTCCTCTCAAAGTAAGCAAGAGAATGTGGTTTTGGAGGAAGAACATATGACATGGTCTTAGTCTACATGAAAGACGGATGTGGTCAAGGAAGGGAAAGAAAAAAAAGAGTTGTAAGGAAAGTTAGCCGTCGCTAGTTGGGGGTGATTGTAAAAGCCTGAGTGGATGTCATGTCCCAAGCCCTGTGTTTAGTTGACCGCACTACGCATGCTGGGTTATTTCACTGCGTGACTTGCGAATGTCGTCTATGACGGGTCCATTAGCACTCCGTTCTCGTGTGGCCGTGGCATCGTGTCGCACTCGCCGTCTTCGTGCACTGTGTGTTTCTCCTTTTCCCAACATCCGGTCAGCTCTCGACCCCACGCTCTCATCCTCATACCAGACCCCCCCCTTTTCCCCCTCCCTTCTTTATTCTTTTGGGGATACGGCCACCCACATGCCTGCCTCATCAAGCGAACCCCTCTCCTATCCTCTCCTTATCCCCTCTTCCGCTCGCATAGGGAGCACACCACGGCCAGCTTTATCCCCATAGAGTGAACCGCCGGTGTACCCCCTCCATATCATCTCCACTGTCGGTGCATTGTGCCCCACCTCCGTTCGCCACTATAAGATGCCCTTGGTCCTTGCTCTTCTTCCTCATCCCCATCCTCTTGAATCCGACGTAGAGCTACGAGATCCAGCCGACATTGGGGGATTAGGTTCGTCAGTCGGAGGTGATGGTGTAATCTGAGAAGAAAGAGGATCTGGTTTCAAAGAAGTTTAAGTCTACCATTAGTTAGTTCAGTCCTAGGATTCATGATGTTTGACTTCTCAGTCTCCTGTTTCTAGATCTATTGATCATACGCCATGTTTTGGATAATCATTATCTTGTTGTTTCTCCATTGTCATCGTCTATCTTGACTTCTGGATTAAGCCTTGGTTGTACTAGGTTCCTCTTAACCTTGTATCTCTAAATCCCCTTGTGGTTTAGTATTCGAGGTCGTGTAACCTTTCGTGTAATCCCTGATCTATGAAATGTAATCACGTTTCCCCTCTTCTGGTTCTTGCTTCGAATCTCGGGACGAGATTCTTTTTAGGCGGGTTGGTTGTAACACCTCTTGTGTTACGAGCTTGCTTAGCACCTAGGTTAATGCCTAAGAGTAATTAGTAAAACAAATTTTTGGGTTTAAAAGTTTGAAGAACATGTGGAATTATAAACGAAGCTTGTATGACTCGCTTTCGTAAATAAAATGAGCAAGTAAGTGTCGCTAGTCAGCTTGTCTCGGTGCTTAGCAATTTTTAAATAATCTTGCGGACAAAAGTTGTTTAGGGCTTGTTTTGAAAAAAAAGTATGAAGAAAACGCTTAAAAATGTCTGATAGCGAATAAATTGTGAATGGCTTGTTCTGTTGGATTGAGCATGAAAACAATGTTTATAAATAAAATAAAATATAACTTGTAATTAGAACTTAAATAAAAATTTGAAGTGCGAGTTAGTAGTTAAAAAATGTAACTGTTGAATTGGTAAATGGATGTTGTTCCATGGTATATTTTGATAGCTCAAAAATTGAAATGGAAATTAAAAATTAGCCCTTTTCGTTGAATGGCAAAAAATTGAAGTTGTGTTGAAAGTACACATTTTTGGCGATTTATAAAATGCAAAATAGTTAAATAATGCCCTGCTGTTTGGTTCTATTGTTTGGTTTGATAAACGGTAGCATGGACTTCTGATTGGAGGACTTGCTTGGGCCTCAATCACGATCAATTGCAGCACTTGCTTAGCTTTTAAATTCGTGCGCATCACTGCTCACCGATAAACGGCTCGACCTATAGTCACCACGTCCACTGCCTGCCTGCCGTATGGCCAACGTGGTGCTTCGCCCACTACACAAGCCACCTACCAAGCCATGATCAATGTCGTCGTGTAGCCTACTGCATCATAACATCGCACTATTGTGTGCGCGTGGCCGCACGCGGGCATGCTTTAATGCTCTGTCGCTGTCTTTTCCGCGCACCCGAGGCACCCATGGTCACACCGCCTATTGCTTGCCTCTTTTCCCCCACTCGCGAGCATGTGTGTGCCCCTCAGCCCCACGCTGGACCTGTTGCTCCATGATGCCCATCTCCTCGCCACGTCCGGAGCGTAGCACCACGACCATCACCGCATCGTCGACCTCTAAGCTGCGCTGCTCTTCTCTGAGCCGTGTCATCGCCTATGCCGCATTGAGCCACCTCACCTTCATGCCATGGATGTTGTAGCCTCACCACCATGTCGCTATGAGCCGTCCTTCCCATCACCGGAGATCCACGTCGTGCCGCCGACCCCAACGTGCCCTGCTCTAGGTCTACGACGCCATCACCGGCCCTCCCTCGCGAGCGCACATGTGCCGTGACCTCACGCTAGTCCGCAGATCCCATGGTGTTGCCCCTCCTGAGCCCTGTGTTGCCCCATGCTGTGTCCCCACCGTGGCGGTGCCACTACCGACCCGCCACTACCGTGCCCACCATGGCTGCTTCCATGACCACCACCGCGTGCGCGAGCGTGCCATGCCCACGCTTGGATGCACCATGCTACTGCCCGCCTAGCTGATGCCACCGTAGCTGGTTTGCCCACCACCATGGCTCGCGTGGGCAGGCTATCGGGGGCCGGCTCAGGTCTTGCTGCGGCTAGCCTGTGGTCGCGTAGGCTCCCATGAACCTCGCCGGTGGGCTTCCCGCCACTGTTGTGCCTTCCATGACTAGGATTGACCGTCGGCCGGTGCTCCCCTATCCGTGCTCTGCTTTGAGGATGATGAAAAGGTGATAAAGGTGAATAGCAACTAATATAGGGTTCTAGGTGTAAAATATGTGACTCATATAAATAGTAGTGTACCAAATAGATAGAAGCATGGGAGCGTTTTTGCATACCCGCCAAGCCAATTTGCGTAGGCCACACGTGGGTCGGCTCGCTAGGCCGCTCGCGCCAACACGCTAGGCCGGCCTACGGTTGCCGCGCATTTGCCACTCGCACCCATGCACCGGGCCAGCCTGTTGTCACCGTGCCTAGGCCACTCATGCCATGTGTGCACCCCACCCCATCTAGGTTGCCTTGACCAGCTAGGCCTATTGGGGCCCGTGGTTCATTTTTCTTTTTCTGCTAATTTTTCCATCGTGCCACTCACACACCGCCACGTGTCTACCCAATCAGCAGCCACAGTCAACCCATGGTCAGCTGACACCTACTAGGTTGTGGCCCACAAAGCCTTGCGGTACCTTTGCTAGATCTATGAAGAGCCCATTGCCTGTACCCCCATGAGGTTCTTTCCACCTATGGAAAAGATTCGGCGGGCATGGAGGGCTCGCATGGAGGCTTTGTAAGGGTGGGATGCACAAGAAGATAGTCCTACTATGGTGCACTTGACCACATACCTGCTTGCTCTAGATGAGTAGTATGATCGGCAAACCTCGGAGCTGAGGATGTGCCTCTATCAAGCCGAGGAAGCCGAGATCATCTCTAGGATGCTCTAGGTGCAACTTGTCGAAGCGCACGCCAGTGCGGTAGCTGCTGAGAGACGGGAGACTGCCATGTCGGAAGTTCTAAAGGAGGCCAAAGATTGGCATGCCCATTAGTTGGGGGAGGCCTACCTGGTCACCAGGGCCAAGTGGATGACGCTAGTTGTCGAACGGCAGGATCCCTTGATCATGGAGGGAATCCCTGTCCACCCGCCAGAAAGAAGGAGAACCGGTGTTGCAGTACCTCCAGGACCTCCACCGTCGAAAGCCTTAGAAGTACAACCCTTGATTCCCCTCACTCAGCCATTGCCAAGAGAGGAGGCAGTCCATAGCCAGGGCGGGAGAAGAATCCGCCGAGCCCAGGAATGAAGATGCGTGGTCCAAATGAGTAGATTAGTTGCCTTGGGAAGGTGCGTGGCTGTGGACATGGGCCACGATGCCACGTCAGCACGCACCCACACATGTGTGGTGCACCACACCAATCACACACCGCCACATGTCTACCTAGTCAGCAGCCACAGTCAACCCACAGTCAGCAACGCATGTTTTGTGAATTAGTCCCTAGGTTTCCAGTAAATCAACCCACAGTCCAGTCCAGTTCAAAAGAAATACATTTCAGTCCTATTTTTATTCCTTTTAGATCCTATAGTTCTCAGAAATAGTACACAGTCCATAAACCATATAAATTCAGATTTTAATTGTTTTAATTCAGAAATGAGTTTGGTTTATTTACTGAAATGCCATTGAAACCTTATTTCATGCATAACTTTTGCGTTTTAAGTCCGATTTAAGTGATTCTTTCGCTCACGTGTTCGTAGCAGTACGTAGAATATATTTATAAACTTTTCAATCTATGTTTCTACTGTTTAGTGTATTGTTCTAATAGAAGTCTATTTGTATGCTTGTAATGATTGGAATGGATGCTTGATTGGTGAATTGGAACACGTTTAGATGGGGAGCAGTTCATGGTAACTGAGGACCAGCAGGAGGATCAGTAGTACCCAGAGGATAACTTTGAGGAAGGCAAGTGTACCAAAGGCCTCTTGTACCTATGAACTATTACACTTCATATTCATGCATGTGTCTAAATTGAAATACCTTTAAGGACTTTACCAAGATTATTACTTGTGCCACATATCCTTGTTACCTAGGGTTTGGGTATGCATTTTGGATAGATGCTGCAACGCTTAACATAAAATAATTGTTAATCATGACTAAAGGCATTATGCAATGTGATAAAATGGAGGTTTTTAGCAACAATTAGGGGGCTAGAGTACGGGGTTGAGTACTCTAGTGCCTCTCCATAAGGACTTAATCCTAAAGCGGCCACCCAGGAGGTTTCGTACAACCCCGAGTGTCATATGGCTCTAACTTTAACCTGCTAACTAGATTATACTAGCTTGTCTATAGCTTTCCGTAAGGGTAAGAGAGAGGCACTAGTTGGTATGTTTCCTTACCTGCTAGGGTGTGTGTACCATGCCACGACCACGCGTGCCACTCCTAGAGGAGGGCCACATATGGCTAGACGGCTAAAACCTTAGCAGCTCGACTTGTTAGTGCGACTTGCGAAGGGTTACGTAGTGAAACCCTACCACACTTTCTAGGTAGAGGTGTTGTGTGCTTTGCAACCCCCGGCATTGGGAATCATGGCTCGGTGGGTAAAGTTGTACAATTTCTGCAGAAATATTTGACCTGTTATAACAGCCATGCTCACGGATATGAGCCATTTGGATCCTTCATGATTAGTGGTTACTGTGGATGGTTGGGAATTGATATAAACTTGCTTATACATTATTATCACCTAGTATTTGGGATTGTTCACTAAAGTAGTGGTTTAGGATGCTAAAACTTGATCAACTAAAATTGTGAACCACAATCAAACCGTGTCTAGCCTTTGAGCCTCATAGATCCCTTTGATATACTTGCTAAGCATGGTGAGCTTACACTTGCTTTACATTCAATGAAAACCCCAGATGGGTAACAGATAACAGGTATGAAGAGTTTACGGAGGATGTCCAGGACTACTAGGATGATGTTCACCAGTTGGAGTCCCCATGGCAGATTGGGTCTAGCTATTCCACTATGTGTGTAATATTGTTGCCAATGAGCAAAACTATGTATCAACATTATGATGAGATATGCAATGTAATAAGTACTTTACTTTGATATTATTATAATTTGTGATATATGTGTGTGTTTGGACATCTTGAGCACACATATATGAGTACTTGATTTTGCTATGCAAAATTGGGTGCGACAATTGACCGCTGGCTGGCGCTCCCCTATCCATGCTCTGCTTTGAGGATGATGAAAAGGTGAGAAAGGTGAATAGCAACTAATACAGGGATCTAGGTGTAAAATACGTGACTCATATGAACAGTAGTGTAACAAATAGATAGAAGCATGGGGTGTTTTTGCATAACCGCTAAAAATTTGGGCAGGCCATGAGTGGGCCAACTTGCTGGGCCGCTCGCGCCCGCGCGCTGGGTCGGCCCGTGGTTGCCACGCCTAGGCCACTCGCGCGCGCGCTAGGCCAGCTTGTGGTCACCGCACCTGTGTCGCTCACGCCGTGCATGCGCCCCGCCCCGTCTGGGTTGCCTTGACCGACTGGGCGTAATGCGGCTCATGGTTCATTTTTTTCTACTATTTTTTATTTTGTTTTAATGGCTGAAGTTTGTAAATCTTGCTGAGTACAATGGAGTACTCAGGGTTTTATTTCCCCCTATTGCCGGTGATAGGCGGATGCTAGAGCCGACTCTTGTGTGTGGATCCCTCCTGGTGGGGCTCAGAGATGATTCCTTTACGCTGCGATTATAGTTTTATTTATAACTCTCACTAAATGTTTTTATAAATGAAAGTTTGATAAATCATTGTCGTAGTCTATATATCAATGCTTCATCATGTCATGAATAGATATTTATTTTCGTTGTAACTCTGATCACCTGTTTATATTTTGCTCTTAAAATAAATTGTTAATATCTCTGATAATATGATTACATTCTGATGTTATAACAATAAATATTATACTCTGATGTTGCATAAAAAGTGATGTTAGAAATGGCTATAATGATGTAAGCTTTATTCTCTCATTTGTGATCCTAATGGAAAAATGTGGATTTTTTTGTTCTCCCTTGGGGTGTGCTCAATGAAACCGCGTAATTTGGTGTCCTCCCTTGGGTACTTAGTGTCTAATGGAAGACGAGTACTCCTGGAAGACATTAGATTAGGTGGTTCTACAATAGGTGGTATTAGAGCATAAATGAGAAAATAAAGCTTCAAAATCCTTTTCTAAGCTCAAATTTGACAACCTATTTTTGCAAAAAGTTAGGGCGTTCAACTATGAAGTTATATAAGTAGCCCTATTACTATGGTTTTCTATAGGTACACTGCTGACTTAGGTAGGCTTACTCAAGTTTTCTACAGGTACACTAACCCCGAGCATAGTCTGATAGTATCGACTAGCTACAAGGAGAGAACGATGTGCCAAAAATCTCAGAACGGTTGCCCTATATATTGGCAAAAGTGGAAGGGCGTATAGGACGTGCATTGATGCATATCCTGGTTATGCATTGTAGTGTTGTATTGCTTGTAGATACGCCATCCATAGGTGTCATGCATGTCGTATTGTGCACGACTGCCTCGTTCATGGTCAGAGTTATTTCTGCACTATGGCTTCGTGCTCCATGTTCGCCCGTGGTTCATGCCTGTCATGACCCACGTCTCCCCATACCCCTTTTCTGCGCTCTTGTTGGACCCTTGCCCTGTAGTCGCACTAGTCAGTAATGGCTTTAGACATCGCTCGCCTCGAATGCACAACAAATTTGGTTGATTCATTCGCAGTGATCCCATGAAGGAACCCTGGTGGACTGCAACAGGACCACTGACCGCTCTACCTTTATAAGAAGGGTCAGGCTTAGCCCTTGATACCACCACTCGGTGCGCTTTAACTCATCTAGCTTTTTGTTTGAGCAAGCTTTTCGCTTAGTCCTTCCTCACCACCACCGCTAGGGATGGCAGGACCCTGGGTTAGTAGTTATTGCCTGAACGTTGAGGGTTTTCCCAGAATCCTACATGCCACCCTACAAAAGCTCGGAGTCAAAGATCGTCCCGAGTATGAGGGCCATGAGTATGAAAAGCACGGCACTGAGTAGTGTGAGGTTATCGTCTATATTGGGAAGAGTGAAGAGTTCCCCAACACCACTGAAGCCTAGAACATGATCGCAACATTGTTTTGCTTCATCGACACCTACCAGGTTGTGGCCCGCAAAGCCTTGCGATACCTTTGCTAGATCTATGAAGAGCCCATTGCCCGTACCCCCATGAGGTTCTTTCCACCTTTGGAAAAGAATCGGTGGGCATGGAGGGCTCGCATGGAGGCTTTGCAAGGGCGGGATGCATAAGAAGATAGTCCTACCGTGGTGCACTTGACCACGTACCTGCTTGCTCTAGATGAGCAGTATGACCTGCAAACCTCAGAGCTGAGGAAGTGCCTCCATCAAGCCGAGGAAGCTGAGATCATCTCCAGGATGCTCTAGGTGCAACTTGTCAAAGCACACGCCAGTGCGGTAGCTGCTGAGAGACGAGAGACTGCCATGTCAAAAGCTCTAAAGGAGGCCAAAGATCGGCATGCCCATCAGTTGGGGGAGGCCTACCTAGTCACCAGGGCCAAGCGAAGGACGCTAACTGTCGAATGGCAGGATCCCTTGATCGTGGAGGGAATCCCTATCCACCCGCTAGAAAGAAGGAGAACTGGTGTTGTAGTACCGCCAGCACCTCCACCCTCAGAAGTGTCAAAAGTAGAACTCTTGATTCCCCTCACTCAGCCATTGCCAAGAGAGGAGGCAGATCCATAGCTAGGGCGGTAGAAGAATTTGCCGAGCCTAGGAATGAAGATGCATGGTCTGACAGAGTAGATTAGTTGCCTTGGGAAGGTGTACCATAGTTGGTAGTGCTTTTCATCGCTGTTCTCCGATATTGTAATCTTTTTGTTCTTTTTCGTCCGTAGTGTTGAGGTAGTCCGACTGTAGGGAAGGTGAATGTTGTGTTGAGAATGAGAGAGTGAGTATTTGTATGTTGTACCCGTATAAGGACATTGGAACATGTATTTTATTTATTTCGTAGTGTTTATTGCGTCCATCTGCCCTTTGGTCTTAGTAGACGTGCTTATGATTTTTAAGAACTATGTTAAGTGGGTTACAAGAGAAGTTGTCATTCATATGCTAGCAGACCAGCCGTGATTAGAGAACATTAGACATTGTATCGACTAATTGTGGATGTCCTAGTAGAACACTTGAATCTCCTTAAATCAAATCCGCCGTTGGATTTGAATTCCTTATCCCTTGTTGTTTGAATCTTCCTTTGCAATACTCCTCTGATTCTGTGGTTTATGACCCCACTGCCTTCATGGCGTGTAAGTTGGTAGTAGTTTCCTAGTTAATAGCTTATGGTGCCGTGATGAAACCGAGGGCTCCCTGTGGAATAGCTACCACATGATGAAGGGAAAGAAAAAGAAGAGTTGTAAGGAAACTTAGCCGTCGCTAGTCGGGGGTGATTGTAAAAGCCTGAGTGGATGTCGTGTCCCAAGCCCTGTGTTTAGTTGACCGCACTACGCATGCTGGGTTATTTCACCGTGTGCCCTACGAATGTCATTTGTGATGGGTCCATTAGCTTCCCATTCTCATGTGATCATGGCATCGTGTCGCACTCGCCGTCTTCGTGCACTGTGCGTTTCTCCTTTTCCCAGCATCCGGTCGGCTCTTGATCCCACGCTCTCATCCCTGTACCAGACCCCCCTTTTCCCCTCCCTTCTTTCTTCTTTTGGGGATACGTCCGTCCGCATGACTGCCTCATCAAGCGAACCCCTCTCCTCTCCTCTCCTTATCCCCTCTACCGCTCACGTAGGGAGCGCACCATGGCCGACTTTATCCCCACAGAGTGAACTGCCGGTGTACCCCCTCCATGTCGACAACACTATCAATGCGTTGTGCCCCACCTCCATTTGCCACTATAAGATGCCCTTGGTCCTTGCTCTTCTTCCTCATCCCCATCCTCTCGAATCCGACATAGAGCTATGAGATCTAGCCGACATTGGGGGATTAGGTTCATCAGTCGGAGGTGATGGTGTAATCTGATAAGAAAGAGGATCTAGTTTTAAAGAAGTTCAAGTCTACAATTGGTTAGTTCGGTCCTAGGATTCATGATGTTTGACTTCTCAGTCTCCTGTTTCTAGATCTCTTGATCATACGCCATGTTTTGGATAATCATTATCTTGTTGTTTCTCCATTGCCATCGTCTATCTCAACTTCTGGATTAAGCCTTGGTTGTACTAGGTTCCTCTTAACCATGTATCTCTAAATCCCCTTGTGGTTTAGTATTCGAGGTCGTGTAACCTTTCGTGTAATCCCTAATCTATGAAATGTAATCACGTTTCCCCTCTTTTGGTTCTTGCTTCGAATTTCGGGACGAGATTCTTTTTAGGCGGGTTGGTTGTAACACCTCTGGTGTTATGATCTTACTTAACACCTTGGTTAATGCCTAAGAGTAATTAGTAAAACAAATTTTTGGGTTTAAAAGTTTGAAGAACATGTGGAATTATAAATGAAGCTTGTGTGACTCACTTTCGTAAATAAAACGAGCAATTAAGTGTCGCTAGTCAACTTGTCTCGGTGCTTAGCAACTTTTAAATAATCTTGTGGACAAAAGTTGTTTAGGGCTTGTTTTGAAAAAGTACAAAGAAAACACTTAAAATGTCTTATAGCGAATAAATTGTGAATGGCTTGTTCAGTTGGATTGAGCACATGAAAACAATGTTTATAAACAAAATAAAATATAACTTGTAATTAGAACTTAAATAAAAATTTGAAGTGTGAATTAGTAGTTAAAAATGCAACTGTTGAATTGGTAAATGGACGTTGTTCCATGGTATATTTTGATAGCTCAAAAATCGAATTGGAAATTAAAAATTAGCCCTTTTCGTTGAATCGGCAAAAATTTGAAGTTGTGTTGAAAGTACACTTTTTTGGCCATTTATAAAATGCAAAATAGTTAAATAATGCCCTACTATTTGGTTCTATTATTTGGTTTGATAGACGGTAGCGTGGACTTTTGATTGGAGGACTTGCTTGGGCCTCAATCACAATCAATTGCAGCACTTGCTTAGCTTTTAAATTCGTACGCGTCACTGCACAACGTCAAACGGCTCGGCATGCAGTCACCACGTGCACTGCCTGCCAGCCGTATGGCCGACGTGGTGCTTCGCCCACCACACGAACCACCTACCAAGCCATGCTTGATGCCGTCACGTAGCCTGCCGCATCACAACATCGTGCTGTTGTGTGCGTGTGGCCGCACGTGGGCACGCTTTAATGCTCTATCGCTGTCTTTTCCACGCACCCGAGGCACCCATGGTCACACCGCCCATTGCTGGACTCTTTTCCCCCGCTCGCGAGTGCATGTGTGCCCCTCGGCCCTACGCTGGACCTGTTGCACCATGACGCCCATCTCCACGCTGCATCTGGAGCATAGCACCACAACCATCACCGCGTCGTCGACCTCCAAGCTGCGCTGCTCTTCTCTGAGCCGCGTCGTCGCCTATGCCGCATTGAGCCACCTCACCTTCATGCCATGGACGTCGTAGCCTCGCCACCGCATCACCGTGAGCCATCCTTCCCATCGCCGGAGATCCATGTCGTGCCGCCGACCCCGACGTGCCCTGCTCCAGGACTACGACGCCATCGCCGGCCCTCCCTCGCGAGCGCACATGTCCCGTGACCTCACGCTAGTCCACATATCCCATGGCATAGCCCCTCTCGAGCCCTGCATTGCCCCATGCCATGTCCCCGCCGTGGCGGTGCCACTACTGACCCTGCCACCGTCGTGCCCCACCGTGGCTGCTTCCACTGCCACCACCACGTGCACGAGTGCGCCATGCCCATGCTTGGATGCACCATGCTACCACCCGCCTAGCTGACACAGCCATAGCCAGCGTGCCCGCCACCATGGCTCGTGCGGGCAGGCTATCGGGGGCCGACTCAGGTCTTGCTGCGGCTAGCCTGTGGTCGCGCGGGCTCCCATGAACCTCGCCGGTGGGCTTCCCGCCACTGCCATGCCTTCCACGGCCAGGATTGACCGCCGGCCGGTGGTCCCCTATCCGTGCTCTCCTTTGAGGATGATGAAAAGGTAATAATGATGAATAGCAACTAATACAGGGTTCTAGGTGTAAAATACGTGACTGATATGAACAGTAGTGTACCAAATAGATAGAAGCATGGGGCATTTTTGCATACCCGCCAGGCCGGTTTGGGCAGGCCACACGTGGGCCGACTTGCTAGGCCGCTCGCGCCCATGCGCTAGGCCGGCCTGTGGTTGCTGCGCATTTGCCGCTCGCCCGCGCGCTGGGCCAGCCTGTTGTCGCCGCACCTAGGCCGCTCGTGCCACGCGTGCGCCCCGCCCCATCTGGGCTGCCTTGACCGACTGGGCCTAATGGGGCCCGTGGTTCGTTTTTCTTTTTCTGCTGATTTTATTATTTTTTTTAAAATGACTGAAGTTTATAAATCCGTAATAAATCAAATAAAAATCATAAAATGGTAAATCTAGTTTTGTTGAACTCTGAATAAAAGTCTATACACATTGAACACATAAAATCATATGCTTTAGTGGAAAATAATTTGCCTTAAAAATTAATCTATTGTTGTTGTAATTAATTAAATTAGTTTCCTTGCTCCAAATGCTATGCAATTTTTATGATAGGTTCATCATATGGGTAGGTGTCCACTATAATTTTTGTAGCTACAGAGAAATTAAATTACTAAGATAGTGAATGAGCCCTAGTTTGAATATATAGTAAGTCAAATAAATGAAATAAGGAAATACCTTGGAATTTTATAAGTAAAACACTTGTTGGGAAATGACATCTTTCTCGACGATGTTGATACGTAGATTAGTATGTTAGTCATAAGAGCTAGCTTATTAGTTCGTAGTATGTACTCTGTGTTAAGAGTTGTCGTTGCCTTGTTAATTAATTGTTGCATCATCTCTGCATCGCATTCATATCATAATAGGAACGATGGTAGATCGATAGTATCAAACGGAGTAGCTGAAAAGATGGTGCCAGGGATCAGGACACCAAGATGAAATGCTAACTTTTGGTTATATTTTTCCCAAGCAAGCCTCGGTGCATAACCCCTACTTTCTGCACTTTAAATTATATTTGTGCATTAAGTTTTAATGAGTTGAATGAAGCCCACTTGCATATATATATCTTTATCCTATGAGTCTTACTAGTATTATAGGATCGTATAGATTGCTATGCTACAGGACTCCGATAGAAGTCGAGTGATTGCCTGTCACTCGTGAGAGATAGGCAATATATTATTGTTGTTACTATATTAGTATCACTTGGAATATATATATGTGAATGATAAATGGAGACTAGGTAGGGATATGGTTTGGGTATTGGTGGGTGTAAGAGGTTGTGTCATGCGGCCAACGGGGCATAGCTTGGTTACACTGTTTCCCTGTCTATGTCGGTTAAGGGCCGGCCATTGCATTGGGTTCTAGGCAGGTCATAGACTTATTATCTTGAACACATATGTGCGCTTAGCAATGCTTCCTGCAGATGCAATAAACCCACAAGCCAGATAGCCATGCATATTCTTGGAGTCTTTTCTTTCCTCCTATCGGGTAAGTCTTGCTGAGTATAATTGATTACTCAGGGTTTTATTTCCCCCTGTTGCAGGTGATAGATGGATGCTAGAGCCGACTCTTGTGTGTGGATCCCTCCTGGTGGGGCTTAGAGAGGATTCCTTTACGCTGCGATTATAGTTTTATTTATAACTCTCACTAAATGTTTTTATAAATGAAAGTTTGATAAATCGTTGTCGTAGTCTACATATCAATGCTTCATCATGTCATGAATAGATATTTATTTTCACTGTAACTCTGATCACCTGTTTATATTCTGCTGTTAAATCAAATTGTTAATAACTCTGATAACATGATTATATTCTACTTTTATAACAATAAATATTATACTCTAATGTGGCATGAAAAGTGATGTAAGAAATGGCTATAATGATGTAAGTTTTATTCTCTTATTTGTGATCCTGATGGAAAAATGTGGATTTTTGGGTTCTCTCCTTGGGGTGTGCTCGACGGAACCACATAATATGGTGTCCTCCCTTGGGGTACTTAGTGTCTAATGGAAGACGAGTACTTCTAGGAGGCATTAGATTAGGCAGTTCTGCCACAACAGCTATACTGTAAGTATGGGATGTTCGCTAACAGATAAGTCCTTAGGGAGAGGAATCTAGAGCACCATAGAAATAGCCCAATGCTCTGGCCCCCTGATTCCATGTTGCTAAAAAGCATCTTTTAATGTTTATTGCATATACTATTAGTCAAGTTACAAGATCATGGTCTTTAATTGAGTACTAGCATCATACTACCCAATGCAAGACCCCATAGGTATTAAGGCACAAAGTACAAAGTACTAGGAAATCCTTAGTGGTAGTCAAGGTAGACACGTGCAGTATGAATTAAATGAATAAAGGTGTATAGGGCAACAAGGAAGATCACATGCTATACTTGCCTTAAACTCATATCCTTCTTCTATTGAATTGTAACCTCCAAAAGACTTCTTCTAGATCACCAACTTCTTTTATATCATCAACGCAAAGCTCACCGACTAGACATGATCATAAAGCACCACACAAGTATCCATACAGTCATACATGAAGCAAACAATAGATCTAAATTAGAACAGTACACCAACCATAAAATCAAGATGAAAAGTTTATAAAACGAATCTACGTCTCGCTACAAACACACAGACACAAAAAACACTCTAATCGGAGCTATAACGAAAAAGATACAACTACCGAAAGATTTCCTTTATACATGGAAAAGAAAACTATAATCTTTATTTATTTTATAAAAGTATATATAGAATATTCTATACAAATATCTAAATCATATTAAGACAAATTAGTTTTGATTTAGAAAACTAGAAGAAAGCTAATCTCACTTTATTTTGAAAAGATTGGAGTGAAAAATATAATGTTGGGGACCTAATACTGGGGTACCCAATGTGGTGAAGCTAATAACCATCAAACGTTGATGCTTTCAAGCGGACAAGAACGTAACTGCACTTCTTGTCCATATGACCGGAGGTTCGCCACGCCTCGCTTGGCCCCTAAAGCTTGGCTCCGCCTCACCTGACCCCTGAGGGCTGGACTCCGCCTAGCCCAACGTCTGGGGGCAGACTCTGCCTCGCCCAATGACTGAGGGCTGGCTCTGCCTCTCCCAATAGCTAAGGGTTGACTTTGCCTCACCCAATGATTGGGGTTGGGTCTTGACTCGCTCGACCCCCAAGGGCTGGCTTTGCCTCGCCCAATAGCTAAGGGCTGGCTCCGCCTCACCCGATGACCGGGGATGAGCCTCGCCTCGCCTAACCTCCTAGGGCTGGCTCTGCCTCGCTCGATAGCTAAGGGCTGGCTCCACCTCGCCCGATGTCTGAGGGCTAGCTCTACCTCGCCCGACGGCTGAAGGCTGGCTCCGCCCCGCCCGACGCACTGGGATAGGCTCTGTCTCGCCCGACGACTGCGCCCTGCTCCTTCATAATGATGGGTACAGGGTAAGATACGACATTTGAGTCAACCATAGTACCGAGGACCATGCCCTGCATGCTTGCATGAAGGTACCATAAGGATACGATGGGACAGGCACTTTAAGCCCTTTCCGGCCAGACAAGGCCTAAACAGTGTTGTAGCTACCGACTTTTGTCTTACAGTGTTGTGGGCGCCACCGTCAGCCCTTGGATGCGGATCCTAACATAAGCATACGATAACCACTATAATCCAAAAGGGAACTCACATCATCTACAGTTATAGATGTATGGTCACTTCCCCGTCTACTCCCCATAGGGTCATAGCTTGGCTCCCTGGCATGCCACACCGTCCGCTGGTG
Organism: Miscanthus floridulus; assembly: GCF_019320115.1. Taxonomy (NCBI): domain Eukaryota; kingdom Viridiplantae; phylum Streptophyta; class Magnoliopsida; order Poales; family Poaceae; genus Miscanthus; species Miscanthus floridulus. The sequence continues at coordinate 47,475,106 of NC_089581.1, read as the reverse complement.
TAGGATGAGACGTACCCACTTGATGAATGAGGGTAGGGCACGGCCCTATAAGGATCAGTGATTATGCCATCCCTGACATGGTCTGCCATGTCAGCAGGGCAGGCATAAGGGGAAAGGAAGACCTGGCTCCTTCGAAGGACCTTCTCTACCCTTTGGTTTTTTCCTCTTTCTCCCATCTGTAATCCCTGCTCCCCCTTGGTCTATAAAAGGGAGGGCAAGGCACCCCACTAAAGAGATAGATCGATTCCACACACAACACACAGCCAAGCAGCAACCGAGCTCTTGGCATCCTTTCGACCTTCTCATAAGAGACTTGGGACCTATCCCTCTCTCGACCGTTTGTACCCCCTACTACGAACCTTTTTCGGTACTAATAACATGAGCAGCAGCAAACTGGATGTAGGGACATTCTGCCTGAACCAGTATAAACCTTGTGTCCTTTAGTACACCATCCTAGCCTAATGCGCAACAAATATAAATTTACTAGTTGGTGTTTATTCGAAACACCGATAGTTGGCGCGTCAGGTAGGGGCCTTTGCATGTTCCAAATTAGGCCTCAGATGGCTAGTCATGCAATTAGCTGGGTCCTAGGTAGACACGTGCATTTCGATGACCTGGACTTCATCGTCATGGTGGGAGGAGAGTTGGCGTTGGCCCATGCCACCATCCAATCTCTCCCCTCCATCAGCTCCAACTACGGGAGGCTTGGGCACTGGCTTGGCGTCTCCCTTGGACCCCAGCCATCTAGGGAGGACCCACACCACCTCACCCTCTCTCTAGAACACTCCGCACAAAGTGCCCCAACAGTGCTTCCGTTTGGTCTCCCCAACACCGTGGCGACCGTTAGCCACCTTGTGGCGCAGCGCACGATCCCATCCCCCGCAAACAACGAGTTTGTGTGGATGATCGAAAGCGTCATGGAATCCCTCCATAGACTCCTCGTGGAGGAACCGAGGTCAAACTCTGGCTCCGACTCTAGTAGGGGGAGCCATCACCCCTCTTGGGAATATTTCATGGTAGGTACCCCCGAGGGACACGTCAAAAGCATCTCCATGGAGGAGGCTACCCCAGCAGGTAGCCTCGGTGATGAAACCAAAGCGGGGACACTAGCCCCACCTCGCATAGGGGTGGAGCAGCAAAGAGCCTAAAAGTGGGAGATTGAGGAAGCTAGAATCTAGCTTGTGTGGGAATGCGTGGAGGTCAATCGGGAGATCGAATGCCACAGAGACAGTGGGCGCGCGCGCCAGGGCCTGTGATGTGAAACGAAGGATCATCGCCAATTATGAAGCCCTTCCTCGCTTCACCCAGGCGAGCCAAAACATCGCCGTCACAACGGCCTTGCTCCATGGCCTTCTAGAGGCCACGATGCCCGAGGATCATTAGGCCCACCCCAAGATTCGCACACTACTCAAGCACGTGGCGATATAGCAGGCTAAGAGCTCGTTGTCTCGATGACGCGAGCTTGATGCCAGCCAGCGCACAACCTCGGTGCACCCCGCTAGGGACACGTCAGTCCATCAGGCACCACCAAGTGGCAGGCAGCGTGCTGTGGTCTCGGTGCATCAATGCCTCGGCCGTAACCGCGACGCATGCAGCACCATCGACGCTCGCAGATGCACCTACAACAACCTAAGAGAAGGAGCCCATCGTGGCTATCACCCTCATCGCAGTGGATGCTACGACAGCGGCAAGGACCAAACCTCAAGCCCTAGCCTGCTAGGCCCTCAGGCCTTCGACCGGCACATCCTCAACACTGCTTTCCTACCAAGGTACCGACCACCTACCAATATCCCTAAGTACTCTAGGGAGACAAACCCCGGACTTTGGCTCGAAGACTATCGGCTTGCCTGCCAAGCTGGTGGTGCAGATAATGATGACTTCATTATCCACAACCTTCCACTGTTCTTAGTCGATTCAGCATGAGTGTGGTTGGAACACCTACCGTCCAACGTGACCAGAGTTGGGCAGATTTGAAGGAGATCTTTGTGGGGAACTTCCAAGGCACATACAAGCACCCTAGGAACCCTTGGGACCTCAAGAACTATCGTTAGAAATCCAGTGAAACCCTCTGTGGGTACATCCAGCGCTTCACCTGGTAGTGCAACGAGCTCCCTAATGTCGCCAATGTTGATGTTATAGGAGCCTTCCTATCTAGGACTACCAGCGAGTCTTTGGTTCATAAGCTGGGACGCAAGGGCCTGCAAACCACCAAGGAGCTCCTAGACATCGCCACCAGCCACGCCTCAGGAGAAGAGGTAGTCGGAGCAATCTTTGATCATCTCGAGGGCAAGGCAAGGCAGGACAATGGCACCGGCGAAGGCACCTCCAATCATTTTGCCAAAAGGAAGAACAAGAAGCAATGGTGCGAGGACTTGCTCATGGATGCTGCTGACCACAAGGGTGGCCGAAAGCCCATGGAGGGCACTCCGAACCACTTTGAAAAATTACTCAAGGGGTCGTGCCCAAACCACGCCTTTCCTATTAAGAATCTGCTCAAGGACTATAGCCTCATGCGGCGGTTCTTGTCTAGAGGCTCCAACAAAGAGGAGCAAGGGAAGGACCCTACCCCCACTACAGACAACGTCGAGAAGAAGGATGACAACTTTCCAATGCTGGATGGCTGCCTTATGATCTTCGGAGGATCGACGACCTATGACTCCGAATGCTGTCAGAAGGTCACACGCCGTGAGGTCTATACGACCGAACCAACCACGCCTGCCTTCCTCCAGTGGTTAGAGTCTGCCATAACCTTCGATTGGGATGACCATCCAGATAGTGTCCCACACCCAGGGAGATATCTGCTCATGGTCGACCCGATCATTGGCCCAAAGCGACTCACCAAAGTACTGATGGATGAGGGCAGCGGCCTCAACATCATGTACGCAAAGACGCTCGACAAGATGGGCGTTGACCAGACATGCCTCTGCCCAACCTGAGTGCCTTTCCATGGCATTGTGCCTGGGAAGCAGGCCATGCCACTTGGGTAGATCGATCTGCCCATCACCTTCGGGGATCAGTTCAATTACAGGATTGAGACCCTCACCTTCGAGGTGGTTGGGTTCCCTAGAACTTTCCACGCCATCCTGGGATGTCCATGTTACACGAAGTTCATGGCCATCCCCAACTATACATATCTCAAGCTGAAGAAGCTGGGCCCCCATGGGGTCATCACTGTGGGCACCTCCTTCTAGTAGGCCTACGAGTGTGAGGTCAAGTGCTACAGCCACGCCGCAATGATCGTCGCCTCTGGGGAACTCACCGGCCTTAGGGAGGAGGTCACCAAAGAGGCGCTCGACGCCAAGAAATCGATCGGGTCATTTGAGTCGGCCAAGGGCTCTAAAAAATTCCTCGTGGATCCCAGCAGCTCCGAGGGCAAAATGGTACGCATTGATACCACACTTTCCTCTGAATAGGAAAACACGCTCGTCGACTTCCTCCGTGGCAACAAAGACATCTTTGCATGGAAACCCTCAGATATGCTAGGCATTCCGAGGAAGGTCACCGAGCATACCTTGAAGATCCATCTAGGCTCCAAGCCGGTGAAGCAACGCCTATGTCGCTTCGACAAGGAGAAACGCAGGGCCATCGGTGAAGAGATAGCAAAGCTATCGGCGGCCGGATTCATCAGGGAAGTATATCACCCAGAGTGGTTAGCTAATCCCATTCTTATATGAAAGAAGAGTAGAAAATGGAGGATGTGTGTTGACTATATGGGTCTCAACAAAGCATGCCCAAAGGATTCGTTTCCTTTGCCACACATAGACCAAATAGTCGACTCTACCTCGAGGTGCGAAACCCTCTGCTTTCTTGATGTGTACTCCGGCTACCATCAAATCAGGATGAAAGAGTCCGACCAACTCTCAACGTCCTTCATCAACACCTTCGGATCATTCTGCTACGTCTCAATGCCGTTCGGTCTGAAGAACGCTAGGGCTACATACCAGCGCAGTATGCTCAAATGCTTCGGGGACCTCATCGGGTGGACCATAGAGGCCTACGTTGACGACATCGTGGTCAAGTCCAAGTAGGCCGACCACCTCATTGCCGATCTTGAGCAGACCTTTTCAAAAATCCGAGCTAATGGCATCAAACTCAATCCTGAAAATTGTGTTTTTAGGGTCCCGAGGGGTATGCTGCTTGGTTTCATCGTCTCCGAGAGTGGCATCGAAGCCAACCTAGAGAAGATCTTGGCCATCACAAGGATGGGCCCGATTTAGAACATAAAGGGGGTTCAGCGAGTTATAGGGTGCCTCACCGCACTTAGCTGATTCATCTCGTGCCTCGGTGAATGAGGTCTCCCCCTTTATCGCCTCCTAAAGAAAGCTGACCGCTTCGAGTGGACATCCGAGGCCCAGGAGGCACTTGACATGGTCAAACAACTTCTGACAAGGGCCCCGATCTTGGTTCCTCCAACCGATGGAGAATCCCTCCTACTATACATAGTGGCCACCACACAAGTGGCCAGCGCCGCCCTGGTAGTAGAACAGGAGGAAGAGGGGCATGCCCTCAAAGTATAGCACCCTATGTACTTCATCAGCAAGGTACTATCTAACTCTAAGACCCGCTACTCCCAAATCGAGAAGCTCCTGTACGCCATCCTCATCACCAAGAGAAAGCTACGCCACTACTTCGAGTCACACCCTGTGATAGTCGTGGCATCGTTCCCCCTTGGTGAGGTTGTCCAAAGCCAGGACGCCATGGGAAAAACCGCAAAGTGGGCGCTCGAGTTGATGGATCAGGGCATTACATATGCCTCCCAAACAGCGATCAAGTCCTAGGTGTTGGCTGACTTGATCACGGAATGGACCAAGGTCCAAACACCACCGGTGGCCGTCGATCAAGAGTACTAGATGATGTACTTTGATGGATCACTGATGAAGAAGGTTGCTAGCATGGGGCTAGTCTTCGTATCACCCCTCGAGGTTAGCATGAGGTACATGGTTCATCTCCATTTCCCCTCATCCAATAATGTGGCTGAGTATGAAGCGCTCATCAACGACCTATGAATTGCCATTGAGTTGGGCATCCGATGCCTCGACATCCGGGTCGACTTCTAGCTGGTCGTCAACCATGCCATGAAGGAGTCAAGCTATCACGACACAAAGATGGCTGCATACTACCAAGAAGTCCAACGGCTGGAGGACAAATTCGATGGCCTCGAACTCAATCACATCCTAAGGTGCCTCAATGAGGCGGCCGATGCGCTTGCGAAAGCAGCGTACGGCTGAGAACCGGTGCCAATGGGTGTCTTCACCAGTGACCAACACAAGCCATCGGTACGCTACGAAGGGTCAGAATAGGCTGACGACGGTCCATCCGATCTAGCCTCAGGGGCTAACCAACCAACGGCGTCGTCCGGCCCCGAGGTCATGGAGCTTGAAGAGGATCTAGTGACAAAGCCTGGCCCTCTAGACGATTGGAGAACACTCTACCTCAACTACCTCCTCTATGACACACTATCGACAGACAAGACGGAAGCTCAACGACTCGCATGTCGTGCCAAGTCATTCGTTCTTATAGAGGGCAAACTCTACAAATGAAGCCACATTAGATCCTGTAGCTCTGTATCCCCATCCAATAGGGGAAGCTTTTGCTGAGCGATATCCATGGTGGGGTCTGCAGTCACCATGCCATGCCTAGAACCTTGGTTGGGAATGCATTCTGATAGGGCTTCTACTGGCCCACTGCAGTAGCCGATGCCGAGCAGATCATACACACCTACGAAGGGTGTTAGTACTACGCTCGACAAACTCACCTCTCGGCCCAGGCACTCTAGATAATCCCCATCATGTGACCTTTTGTGGTCTAGGGGCTTGATCTGGTTGGGCCTCTCAGAAAGACACCCAGAGGATACACCCACTTGTCACCATAGACAAGTTCACAAAATGGATCAAAGCTGGGCCGATCTTCATGATCAAGTCCGAGCAAGCTGTGTTGTTCTTCCTTGACATCATCCATTGCTTTAGAGTACCAAACTCCATCATCATGGACAATGACACATAGTTCACCAAAAAGAAATTCCTTCGATTCTACGATGAACAACACATCCGGGTCGATTGGGCCGCCATCGCACACTCCCGAACGAACAGGCAGGTCGAGCATGCAAATGGCATGCTCCAACAGGGCCTCAAACCTAGGATCTTCAACTGGTTGAACAAGTTCAGTGCACACTGGGTCACCGAGCTCCCTACGGTGCTCTAGAGCCTAAGGACAACTCCCAGCCGAGCCACTGGCTACACGCCTTTCTTTGTGGTCTACGGTTCTGAGGCCATCCTCCCAACCGACCTCAACTATGGAGCACCAAGGATTAGAGCATATGACGAATAGGGAGCCGAGGCATCCCACGAAGACGCCATGGACCAACTAGACGAAGCTTGTGACATCGCCGTCCTCCATTCAGCCAAGTACTAGTAGGCACTGCGATGGTACCATAGTCGATGGGTGTAGGACCGAGCCTTCAACGTCAGGGACCTAGTTCTCTACCTTGTGCAGAGCAACAAGGACCGCCACAAGCTCTCCCCAACCTAGGAGGGGCCGTATGTCATCGCAAAAGTACTTTGGCCTGGTGCCTATAAGTTGAAAACCATCGACGGCGAGGTCTTCACCAACGCCTAGAACATTGAGCAGCTACGTTGTTTTTACCCTTAAATAAACGCATACTCCCACTTATTAGTTTTTGTCATAAAAAATCCCCGATCTTTTCATGACATCCGACCCCTGCAAAGTGTGAGGGATCGGACCTCACTCAAGGGCTGGTATGAGTACGTTTACCTTGCAAACTTTCTCTTACTTATCTTGCAAACATTCTTTGTGTTTTCCTACTTTTCTCATGGTAAGTCCTAAGGGCTAGGATTTTAGGAACAAAAATCTGAGTATAACTGGTAGGACTACGAGAAACCCATGCCCCAGCGGCTACGGTCTCTTTGCTCACCAGCGTAATCAAAATTGGCTCTCCCGCACTCTAAGCCTTTTGCGACCTTAGCTATGGGAAGGATCGGAAGGCACTAAACCTCTTTTACAAAAAGGGGGAGAAGAGCTGAAAAGCTAATTTCCATAATGAAATTTGAGAACCGGTTCATTTTTTGCACAAATTCATCGCTTACAAAGTGATTTCATCACAAAAAGGACTGATGTATACATGAATATGAAAAACTATTCACATGGGGGCTCCCCCACAACTTAAACGATTACATTTTCTACCCAATTCTACTCTAAGATACTACTGCGGTCGCCATGCCATGCTCTCCATCGGTAATGTCCTACCACTCCACAGGATCCCTGAGGGTGCCATCGTCTGCAACATCGAGCACCACACCGGTAACTGTGGCACCTTCTCCAGGGCATCTAGGGACTACGCCACCATGATCAGCCGCAACTCTAACAACGACACCTAGATGGGGGGCGCTCCCCGCCGAAGAAAGGCCACCATGGCTGATGGATGTCTTTGACATCTCATCAAGCTTCATGAACTAGCCGATCTGAGTGGCTGCAAGGGCGAAACCCCCCATCGACGCAGTCCTACGTGGCTTTCCCACCAACAAGGCTCTTCCGGAGAAGATTCGTTGGAGGAGGCCCCCGTACGGGTCCATCCTAGCAAAGGCCTCGTGGACGACGACAAAGCCGACGACGCTCAACACCCTCCAGTGTGCCTCCTCCTTCGGCGGAAGCAGCCCCTTCTCAGCGAAGGCGGCCGACTCCATCTCATCTATGTTGGATGACCTCTAGCTCGACATCGTGCTATGGATTCATGAATGGATCTATGAGTTTTTCTCTCTCTGCATTACCCTCTCTCACTTAGGAACCACTACGACGCACAAACACATTCGGTGGAAAGGAAGGAGAGGAGGTAGCAGCTCAAGAATAGGCGAGGGAATGGGGACGAGAACCCCCTCCCTCCCCCTATTTAAGGGGGAGATGCAACAACTACAGAAAGGCAAAAGGTTGGGACGAAAAACCCCCTCCCTTCCCCTATTCAATGCAGATGGGAAATCAATGCTGATAGGAATTCGAGCAGACGTGCCTTGACCGACGGGACATGCCCTGCTCAATGAGACAGCGCCTGGTCGAACAGGACGTGGCTCGGGCATGGCCTGCCACTACCACGCGCTGGGCACGAGAAATAAGGCGCACTCACATGCAGGCGACTCTCCGCTTCCCCAGGCAGGACATGGAAGGACCCGATGATGGAACCCCCATCAAGGGGGCCCAATGGTCCCCCTGGGTTGATCAGATGGCCCAGGTAAAATGACAAACGAACGGCCGCTGAAAGATAAGCACCTCTGTTTTCTTACTTTGCGTGTTAATTTCATTACCGAGCCTTCAACCCCAGCAACGGCAAGGGCACAGACATCGCTCGGGGGCTGCTTGTTTAGACATCCTCTTCGCTAGACCTGTCCTTATGTTGAAAACCAGAGACACAGGGTGCAGGTGTAAAACTTTGAGTAAAACTAGACGAACCACTAGACCCTATGCCCCGGCGGCTATGGTGTTTTTATTCACAAGCATAATCGAATTCACAGTTTCCTGCACCCCAAGCTTTAGCATCCACCTTCTCGAGAAGGGTTCGGAGGGGTCCGCCTGCAAAATCTCCTTCAAGGAGAAGCTGTCAGGTCGCCTAAGTCAATCGAATGGCTTGGATCGCCGCCTAGAGATAGAAACAAAAAATTGCGATGTTCGTACAGATCATGCCGGCCCCATCGCAAACGTTGGACCCAAACCCCATGCGGACATGTCCGATAAGAGTTTCTCATCGCTCATGCCACCAAGGTAACATTACCGACCCCCGCTTTTGTTTCAATTAAATCGTACATTAATCCCATGTATTCAAACGTTGCATATGCAATCGCTGCATCTCAACGCTTCGAGTCACATCATGAAGCTGCACCCACCTCATTCTATATGAGAGGCAACTAACCGAGGTTCGAAGGCCAGCCCATGAAGGGCTCGAGGCCTCCTCGCATCAAACAGAGCCAGGGGAGAAAAACCAAGATGAGCCCCAGCGACCTTGCCCGACCCTACTCAGAAGCGGATAGGGACATCTCGACGTTTCTCGTTTGATTCTAACCTCGAGCCAAACCCACAGACTCTCCATCGAGGAGAGGCCAACGGGCCACCTAAGCCTATCGAACGGCTCGGACATCTGCCAGGAGGCGGGTTAAGAAGTAGTGGAATGTCACATGAGGGCTCTGCCGACCCTGTCAGTGAATGTCGGACCCGGATTCCACATGAACATGCCCGTTAGTGAGCTCACTGAGCACAACACTCAAGCCGTCGAGGCAAGTGTCGTTAGCTCAGCCCCTCCAGTTGTGGAAACTAAGGATGGGGTGATGCGTGAAACACGATCCACCCCTATCAGACCCCAAGGGGCTCGGGGGCTCGAGCCGCCCGATCCTAGATCAGGAGACCGAGGTTCGAAGGCTGGCCCGCGAAGGGCCTGAGGCCGCCTCGCATTGAACAAGAGCTAGGGGAGAAAATGCAGATGAGCCTCAGCGGCCTTTGCTCAACCCACATAGAAGCGGATAGGGTCATCTCAACCTTCTAGTTCAATCCAGCCTCTAGCCGAGCCCATAGAATCCCCATTGAGGGGGAATCTATTGGAAGGTAGGTTATGGAACAATAGAATGCCACCCGAGGGCTTTGCCGACCCTATCACAAGCAATGGGGCTGGATTCTGTTCAAACATCACTGTTAGCAAGCTCATCAAGTGCGTCCCTCATTCCATCGATGCAGGCAACGTGCCCTCAACCCCTCTAGTTGTGAAAACCATGAAGGGAGCGGTAGTCACAAAATGAGCTGACCCTTGACCGAATCCCCGCCACGCGCGAGGGCTCAGGGAAGGCCGAGCCAGCAATGAGACCAAACGCACGGTCATGGAACGATCGTTAAAATCCTAAGTAAGGGGTACGTGTGAATACAAGAATAAGTTCGCTACCCTCGCTTCGGTCTCTAGTAACATCCGGCCCTAGCGACCGCAAGGGGTCGGGTCTCACTCGGGGGCTGATAAAGGTATGAATACCTCCTTTTTCAAAACAGTCATTGCGTCAGACCTCTTCCACACGTTAAGGTTAGAGGCAAGGTTTGTGGGAATAGATAAACGAGCATGCCTGGTAAGACTGCAAAAAACCCACGCCCCGATGGTAACATTGATCTTAACTGAATCTGGTATCTTTGCATCATCATTCAGGTAGACCTTAGCAAACAACCCTAGCTAGATTGTTTGTCTCATGCCAGTAAACTAAAATACCAAATCTGGACACAGCTTTAGTAATGATCGGCCCATTTTCCAAATCCTCTGGAAACCCTACAAACATGACCCATGCTTCATGATCTAAGTCATAACTGTGAGCATTATCCCCCTCATCATGCTTGATCACAGACATGGTATAGTTGCCAAACCTAAAGACCAGGCCAAGAAATTTCTCACGCTCAGAGCAGTATTGAAGCAAACATAGGCATCACCAAGAGGACAGGGCTGAATCTCTGCAATGCACACCTGATGCATGTCCTTGAAGAATGAATGGAATGCAGTGGCCAAGCTTCCAAAGTCGTCCTTGTGGACAGACGACTGCAGCTTCACTATCACCAAGTCTTCATTGTGTAGGATGTAGCAGCCGGTCACGTACACCTCATGATAGAACGGTAGATGGGGGCACTGGGTCCTGCAGAGTGAAGCCGCGAGGCACATGCGGGCATGGATCAATGGCCCAGTTCGCCATTGGAGTGGAGGGTTTGTGGTTTTCCACTATTGGGGGAGGCAGGAGTGACAAAGGTGGAGTAGGGGCAGATGCATCAAGAGAGGCAGAGGCATCTGAGTATAAAGGCAAACATTGTGACCCTTCATCTTCCAAATAGGAAACAGGCCGATAGCGGCGCTGATGGCAGGCCTTGGATAGGCAGGCGGAGGATACATGCCCATAATTGAAGCATGTTCTACACTTTACCAAATTGGTGTAATCCTTCCTGGAGTGGCCTGGGCCCAAACACTTGGAGCACTTCTTGACTTCCACTAAAGGGTCTTGAGCCAGGCTCTGATGAGTTTGCACATTGGATGGCCTAGTCCCAAGATTTGAATTGGACAGAGAAGAAGGATTAGGCGCTAACTTCGCTTGAATTACAGCTGGTTTTAAAGCTGGGTTTTTGCAGATCCAATGAAGAACTCGCTCGGGAGGTGGCTCAAAATTGGATTTTGGAATGTCGCTAATGCCTGATCCAAATGGAGATCGAGATCGATTGAAAGATAAGCGAGTAGTCTCAGCAATTTTTTTATAATCATTTGGATATTTGAGCCGAAGGAAAACTGGTTTTTGATTGGCTAAAGATTGAGTATTACTCTTAACAAAACTAGGAGAACGAAAAACATCCACAAAACTCTTTTTGAATTTGGATTTGGAGCCGAATGTAGTCCATTCAGCCTCCTATTCTAAGCACCACAGAGCATGATCTCGGTGCCAATTGGGGCCACCCCCTCCCCAATGGAAGAAATGTATGGCAAATTGCTTGCAAACAAAACTTTTAAGTTTGTAGATCATGAAACCAACTTCATTGCAATAAACAGAGAAACGAAACATCCACCCAGAAAGATGAACAACATTGAAATCTTTGGCATAGCCACCAATGGATGCTTGCAAGAGAAGTCCAACGGAGTCCTCATTGAGGTGGATGGTAGAGCGCCCAAAACTCACAACCAAGAGAAACGCCGGTGCAGTTGAGGAGGGGGGTGGACTCATTGGACAGTTGAAACGCTAGGAGATCAGCCTACAAAAGTCAGCCCCCGGATCAAAGCACAGATCTAAAAGCCTAGCCATGGAGAACGACGAGGATCAGAAGGTTCCATTGCTGGTGAGGAGTGAGGTGGGAGGCAGGGTGCGGTGGGAGGGGAGCGGTGGGAGGAGAGCTATGACAAATTTTTTACCGCACAAAAATTTGCACCCTAGTTCCAATCCTAGTCAAGCATGACAATTCTAGTAATGTAAATACATGCAAAGGAAATACTCAAATGTAAAGGAGAAGAGTTAGGAACATGGTGATGTTTTTTCTGAGGTATATGAGAGTCGACACTCTCCACTAGTCCTCATTGGAGTACCTCGTAAAGTATTGCTCCCCCTTGATCTGCTCAAGGACCAAGTGCTCATCTCTATGGGTTGATACTTCGCCTCCGATGCAGTGAGTCACCCACAACCGTTTACACCATGAGTTAGACCTCTCACAATCTCCATTGAGAGATCACCAAGCTCCGAATCACCACCAAGCCATCTAGGTGATGGTAATCACTAAGAGTAATAAGCACAAACTCTCATTGACCTAACCAAAGCCTAATTAATGAGAAGAGTGGATGTACACTAGCTTGCTACTCCCTAAGCACTAATGGAGTCATTAATCTTTGAATTATTAAATCCAAATCACTCCACTAGCCTTGAGCTCTTCCTTGGACACCAAAGAGTGTATGCAACCGTTCTGAATGCCAAGATGACTCTCTTGCACGAGATATAGGGGTTTATGTAGCCTTTACTCGTAAAACTAGCTTTTTGAACTCCACTCAGCAAAAATGACACCACCAAAAAAGACCGGTGATTGTTTCAACCAGAGTAATTTGGTGCCATTCCAATGGCTATTTCCAAGCTAATCATTATTATACGACATCAGTAGCATATCCTCTGGTGGTAGCCACCGGACTAATCCGGTGAGCAAAACCCCTCTCTAGAACCTTACTAGAGAGCACTCGATACACCGGTGACCCTCCACCGAATTAATCCAGTGAGTCTGTAACCTTTCTGCGCAACGGTGTTACGTTGTCGCCTTTGCTCCGGTGCTATCTTCTCCAGCGACGCTGGAAGAATATGTGGCACCGTTCACTGAACAAAAAAATCAACTACATATATATACCTCTTTCTTTGGTGCCCCTCTGACCCGAGCACCGGATAAATTTGGTGCATGCAAAACACCCCATTCTCATCCAATTCAAACAACTTTAAGAATAGGCTAACTTCCTATTGATCTTGGGGCTTCCTCTAAGCTAGCTAGTGCTAAGTTTGATAAGTGTACACTATACCCACTCGACTCAACTCACCTAGGTCAAGCTACTTGTTCATACACTCCTTTATAGTATGACCAAAGGCAAAAAAAAAAAGTTCTAAACTACTCTAAATGTCTCTCAACAACAAATGACACTTAGAACCGTCCTTAACATTGTTGCTTATCCATTGAAAACCAAAACAAAATCCATGGATGGGGTTATGGAAATCATTGATTACCCATTAATCAATCATCATTGTGACCTAACATATAATGCCTCTGCAAAACACAAATTAGTCATAATGATTGTGTTGTCATTAATCGTCAAAAACGAATTAGGGGTCTAGATGCTTTCAGGATGGACGGCTCATGATCAAATTTTGGCTAAAATTCAGCCAAATATATATATTAGCTGAACTTGAACACTTTGACAGGTCAAAACAAGTGAATCTCGGTTCAAAAGTATCAAAATTTATGAGATTCACCTGTTTCGGTTAGGTTAGAAATGTTTTGTCATTTGAATCTGAGAACCCTTGGTTATAAGAGGTAATTTGAAACTCCATCCCCGTTCCCTGTTTTGTGATTGCATCTTTTTTTTCCCCTTCGAGTGCCGTACTCCTAGAGGCCGGTCGCCGCGTCATTAATTAGCACGACGCGTTCTGCGAAGTTTACCGTGACCCCTTGTTGACGATCCGCATAACCACGAGACAACCGAGAAGGTGCACCAAGAAATTAGCAACGGCCAACGCAGGCCAGGATCGGATATGCTGCCATTTGGGCGGCACGGCAATATTAATGGACATTGCCGGATCAGAGGTGCCGCGCAAGGCCGACGATGCATTCCGATCCCATTGAATATACAAAGGATCGGACTCCGTCGCTGTTACACGCTACCAGCTAACCAAATAGCATCGAGGAAACGGCAGGCTGGGCAGCCGGTTTGCGCCAGGAACGCGCATCGACAAAGTCCAGAGTCGAAACAAGAAATTAGCAAAGGTATATACTGATTGGAGAGGTTGTTACATCGATGGATAATTAAAATCCCGGCCGCCTTAGCGTGTAAGGCGGAGTGCCCAGATATGATCGATCGGCTTCATTGTTAACGTGATACATTAATCAATGCAAATTGTTGGCATTATTTGTCAGGTTGTCGCCTGAGCGGACGACGGCACTGCTGGACCGTATGCGGGTAGTACTATAACTGTGAGGAACGAAGTAGTCCCACCGCAGCAGGGCGGCAAATCTGAAGCAGCTGTGTGGTATCATTTGCAGCGTAGCGTGAATTGCCGGCGGCCGGCCGGCCGGAGGGCAAACGCTAGGTCAGCGGAGCACAGAGAGCGAGGAAGCTATAGGGTCGAGGTCGTCGAGGCATGGCGGGAAGGTGGAGGCACGACGACAACCCGTTCGAGGAGGGCGACGGAGACGTCGTCAACCCCTTCTCGGTACGTAACTCACGCTCAAGCAGCGTGGATCCACTCGATCGATCGTCCTCCCCTACCCCTGGGTTTCTCTCTAATTTTAACTAGCTCGTCTGTCTGCCTGTCTCTCGTGATCAGCAGGCGATCATTGCTGCTTTATTTCCTTCCTGCAGTATAAGGCGTTGGTTTAGAGTCCCCAAGTTTGAAGATTATCGTCCCCTATATCGCTCAAAATGCAATTAATTACATGTAAATCTAGAATTGGATAAATCGAGCTTTGATGGGTGGGTTTAGTTTCGAAGAGTTTAACGTTGATTTCGCTAGTTTACAAAGACATAGAACAAGAAAGCTAGAGTACAACGTTTTGGTACTTGAAACTCTTGTGCTTTTGTATTTCCATGTTTCATCGGATTGTTTTATATCTATTACTAATATCAAAGAGGCAAAATTTATCTCCTATTTTTTTCGATCCGGTCCTCCTCTAACTAACTTTGTGAATGTGCAATTCTGGTGGTCTCGTGACGGCCTCATGTTTTTTTATATAGCATAATATGCATGGCTTGGACATAGATTAGGAATCCTAAGCTAGCTAAATAGGAATCCTAATCTAAATAGAAAAATAATAAAAATAGAAATTAGGCAAATCTTATCTTACTCTAATCTTACCTCTTATACCACGAGAAGTTTGTTGGTTTCGTTTCTATTTTATTTTCCTTTTGTCCTCCGCCCAGTTTTTATTTATTTTTCACTGAGACCAGGGAAGAGTTACAGCTGTTTTCGTTCCCTCTTGATCTCTTTCAACAGATTCCGTTTCTCTTAAACACGTGCATGACGAGGATGTGCAACTGATTTCGTTGCGAGCAATGTGATTCGGATGCTAGACGAAGGTTTAGTGTTGTAGTGAGGTTTTTTATTTCGGTCAATTTTTATTTTTTTCCTGTGCGTGTTTTTCGGTTCCCAATCCGTATTTCATCCGTCAGTCCATCTGTGCCAATTTTGCCATTCCAGTATCCCACCGTTCTTTTCTTTTCCGTCTCTCTTTTTTTTTCCTTTTTCTTATCAACTTAAAAACCAAATGTACAAATAATAAATGAAATATTGTAGGTCTTTCAACCCTTGATCTTTCACTAATCACTAAGAGACAAACATTTTTACCACTAAGTATGTAGTTCTGATTATGAATGAAATTTATTCTTATTAGAACCTAGATTAGTTGAATGGTTCAGCTAATCAAAACATGAACTGAATTAAACAATTTGTTATCCAATTAATATAAACAAAATATGTATGCGTCCAAGCTACATATTATTGCAAATATTAACTAATACCATGGATGTCATGATTATCAATAAAATAAATTATAGCTTTCAAATTTTATAAAAAAGAGTAACACATAAATAGATATGTAACATTCTATCGTTGTTTTTCATGACCATTTGATGTTTTTTCACCCGTGGCAACGCATGGACATATTTACTAGTACTAATATAAACCTTGCAAGTGAAACGATGGCAGATTATTGCAAAGTCCTCTTTTTTTCAGTTGTGGAAACTCTGGGAACTATTTGGCTCAAGTTTGCCTAGCATTCTTCTAAACTTGCCAAAACTTGGTGAGAAAAATGCAACGGTGCCAACCACAACTGAGGTTGTCCAAAGAAATCTTGCCGCAACTTATTGTGTCAGTAACATATGGAATTAGAAAAAAGGGCAGGTCATGACTAACTTGAGTTTATATACACTATGCAGTAGAGTTGTTTATGCATGCAAACCTCAGGTGTAAGTGAGTGTTTACTATATATATAGATTATTGTAATTTTATGGGTTTGATTGGAAAGATCAAGTTGACACCTACTCTCTCTCAAATCCAAATTATATATCGCTTTATTCTAATTTAAACTTTATCTAACTTTATCAAGTTTTTAGTCAAATAGATACACACTATCAAGACACATTCCATAGAAAAATATATTAACATTTACATCTTTATCTAACTTTAATCAAGTTTTTGGTTGCTTAAGCTTTATAGGTCTTTGTTGCTGTGTTGTCTTTGTTCATTCTGAGTCTTCTCTTTTTCTAATATAATCGACAACTCTCTGACTGATTTATTTTTTAAAAAAAATAGGAAATTCAATAAAACTAACTTCATGGTGTAAATATTGCACATTACTACATTTTTATAAACTTACTTATATTTGGAGAAATTTGACTTGGAATAAACTTAAGTGACCTATAATTTAGAATGGATGGAGTACTAGAATTTTCATCTAAATATATAGGTCCAAATGTTGGTTAATTTATATTCAAAGAAAGACAACATTTCTAATTGTGTGCCAGTTAAAACTAAAATATGAATTGTTTTTGCCTCGCCCGTGGATATGGTCTTTAGTTTTTTATAAGGCCATATTGCTCTTTGTATTTAGTTATTATTAGTTTGTGTTTATTTTCACTTTTTAATAAAATAATAACTAGTCCTCAACCGGATGCCTTTGTCTAAAAAACCATTCCATATTTTATGAGAAAAAGGATAATATAATTTATTATCTTTGTTTCTATAATAATCCATATGATTCTGTTTTCAGAGAAGGCAATATCATTTCCATTTCAATTTTTGTAGAGGAAATATAATTTCTTTTAGATAGACGACAGGGAGCATGGGCTCATTACATTTTAGGCCCAAGCGAACAAACGGGCTTGAGTTCTACTAGGCTCGAGTCAAGCCGGTCGCCGGCCCAGCAGCCTGCTCGTCTCGCATCCCCGTCCGGCGGGCGGCGGATGCTCCGGTCTCCGGCGCACCGCGTGCACGGCGGCGACACCCAAACTGCGGTGCATAGTCACTGGGTAGTTATTAGCCCACCCATCTCAGACACTGGCTTCGGGGTTCTCTCTCCCCACGATGGTGCGAGCGGCGCGCGTTCTTGAGGGTGGTCGGCTATGTCTACGGCGCGCGCCGCCGCAACAGCGCACAGCGGTGGCCTCTCGCCTCGCCGGAGGTACTTCGTTTGCAGGATTCGGTATTGATTAGAAGAACCTCGTCACGTATGATGTATCCACTATGCTTTCTCCACTTCCAGGTCGGATTGGGTCTTTTCCCCTTTTGGCTTGGCTGTAATATACCTGAACATTGCACGGAGTAACAAAATGCCCATTAACAAATTGCGCGATTATCTTAGCTGTTACCTGTTATGTTCTTCCTGCTCTTCACATGATTGGGCGTTTCTTCCGGAGATTGCCTGATTTCTCACGATCCTCTACATCTTTGAACCCAGCTTAGTTTCCGCTTAACTCACTTATCTACTATTGTATAAGAAATAAAATTTCTTAAACTTGGTCTGATGTTGCTTTGGATACTAGGGAATCTATATACAGTGTACCCATATGTTTTCCATGCTGTGGTTTGTTCTATCGTATGATTCTTTAGCCCATTTATTTCGTTGATGTATCAACTTATTACAGACTTGCAATACAAAACGTATCATAGCAATCAATGAAACACGGGACAGACTGACACCATAAAACTGTACTTCTACAAATCTTACTCATTTGTGTTATGCCTTGGCAAAACAGAAGACGAAAATATGTTGTGAATAGCACATAGGCTTGCGGATTGCGGACACACTTGCCAAGCTCTGAATCAAAATTTAAAAATTTATTATGGAACCAAAATTATTTATGTGTGTTTCATTATCTTTGCTTTGGCTCATCATTACTGTCTAAGGATCATATCTTTTTGCTCATGTAGCATCCACGCCCAACTCCGCTCCCTCCTGAACCTGCTGGTTTCTACAATGATATTGGTGCATCTGTAGATATCCCACTTGATAACAAAAAGGTAGTTTGACTGCTTGAATTGCTTGGTTACCTATCATTTACTACTATTTTAGCCTTTTTCATTGATTTGGTACTATCTTTCAATCATTATGCAAAGCATCAAAATTACACATGTATGTCCACCTGATGTTCGGTTCCCATCATTCCATGTTTCCACTGTAAGCTAACAAATAAGTTTGCTATCTTTCTTTTGATTGAACCCACGGTTGGTTCTTATATGTGTCCTACAAAGTCACTGCTATGTCGTGGTATTGCAGAAAAGAAAAAGAGACTTTTCCCTGTGTGCCATTATAAAAGATCGTAATCCCCTGTGTGCCCCTGAAAAAATTCAGCGGTCTTCAGCGCCACTACTCTAACTTTTTCGTGTCATCCATGCCACTTCCGTCAGTTTGGGCTCTAACGCCGTTAAACTGCAGGTGTGAAAAGACGAAAATGCCCTTAAGTTCAAATATGTTATTAATTTTTTTTTAGCATCTTAACGACTTCAAATGAAAAAACTCAAAACTAGAAAGTTGTAGATCTCGTCGAGATCTATAATTTTCATATAATTTTTTTTTTCATTTAATTTCGCAAAAAAAATAATATGATTTTTCTAAGATATATTAATCATATCAAATCATATTTTTTTTGCGAAATTAAATGAAAAAAAAATTATATGAAAATTATAGATCTCGACGAGATCTACAACTTTCTAGTTTTGAGTTTTTTCATTTGAAGTCGTTAAGATGCTAAAAAAAAATTAATAACATATTTGAACTTAAGGGCATTTTCGTCTTTTCACACCTGCAGTTTAACGGCGTTAGAGCCCAAACTGACGGAAGTGGCATGGATGACACGAAAAAGTTAGAGTAGTGGCGCTGAAGACCGCTGAATTTTTTCAGGGGCACACAGGGGATTACGATCTTTTATAATGGCACACAGGGAAAAGTCTCAAAGAAAAACTACCATGCAAGTGTCTGTACTCTGTAGGAATGTGATAGAAAACTCCATAATATTCTAAATAATTCTATTTGGGAAGCAGTTGTAAAACAGACAACTATTTGGAAGGCTGATAAAAAGGCTAGGAGTTAGGTTCAGGCTAAAGAGGAGGGATTAGAGACTAGTTTTCCTTTTCCCTTAGCAGTTTTTCTCTATGTTTCTTTCTTTCAATATCGGTATATCAGATCCTTTTGTGAGTTTGTCTACACAATCCAGGACCTCAAGAAAAAGGAGAGGGAACTTATGGCTAAAGAGGCTGAGCTAAACAGGAGGGAACAGGTATATACTAGTTAAGTCGAGTATATGATCTGCCATTTACTGTTATTGTTTTATAAAGTATGCAACTAACTTTACACAGTTTTGAACTTTAGCATTTATTATATTGTGTAACTTTTTGTTCCTTTCTCTAGGAAATAAAAAGAAGGGAAGAAGCTCTTGCAAGAGGTAACCTTAATTTTATTTTTTGCGTGTACCATTTTTCTTCGGAAATGACCCATGATTTATATTATCATCCCTCTTTTACATGCAGCTGGAGTTTTAATAGAACCCAAAAACTGGCCACCGTTCTTCCCCATCATTCATGTTGACATTTCAAATGATATACCCGTGCACTTGCAGCGAGTACAGTATGTCTCTTTTGCATCACTCCTAGGTATGAAGCTAGGAAATGCGCTGGTTAATTAAAAACTGCCCTTTTTAAGGATTACTGGCTTTCAAAAGTATTGTAACTAATACTTTTTGCAAAATTCTCATGCAGGATTGGTCATATGCCTCTTCTGGAACATTTTATGTGTAACTGCTGCTTGGATTACAGGGCATGGTATGTTCATAAAAAAATATTTTTTTTATTTTATGTGCTCCTAATAATCATAATATTTAAATTTGTTATTTCTGTTATTTAGTTAGTATGAATGTTCTTCCATGCAGATCCTAGGATCTGGTTTCTGGCAGTCATATACTTCATTACTGGATGCCCAGGTGCCTACTTTTTATGGTACCGACCTCTTTATCGTGCCATGAGGTACTATATTCCAACTGAGCTTCCAAAACTATTGTACAAAGTTTCTGTATGAAGTACAGCATTTAAACCAGATGATTCACCTGATATTATAATGCTTTCACCAGGAAGGATAGTGCGTTCAGCTATGGATGGTTCTTCCTATTCTACTTTGTAAGATTTCTGTTATAAAACAAGATTCCTTGTATGGTCTCCTTGTTGTTCCATGGAGTAGAAAATCTGCTCATAACTTGGTATTGTCTCTGCAGTTTCACATTGCCTTCTGCATATACGCTGCTGTTTCTCCGCCATTCTTTTATGTGGGAAGATCATTGGCGTAAGTCTTTTGATAGCATAAGCTCTTTTCACATAGACACTCAATTTTACATGTTTCTTATTTTACAACTACATGTGTCTATGAAGTAATTGTTGTAAAATTGGGGCTTTTCTTAGAATATGTTGAATATAAGTAAAGGTTGCTTTGTTGTATCCAGTTTTATAACTCAGTGTGATAAGCTTGCTAATTTATTAGCTTTCTCATGTGCATTATCTTGCTATTCGAACTATAATTTGCTTCATTTGTCTTATCTTATTATTTGCAGCGGAATTTTTCAATCGATCAGCGAGATAGGCGAGAATGCTGGTGTTGGGGTGAGTTGATACTATGTCAATATATGTACCATGGAAATACGAGGAATTAGAAATGATCAGTTGTCTTACCTTCTATCAAATCTAGACATAAATAAGAATCAAATCGTTACCACTCCAGTTAATCTAGACATAAATCAGAATCAAATCGTTGCCACTCCAGTTCCCTCTGTCAATAGTTCTATGCTTAGCTAGTGTAACAAAATATCAAGCTTGCTTTACCACTGTTGTCCATCCCATAAAATGGCTTGAGCAGAACTAGTTACCTACTCCTTCAAGTTACTGCTGGAACCTGAACCATTGGCATGATTTTGTGAGTGCTTTTCATGTGACTTGTTCTTCAGACTGGGGCTATAGGTGCAGGGAGCGATTAGGCAATAACTTTTGCGGCAACCATTTCCATCGAGTCTTAAATACCACTGATACCTTTCGTTGCTCACAAGTACTTTTGCTTTCAGATAATGTACTTCATGGGCTTCGCGATGTTTGTGCTGGAGGCACTGCTGAGCATCTGGGTTTTCCAGGTAGGGATATACAGCATACATGTATACTCCTACTTGAAAACATTCCTCCGACAAGTGAAATTGATGTGTTCTGTTCTGCAAATGTTTGTTTTTGTGGTTTGCAGAAAGTGTACTGGTTCTTCCGCGGGAAAGGTAGTGAGGCACAGATGAGGCCTGACGCCGGGTCTCGTGCGCCACCGTTCTGATGCCTTCTCCCCTGTAGTTCCGAACGAGGGAGAGAAGAGGAATGAACATATATGTGAATTAAGTTTGGTGTGACCGAGTGAACGCTGATTTTCAGTTGTTGGAGGAAGCAAGTTTCGGGGTGCACGCGCTACTTGTCAATTGCAGCAGCGCCAGGCGCGCAGCTGTAGCTGCCGTTTTTGCCTTGTGGGGTTCCTTTCTTATCTGAAACGAAACTGAAATCCCCCGAAAGGCGAAACAGAGAAAATGGAAAGACAGCCCTGCATGTGGCCCCGGATGCTGGACTTTTGCCCTTTCGGCAAAGCACGATAGCATACTGCTTGCTTGTGTTCATTTTTATATATTCTTTTTTGATTGTGAACTCACATAGCATTTTTCTCTGTCATCTGGCGAGTTTTTACACATTGCAAATGTGTCATGTCTCATGTGTGAGCCGAAAGGTCCAGGGGGTGTTTGGATTCGGTGACTAAAATTTAGGAGGTGTCATATGAGGGTATCGTATAGGGTGTTTGGATACTAATAAAAAAATAAATTATAGAATCCATCCATGAGATGAATTTATTAAGTCTAATTAATTCGTCATTAGTATATGTACTGTAGCACTATGTTGTCGAATTATGAATTAATTAGGCTTAAAAGATTCGTCTCGTAAATTAGTCGTAAGCTGTGTAATTAGTTTTGTAATTAGTCTATATTTAATATTCTATATATGTGTCAAATATCTGATGAGATAGCGACCGAAGTTTAGAAGAAAAATCATACACCGACTCAAGTTTAGGAGGAGAATCAAAACACCGCCTACTCCGTACGTCGGGACGGTTATACACCGAAGGCCGCGGGAGGAGGGAGCAGGTAGGAGTAGGATATGGGCCATGGCGACGCCGTCGCTGTCTGGATGGCGTGGCTGGAGCGGCAAAGCCAAAGCTCCACCGGTGCCTCTTCCATTCGTTGCCACGGCTGATGATGTGTTTGACGGCGAAAACTAAGGCTTCCTTTGGGAGCTCGGGGCAGCTCAGCCTAGGGAATAGCAGCCCTAGGGGGATTTTTGTGGACGGTCACATCCCCTCCACGCCAGGGGAGATGAGTCCTGTTCCCTGGTGCTGTTTGGAAGCAAGCATAGGGGAGGCAAGCCCAGGGTGGCTGTTAGAATCGGCGGCTGTTTCCAGTTCGCTGTATCTTTGGATTTAGAAAAAACCATCATTTGCTGTTCAAATTCAATTAAAAAAGAAACAAAAAAAGAGAGGAAAAGAGAGTACAGGAGCAAGGTAAACAAGCCCAAAAAATGAGAAAAATCAACGAAATTCAGTACATATTCAATAATTCAATGCCATAATAAAGTAAAAATGGACAAAGATGCAATTATAACACAAAAAAAAATTTCCAGAACCTGGCGCCAAATACCTTCAACTCGAGCATAAATGTATCTCAAGAACCAAACTAAAAGGCAGTACACAAGGTAACATCCAGATAGCAGCCTGTAATTGTCTTGAAATTATTATTGCACCTTCTATTTAGAATGGCAGCACTAAATAATAGAAAGATATTCCTATTTTTATTAAGATCCAGATAATAAACTCTACTAGTAATAGCCATTATTACATCGGATCATTCATGAATCATGAATCATCAATCGAAACAAATAACTTTGTTTGCAACTCACATAACCTGAGATGAACTAATACTTCTGCAACAATTATGTTCACTAGGACATCTGCAGTTAGGATAAACAAGCAAAGTTAGTTTCAGTATACAAAGTTTATATGCTCATTTCTTTGAGTAACTTTTTTTGCTCAATTACATATGTTCAGTATGTCTATAGGACTAGAAAACTACATTTCCTTCACCAAATATCTACTACAGTAACTAAATACTGTCAATGGAAATTTCAGAATCATATGCGAAGAGTGTTTCATATCAGTGCGTTGTTTGTGGAATCAGTTAACATGTATGTTGCAGGAGCTAGTAATTCCTGTGACAAAAACAAAAACACAAGCTGAAAGCTAGGAGCCAGTGACCACTATGTACTTGCTGGTGATAGCACATTAACCAAACCTTACACCATTAAATTTAATACAAAAGTTATTACTAATTGTACCACTAGGCAGATCAAATCTTTCCCATAAAAATACAGATAAGAATATAGATAACTCTATGTTGGTAGCACATCACCACTACAAGTCAGTCCAATGAAATCCAACAAGATATAATTGCACTGCAAGTACACTGCAGTTTCATAATAGATTAAAGCTTGCATCTTTCACTAGCCACACTGAAACAGGAAATATAGATAGTAGTGTACTCAAACGTGGGTTTACCTTTGAAACAGAATCGCACTTCTCCACCAGTTAGTCACTGGGACATCTGCAATTAATGAGGCAAGAATCATCTCAGAATACCGGTTTAGTTTAGATGATCTAATGCTACAAGAGAAGAACACTAAGACAACAAGCAAACTCAGTAAGTATAGTAAGTTAGTAACCAGGATTTATTTTTCATATGTGTTTGTCACCTCCGATACAGAAGTTTACAGAAAAAAGAGAATACTGCTAATTCCAAAATGTAACAGGAAATGCATCAATCTTGCACAGCAAATAGCTAATTGAGATGGATCCGGCATCTACTACATACTCCTAGTAGGATTAGAAAACTGCATGCAGTCTTCTATTTTAGCTCTCACTCAACTATTAGAAACCTATCTAGATATCAAGATATATTTTGGGCAACTAAAGAATGTCACAATTTATCTTTAAAAAAATACTTACTAGGCCTTTGCAACTCACCAAACATAATCTAACAATTAACTGTTTTGCTTTGTGCAACATCAAAATACAAATACAATCCTAAACAATACATTTTTTATATACTCAAGACTGGTGTATAAGTGCATTATGCCTTCTAGCAACTAGCAGCAGGTCTTTGCCAATGTTTTTCTTTTAACCATAATTCACAGATGTCATCAAAATATTACCAGATCCTCTGCTTTGTTGACAAATATTATCAGATGTCGTCCAAATATTACCAAAATTGAAACATATAACCAAAGCAGCAAATTCATGGAATCACAGCTCAAATGAACAAGGGAGAGGAATCAGTAACAGAGACAAACAAAAGTACCTAAGCTGCTAAGCAAGGAGGTGGAACTTGCTGGGTCACTTCTTGTCTTCACCCTGAAAACAATTTGTCAACTGAGAATTGTAGATGAAGCAAACTAAGATGATAAGCAAATATCTAATTTTAACTATAGGTAAATCTGTTGGTATTACAGCAATAAATAGAACAACATTCATTCACTGGTCAACCAGTACATTATAGCTCGGTGGTGGCGGCGGCGATGGGGGTGACGACGGCGGCGGCGGTGGGGGGGGGGGGGGGGGGGGGGGGGGGCGAGCTCGGTGGCGATGGCGGCGATGGGGGGCGAGCTCGGCGGCGGCGGCGGCGGGAGGACGGCGGCAACGGTGCTTCCTCTTCGTCGCCCTCGCTCGGGTCGGGGAAGAGCCGCCCGAACCCCTGGGTGCGGGACGAGCCGCCCCGTGGAAAGTACGGGGCTCGGGTCGTCCTCTCCCGAGTGATGGGCTTCTAAATGCAAGGGGGCTTCTTCCCGTGGCCGAAATCCGCGCGGGGGCCTGCTTAAGAAAAAGGCGGGGAAACCCCATGGATTGGGTCTCCCAAAGAGGCCTAAAGGTAAAAGCTGACGGCCGGGGATGGGTGACAAATCCACGCGGAGTCCGCTAAATTTTTCGTCAACCCCTACACGTACGTACGTACGTACACAAGGAGCAGAGGTCCAACTGGGCTGCTGCGGCCTCTGCCTCTT
The DNA here is from genome assembly GCF_019320115.1 of Miscanthus floridulus. NCBI lineage: Eukaryota > Viridiplantae > Streptophyta > Magnoliopsida > Poales > Poaceae > Miscanthus > Miscanthus floridulus. The sequence continues at coordinate 47,449,706 of NC_089581.1, read as the reverse complement.
CCTCTTCTTCTGCTGCCCTGCCCAAGTGCCACTGTCGCCTGTTCTGAAGCTGATTTTCTGTGAAAAAAAAAATACTGTAGCCGAAAGCGAGGTCCTCCTCTCTCTCTCCCTCCCTGCTGACCTCGGAGCGGAGCGGAGCAGAGCAAGGAACCGCCAGGAGGAACGAGGAAGGATCCATGGCGGGGAGATCGCGGTACGACAACCCCTTCGAGGAGGGCGGCGCCGACGAGGTCAACCCTTTCGCGGTAAGCCGTAAGCCTGCCCAGGCCCAACTCGCGCCGGCGCTGAGCTCCGTCCAGCTCTTCCTCCCCCTGCTTCGATTGATTGCTTCTGCGTATGTATCTGCTCGTTTGCTCCGTCCGGAGTTGCTTTTATTCCTTGCTGCTGAGCTTGACTGCTTCCGTGATCAGACTTTGTGCAAGTTCAGTTGCAATGAAAAAAGAACAGTATTCTTCAGAAGAGGAAAGCCAGAGAACAATACAGGAAGAGAAGACATAAGATATCTCCTTGCAGAGAATAGACGATCACAGACTCTGTATCTATGCAATTGAATTGAATTGTGTTGGACTTTCTACACAAACATGATCATGCAGGGGATCTGAGCTAAATCACCGGCCTAGGAGACCGATAGAGTTTTTATTGTATCATTTTTTTTTCTCGAACTGTATGCACCAACCTAATGGGGAAAAGTGGCCTTTAACACACAGATGCCAGTGAGTTGTGATCGGCTACCTTCTTAAAATTCAAATTTATTCTCAAACTTCCGAGTGAAGGATTCGAGGAAAATCCTGTTACCGGCTTACTGCTGGTAATAGGTTAACCATATACTGATACTGATATAGCCCCCCTGCGCCTTCCTAGTTGCTTGCAAGCCCTGTTCCTTGTACTTACAGACTTAGAGTTCATACTATGTATGCTCAAGTCCTTATTAACGTTTCCTGCAAAAAAGTTTAGCACTGTTCCTTGTATAATGATGAGCCCATGACCATGAAAATTGCTTGAATTTCATACTATGTATGCCCAAGTACTTATTAGCGTTCCATTTTTTTTAAACAAGTTAGAGGAGTACTTGTGTGCTGCTAATGACAACAAAATTTAAAAGAAATGAAGGTTGCATGTGATGCATGCTAACACATTCTCGATTACGAGAAAATAAGCATCTATGCCATAAATAAAGCAGGTCATTTTTCTTTTCGGTAGTGAGGTGTTTTCAGGAACAACAGGAATTAGGTTAATTGCAATTCTGCACTCATGCTGCTCTATTCTCCAGGACCAAGCTAAAAGAGGAGGATCAACTGCTCAGTCCAGCTATTCCGGTGGCGCGTTCTACACGACGGTGAGTCTGCAATGCACGGAATGTTTCAGTGACAAAAAAGTAAAATAAAATGCTTTAGCTGGATGATCATGCGAATACAACATTGCGTTCACGCAGCAATCACAACGCCCTTCTGCTCCTCCTAGCACACGCCTTTCGCCTCTTCCTCCTGAACCTGCTGACTTCTACAATGACTTTGCTACCCCAGTGGATATCCCCATGGACACAAACAAGGTAGTTGCGACTATTCATGCCACTAGATGGATGTTATCGACGTAATTCTAGTAACATGGTAATCCTTCTTGCTTGGTTGTCCATGCACATAGGACATGAAGACAAGGGAGAAGGAGCTCCTGGCCAAGGAGGCCGAGTTGAACAGGCGTGAGAAGGTAACTGGATCCAATACAGAGACTGGAATAGTTGGCATCAGCATGCTGTTCTTGATGATTTTGTGGAAATGGTCTTTGGTCTAACATACTATGGCGCAAAACTTTAGTAGAAACTATTGCGTACCTTGTATATTGCCCCAGATTGTTGATTTCTCTGTTAAACCTAGCTCTGCTCCATGTAGGAAATAAGAAGGCGAGAAGATGCTGCAGCACGAGGTGGAGTTTCAGAGTTCATCATATGACGTCGCTTTGCTATTTTTTGACGTCATTCGCAAAGACTTCCTTTCATTAACAATAATAGCATCGTTATCCATGTTCTCTTGCAGCTGGCATTGTATTGGAAGAGAAGAATTGGCCACCATTTTTCCCCATCATTCATAATGATATTGGCAATGAGATACCTGTTCATCTGCAAAGAACACTGTATGTCGCATTTGCGTCACTCTTAGGTACGTTTTCTTTTGTCCTTTATCTGAAATGCCATTCTAAGTACTTGCCTGTGCTTCATGTTGTCTCCACGCAATAAGGATACCTTCATTATAATACAAAAAAGTTAAATTAATGTGTATCCTGATATATCATATATGTCTGATAGGGTTGGTCTTATGCCTGTTTTGGAACATAATCTGTGTTACCGCTGCCTGGGCAAAAGGGTCAGGTATGCCGATAAAACATTGCTCTTTCTACTCATGCGCTCATAAGCGACGTGTATAACAGCCATGTGCATCTGTTGATGCAGAGGCGAGGGCAATTTAATTTTATTATTATCTAAAAAAGGTGTGCTATTTTGTTCCTTGATGCAGGTCCTAAGATATGGTTTCTTGCAATCATATACTTCATTCTTGGATGCCCTGGTGCCTACTACCTTTGGTACCGGACACTGTACCGTGCCATGAGGTAAATTCAATGTTACCCATAAGTTGTTTCCTCCCTATAAATAAGGGCCATTTTGGAACGCAGGAATTTCACAGGAATTCCATAGGAATTTCACAGGATTCAGTTCATTTTTCGCAGAAAAAACGCAGGAACGGGAAAAGAATCCCGTGTTCCAAAGGGGGCCTAATATTTCATTTAATGGGTTTAAACTTTGAAGACGTATTAAGCATTGCATAGCCTCATATAGTTTCTGTCTACAACACATGTGTACAGGAATGAGAGTGCTCTTAAATTTGGATGGTTTTTCCTCTTCTACTTGGTGAGCTTTCGGTAACATTGCTGTATTAGAATGTGTTACCGATAAGCCTATGCATCTCACATGCTCATGCTGACCCCACACACAGGTTCATATCGCCTTCTGTGTGTATGCAGCTGTTTCTCCTTCAATTCTCTTTGTGGGAAAATCATTAACGTGAGTTATACATTCTTTTACACTTTTCGCTATTGTTCCAACATCTTTCTTTCTCGAAAAGTCCTGTGAATTGTAATGTAATTTTCTTCCACCTGTCTACTCGCCGTGCAGCGGGATTTTTCCAGCAATCAGCTTGATTGGTGACAGCGTCATTGTTGGGGTGAGTGAGTTTACCGCTATTGCCCAGTCTGAATCCAGTAAATCAGAATTCCACTGCATAGTACCTATATTTCCTGCAAAGACAAGTGAACATACATCAAAAATAAATTCATGTCTCGCATAACATGATTTCTGGGCACAACAAGAACTCTGTTGCATGTTAAACTATTTTGACCTGCAGATCTTCTACTTCATTGGCTTTGCATTGTTCTGCCTGGAGTCTTTGTTAAGCATGTGGGTCATTCAGGTGAAGTTACTGCCTACTGCTTTTCTATTCATCTCTTGATACCTTCAATTGGTTCTGAACTGTAAGCTTTGCATCCTGCAGCGTGTTTACCTGTACTTCCGAGGAAGCGGGAAAGAAGCAGAGATAAGGCGGGAAGCAGCACGCAGTGCAGCGAGGGCAGCATTTTGATGAACCATATATATAATCACAATATATACACTGTTCATAGTTTGAAGTGTATACTGTTCAAAGTTTGGAGTGTTTGTAGATCAACAGACATATGTAGAGTAGGGTTGGTGTGCTGTAAATCTTCAGAATTTTTCTTACCACAGTGTTTCGAGCCCTTCAGATTGATCAATCATGTCAATATGACAGTATTAGTATGGAGTAAATACACATGGACGGATGAACCTAGACTATTTATTCCATATGTGCAATTTTGCGTCCCACCTTTTATCAATTATTATATGGCTATAATAAAGTTGTAATGATGTTCCGATTCAAGATTTTTAACGGAAAAAAAATGGAAAAAATATACTTACATGTCAAGGGGCTCTACTTATACACACTCACAAAGAGCTTTGGGGTTTTTCTAATACCAGCAAATAATAAGTTTCTTTCCAAAAAAAAAGCCTGCAAATAATAATGTTCTAAACCAAAAGTACAACCGTGGCCCTCCTCCCCTTATTTATGATGGAAAATTACTTTCAGGTTATTCTGTAAAGACTGCATTGCCTAATAGCCATCCAGCAACATTATGATTTGTATGTATATATGACATGCCCAATTTGAAAGGGTTTTGACCGGTATTCTTAGCGGAACAAATGAGATTGACTTAGGACTTTGTTGACGAGTTCCTTTCATGATTCTTCAGTTCAGTTTGCTTACTTCGCTGATGACTTTGCCGCCTCTGCAGAACATCCTCCTCACTCAGTGGCTGGAACCAGGGTACACCTGCTACTAGCTAACGAAAGACATTGAACTGAAGCTCTGCTCAAATTAGCAGGGTGATGTGAACGTGAACATGTGATCTCTGGATAATATACATCGGCCGGTCTCACTCAGATCGCTGTCTGAATGATGCATACCTCAACTGCCTTTCAGCATCTCTGCAAACTGAGAGCCACTTGACCATATATCTCTGCAAAATCATACAACATCGACCAACCTATGGTTAAACAAAATCTCTCTCGATTGCCGTCGATGGCTGCGCTTATCAGGCTACTCTTATTAGGTCAGGTCGCACAAAAAAAGACGCGTGTGGCTTGCTTCATTTTGTTTGGTTAGCGCTCAGGCACAGTGAAGAACGGGTGAGTTGAGGCATATCTCAGGCTCTCTCATCCGCTAAGCTACGAACTTGGATCATCGACCATCGCGAATTCTCGCGAACCTGCCTTCCCCTGCGTGGCTGCGCCTCCAACTGAACTGCCCTTGCTCATGCTCATGCGCCGCCAGCTGCCCTGTTCACGCGCCGCCGGCTACCGCACTCTCCGCACCTCGTCGGATGCGTCAGAACCCGATTTCGTTGCCGCCTGTTCCTCCACCCGCACCAGTTGGCCGCGCGCCGGGCTCGGTGTTGATCGCGTGCTGCGCCGAGAAGAAACAAAATGCGAAATCGGGATGGCCGCGCTTCTGCGACGGTGGCTAGCGAACTAGGGGTTCGCGGCTGATGGGCTGGGCGGCTCGGTCAAAGACATCGAAGCCATGGTTGTCCCTTTTTCGGCCGCCAGGGCCTGGTGGCAGGCTGGCAGCGCGTAACACCCGCGAGCTCGAGCCGCACGAAGCAGCCTGCCTGATCCGGCCGCGCAGCAGCGGCAAGCTCGAGCTGCATGAAGCCACCATCAAAGCACCTCCCGATGGGGATGAGGTCGCCGTCTTTATTGGCCATGCACAACTCCGTGATCCAACCACGGCAGCAAAACATGCATCGGTGTCGGCGCTCCGCCAAAGGCGACCTCCTGTAGCGCCGCAAATGAATGAGGCGGGGCCGTAATGCTGATGCTGAATGAGGTTGGGCTTCGGAACCATAGCGCTGGACAGGAAGGAAAATAATAGGTTAATAAATATATCATTAAGCGCTAATGATTTGTTATAACTTGCATGTGTTATGATTCCTGTGATAGGAATACTCGTGTTCCAAACACCCCTTGAACTAAATCAATTACCATGAACCATCATCGGAATGAGATAAAAGGAAACCCTTGCCAGCAACTGAATCCCTGAAAAGTTTCCTGCGTGTCTAAATGCCCCTCATTTTTTTTGTGTCTTCAACATAAAAGCCATGAAGAGTACTACTGTTGTATAGAAAAGCAATGTAATAATAAAGTGCATTGTTTATTGGTATACGGGTGATGCCTGTTCATAATTAAGTTTTAGAGGTGTCTTCAGCTTGCAAGGCTGCATTATAGTTTTGCTTACTACAAAAATTAGCAACTATTGACATTTTTCTATTGAGTGTAAGCCTATTTTAATTAGCATGAGAATGCTATTATGTTTCTGACTTCAGTCTAAGATTAATTGTTTTATAAATGAGAAAATAGTTCTTGCATATATTCTTGAAGACCATGACGCGGTGGCGTTGGTCCAGTGAATTCTCCCTATCCACAGATTGAAGATGAAATCGGTGTTTTTCAACAACATTATGCATCTTTTTAAGTGTCTTCAGCATGTATTTGATGATTGATTAAAAATAAAAAAATTCACCACATCACCACAAACCGGTACTACTTGTTAGAACTGTCAGATAATGAACAATGAATTTCTCAAGTCCATCTTAAGACGCATCCAATAACAGGTAGAAAATTGCTCATGGCTACTTAGTGACCTTATCTTTCCTTTATTATTAAGCTTATTTATGATAGGCAAAGCAAGAGCTCAAAAATGGCTTTTATTATTAAAAAACTTATCTTTGGCTGAACTATCAGCTTCAACAAATCACCATCAATGTCTGAAACGCCTTGGTGACATTCGGATAAACTGTTTTCTGGAAAGCAAAATTGGAAAGCTTCATCTAACAGAACAAAGTACTACAAGGCCCTTAGTATAATGGTGCTTGCTTATCCCCTCTTAATGTGCGACAGACCATTTATGGTTGATACAGGCTACACTGCTACAGCAGTCCCTGACAAATGTCATGTTCGTTTGACTAATAAACCATGACTAAAAATATTATTGACTGATTTATTATGAGAGAAAAATATTATTTATCAACTGAAAAGTACGGCTTAGCCAAGCCAACCGCGGTGCCGCGCCGGTCTTTCTAGTACCTCTTCGATTAACAAGGCCTGAAACAGATCGCGTGAGGACATGATGTCGCGTGACATCGTTTAGCTACTGTAGATGATGACTATGTGGCCGGAATAGCATCTAGAAGCCTGTTGCCCGAGTGATTCAGAGAGCGCCGCTGCCATCACGTGCCCACTCCCACAAATAAAGGGCACGCGGTGGCATTTCGGCATGCATCTACACGCTTCCAATCTAGTCACACCTAGTTAAGCTACAGGCACCACCACTAGCTTATAAAACCAGGCGCCAAGCTCACATCACAGCACGGATGACAACGATTTCTAGGCTAACACATCATCCACGGGCTGTCCACGGTCACACGTCTCCATCTCTCCATGGACGAGACGACGACAGACCTGAGATGGCATCAAGGGTGGCTGGACGGCGGCGGCATGCCGCCGGGGCTGGTGCTGGTCCTTTCGAGCATCGTCGCCTTCTTCCTCTACCTGACATGGCAGATCGACGAGTACGAGGAGCAGCTGCGCAGGCGCACGCAGGACGGGTTCTGCGTGCTCCTGCTGCTCGGCCTCCTCGCGCTGGTCGTGCTCGCTCACCACGCGCTGTTTGACGCCGACGGTAGGCTCGTCGTCGCGCCGGGCGCGTCCTGGTGGTGGGGCCAGTCTGAAGGTGGCGCGTCGTCGGACACGGACCGCGGCAGCAGCGGCACGTCGCCGTGGGCTGTCGCGGCGGTAGTGGCGCTTCTGATGGTGTTGGCATTGCACAAGTCGTCCTTCCAGATGTTCCGGCCGCCGTTCTACCTCAAGTAGCAAATAGCTCGAGTGCAGGATTGCAGGTCATGGTAAATGATACGGAGGAGGTTCTATGAAAAACTTTTAAGTTGTACAGTTGATGTGTTGTATCGTCGGCTCTGGTTATTTTTTACACATAGGGACCTGTCTGGATGCATTTATATTTACTTTAATTCACACATGTTGAAGTGGAATGAAATGTAATTTAATTCAATTCTACACCAATCTATTTTAACTCACATGAATTAAGATGAATACATGCGTATCCAAACTAGATCTAGAATAGATAGATTCACCGGCTGGGATATACCAGCTGACCAGCATATACAATTATATACTCTCTCCATTATTGGTTCATGTCAACCTGAGTTCTAATCCTTCGAAGGTGTTCGTATTTTCTTGATTTATTCTAAAATTTAATGGTGTTATTTTTTCAGTGGTAGGTGTTGATATATTTAACGCATATAGATACATCCGCAAGTGTAGCTTTTACCCGAAAGTATTCTAAGTTTCGTATCCACAGAAAATGTGTGAGAGTAGCTACATTAACTTAACTCATAATAGCAACAAGACTTAAGATAATAGGAGTATAGAGGAAATCACAAAGGTCTTTTAGTTCTAACTTCGATAAGTTATGTCTTTTATTGTTCAACTGGAGATATTACTAAGAAAAGCATAGACATAGTATGTTTCCTATAGTAACTAAATTCTGCTAGGCCTAGAAACGGGAGATAGACTACAGATGATTCAACGAGGCTATAAAAGTCACCCTCGTGAACTACCACCAATCCAAAATGTAGGGTACATCCATAAGTAACATAGTCTAAACACCATGCTTACACCTACAATTACTACTTTAACCTAAGCGTCCTATAGATTAAAGTACTCAAAAGAGTTGCGAACCTGATGAGTAATATAAACATAATACTTACTTGAATTAGAAGTTGATTACAAGAGAATCCTCAGAAGCAATATAAATACGATGCTTACTTGAATTAGAAGTTGATTACAAGAGAATCCTCAGAAGCAAGCTCAAGTAGAACTTACTCCGCTAGGGTATAAGCCGTAGAGAGCACTGACAGGCCGGTACTTCCTCTAAACTCTTCCCACACTCTATCTCACTATTATTTACAAGACTAGATTCTATGAAGGACTAATCTTCTCTTGATAGCTGGCTTTATCCTAGCGAGGAGAATATGAACTAGGGTTTTAGGATGGCTATAGAGAGAGGGTAGAGGCTGCTATATATAGGGTGAGGTGGAGTAGGGGGCAAGGAATCACCACATCATCGATCCACGTCAACTCCCTCGATCACCGTTGGATAAACCGACCTAAAACTACCTTAAAATCAATGGTGTAGATCTTAGGAACGAGTACGAGACAGCAGAGGGTGAGCGAGCTCCGTGGCAGGCCAGTCAGCCTATGGGCTGGGTCGATCGGCCCACTTTCGTGGCCGTTTAGCCCAAGCTTCGGCGTGGTGTCTTCTGTAATCTTTTAGAGTTGTCTTTCGCAGTTTTTGTGGGTTGAATCATTTGTTGTCATCGGTTTGCTTGTTTGGATTGTATGATAGTGGTCCGAGGAGCTGTTTTCTGGATAAATCCTCCTGCTATAATGAAATCACCAAAGCTCGTGGAATTCATTAGTTTAGACCTATATACCTATGTTTGGTGATGGAATTAAATATAAATGTAGGTTATGTTGATGGTTTATAATTGGTGTTAGTGACCGTCAGTAAGCTCCCCTAAGCTTAACCTTTGTCCAGTCCCTGAGCAAAGCTAAACTCAGCAATGGATCAGGAGTTGCTACAATGCTTTTCACTGCCTCAAAAGTATACATGCGTTCAATAAAAAATTCTCCTCCGAAATTAGAATAAACTGATCTGACTTCCTAAACTTACCCATATTACCTTTAACCATATGGACTTCTTAGTCTTCACTTGGATCTTGAGTAATTGCAAGACAGAATGATCAAGTCAAGCACTATGTCTTCAAGTTCTTTGTTTCATCATTATTCCAGAGTTTTTATAAGTTTTTAAAATAAAACTCAGAGATTCCATTGTATGACACTCTCAAGTCTCTCAATATATGGTATTTGTGGATCCTCATAAGGCAATAAAGATGCTATGCCTTTTTCTCTTTCTACTACTAAGGCTTATGGAGTTTATGTGTAGGGAGAAACTTAGAGCATACTTGCAATGCATATATTGTAAAGTCAAACAAGGGATCCAAAGAGAGTTGAGTCATACAATCAAATCAAGATGTGCATATGTGTGGATAAATGGTGGATATATATGGTGGCTAACCTAATTCTACTTTACTCCTTGAAAGCTTATCTCTCTTTTGAAATTTAGAAATAATTTTGCAAGAGAACAGGGACTATCTTATTCATCTCTTTCTTTTTTTCTTCAAGTGGGCATCTAAGTACCCATTGTTTTAGATATCTCGGACACTTGTCTATTTTTTTCTCAACTCTTTTTTTTCTCTTCTTTTTTTATGAATAACTTTTACATAGCCCATGTCTCTTTTCTGCAATAAAACTTTGAGAGAGATATCAAAAAGAACTTTAGAGCATTTATTTTGAGTGGATACAAAACCTATCAAACATGTTTTTGTATTCACTCCTAGTGTAGAAGTAAAATATTTTTTAGGTGGATCTAGATGGAAGGCATGTTTTTACGCCTACCCTTAGTGTAGGAGTAGTGCATATCTGGGTGATGTGTATGTGATCTTGATTTTAAGAGCATGACAAATTTCTCATAAGGGTCAACAAAGCTTGACAAAACTCAATGCAAAAGCAAGCAGCATATATGTGGAAGTTTTCCTAGCCTAAATAACTTATATGGCTCTGGTAGGAATTCAAGCTTTGTCATACAGGAACTCATCATATAGCATTTTTGTGTTTTCAGAAAGTAAATTTCTAGAATTTTAGTGTCACTTGGAACAAGATAAACAGTACCTCAAACCTTCTCATATCATATCCGTCAATTACTTAGACTTAGATCAACCATATGCTACCCACGAGTTTCAAGTTCAGAGTAAATCCTTATATCAAAACAGTCGTATCTAAAACTCGAGAGAATTCAAGGCTAAAAACTAAGTACTTGAAAGGAATTATAATAGAGCAACTATTCATTATTTCTATTTAAGAGATTATTCTGAGTCCTCTTTAATTTATTCAGCTCTCAAATTAAAGCAACCTAGATACACACTCTTTTTTATTTTGTTTTTAATTTTACTAGATCACACATTATTACTATAAATGACTAATGCAAAGATAAATTTTTATTTTGTTTTTCATTCATCATACTTTTAACTATTAAAAGAAACTAAAACTAAAACAAAAGGGGAAAGAATACTTACCTGGATACATGGGAGTGCTTCTCCCCCAAGGTAGCTATTTTGGTGAGGGTTCGGTGTTATAAGTTCTTCGAATCGGACTTCTCCTTGTGAAATTTATTGACCAAATACCTCGGTTTGCTCTGAAGAGGAGGATTCTTGTGATGACGCCTTTAATGGTGATGTCACCTCCTTCTGCCAAACCCGTCATGGTTTTGAGTTTAGACTTTGGTTTGACAGGTTCAGAACACTTGTAGAAATTTGGAGAATCAACTAACTCTCACATACTTTGCTTGAAGTGTGTTCTTTGTTATTGGAGCGTGATGACACCATATGACGAAGAGTAAGTGACTCGTGATGGTCTTTTCCTTTTTCTTGAAGTTTTTCTTGTTCGACTAGTCTCGTAGCTTAAGTGTTCATGAGCTTTTTGTTTCCTAAATTGCACCATTTCTTTCTCATCCTTTTTCTATGCCATCTTTTTACTCTTTGATCTTGACATCTTGTTGGACCTTCCACTCCACTTATTCATTGTTGTATGCCTCAGATCCGTTGATTTGCTCATCCACTTCCTATGAGTGAGTACTTTGATTACTGATCGTGTTTTATGGCACTCATCCTCTTTGTTCCATAGCTGCAGTGGTGGCTGGGTTTGTAGATTCATACCAAACCATGGACAAGCGTAGCTTGTATTCATTCATCCCTATAAAATGTTAGTGGAGACATACCCGAAGGAATACAATAAATTTGAACTATGGATTGTTGTCCATAAATTTTATGAATTACATCTATGCTAATGAAAAGATGGTTTTAGGATTGCTTTAACATAGATTTTGTTTATCATGTTTTATACAAGCATGGCTCAAGGCAAAGGTAACTTGTAGTAGAAGGCAAAGTGAATGTTGAAAGGAATTATAATAGAGCAACTATTCATCATTTTCATTTAAGAGATTATTCTGAGTCCTCTTTAATTTATTCAGCTCTAAAATTAAAGCAACCTAGATACACACTCTTTTTATTTTGTTTTTAATTTTACTAGATCATACATTATTACTATAAATGACTAATGCAAAGATAAATTTTTATTTTGTTTTTCATTCATCATTCTTTTAACTATTAAAAGAAACTAAAACTAAAACAAAAGGGGAAAGAATACTTACCTGGATACATGGGAGTGCTTCTCCTCCAAGCTAGATCTTTTGGTGAGGGTTCGATGTTGTAAGTTCTTTGAACTAAACTTCTCCTTGTGAAATTTATTGACCAAATACCTCGGTTTGCTCTGAAGAGGAGGATTCTTGTGATGACGCCTTTAATGGTGATGTCACTTCCTTCCGCCAAACCCATCATGGTTTTGAGTTTAGACTTTGGTTTGATAGGTTCAGAACACTTGTAGAAATTTAGAGAATCAACTGACTCTCACATACTTTGCTTGAAGTGTGTTCTTTGTCATTGGAGCGTGATGACACCATATGACAAAGAGTAAGTGACTCATGATGGTCTTTTCCTTTTTCTTGAAGTTTTTCTTGTTCGACTAGTCTCGTAGCTTAAGTGTTCATGAGCTTTTTGTTTCCTAAATTGCACCATTTTTTTCTCATCCTTTTTCTATGCCATCTTTTTACTCTTTGATCTTGACATCTTGTTGGACCTTCCACTCCACTTATTCATTGTTGTATGCCTCAGATCTGTTGATTTGCTCATCCACTTCCTATGAGTGAGTACTTTGATTATTGATCGTGTTTTATGGCACTCATCCTCTTTGTTCCATAGCTGCAGTGGTGGTTGGGTTTGCGGATTTATACCAAACCATGGACAAGCGTAGCTTGTATTCATTCATCCCTATAAAATGTTAGTGGAGACATACCTGAGGGAATACAACAAATTTGAACTATGGATTGTTGTCCATAAATTTTATGAATTACATCTATGCTAATAAAAAGATGGTTTTAGGATTGCTTTAGCATAGATTTTGTTTATCATGTTTTATACAAGCAGGGCTCAAGGCAAAGGTAACTTGCAGTAGAAGGCAAAGTGAATGAACTTTAATCCTTACAGTTCTTCCATCATGATGAATGAGTTGTGTCTTCTTTGCGCAATGTTATTAGAGTTCGTTATGTGCCTGACTTCATCTCTGATTTGAATTCATCTCGTGACTTATCAATATTGAATTAAGAGTTTCCTGCATGGGGTTAGTTTAACAAAATAATCAATATCTACTATAGCATATTCTTGGTTCAAAAATCTAACTAGACACCATGTCTAATTCAATCTATGAAAGCATTTTAACCTAAGAACCACGCTTAATTTAAAAAGCCTTTGAAAGTAAGATCAACACTCCTAAACTAAGCACCATGCTTAATTTATGAGATGTATGAACAAACTCCAAACCTTGAACATACTATAGTAAACAAAGGTAGCATAAAAGCATTATAGAGATTTATTCAATTAGAGATGAAAGAGCATGATTGTGTCGGTGCAGAAAGTGACCAACACGTAAATATTTATAGTTTTGCCATACGTTGTGATCGGATGTGGCCTAGCACTCAATGACACAGGGTTTATACTAGTTTAGGCAACGTGCCCTACGTCCAGTTTGAGTCGGTCGGTGACTTTATTCCTGAGCCTAGGTGCTCGAAGTTTGCTGTGGGGTTACAAATAGAAGGGAGAAAGATGGGAGGTGCAAAAGGTCTAGTCGGACTCTGGACCGAAGGGCCAAGAGAGACTGGAGCTCCTACGTGAGCTAAGTATTTGAGCGTGTGCTCACGGTTTGAACCTGGTGGTTTTGTTGTTGTGTGTTGAATCAATCTGAATGAACTTACCCCCTCTATTGGGAGAGAGCTCATCCTCTTTTATAGATGAAGGAGATGGCCTTACAAGTGAGAGAGGGAGAGTGTACATATGTCGATAAGTCTTGTTGCCCATGCCGTCGGGTACAAGATGATGGTAGGCGCCCATGACACTGTTGATGTCAGACGTATGTGGGAGGTTTTACCGTGTTCTTCTAGATATGATAAATGCCTACGCCCACAACACTATGGATGCCCATATGCATGCGGGGGGGGGGGCTTACCATGTTTGCCTGGTATGGGAATTGATAGCGCCCACAGCACTGTAGGGTAAATGTCGGCGCCGTCAACACTGTTTAGGCTCTGCCATGCCTAGAAGGTTGTAGGGTACCCTTCTGATCTGTCCTGTTGGTACTGTTCTATAGGTATATAGGGTATGATTCTTGGCATTGTGGTTGACTTGAGCGCCCTGCCTTACTTGCTCTACCTGTTGCCTGGGTCCTTACTGAGCGAGCATCCCCGGTCGGTTGGTCCCCAGTCGGAGAAGAGCTGTAAGCAGAGGTTCGGTGTGTCCCCCAATCAGAGATGTGGGTCGGAGTCAAAAGCGGCGTTGGCTAGGCCTTCTGGTCGGAGAAGCGGGCCGGAGTCGGAAGCGAGGCCCTCTGATCGGAGAAGCGGACCAGTGTTGAAAGCGGGCGTCATTCCTCTGGCTAGGCCTTCCGGTTGGAGATCGAATCGCCCCTTGGCCTGTTGTTTGGTATTTGGGCCAGCCCAGGGTTGCACATCATTCGCAACGTCATCTGCTGGGCCAAGCCTTTTGCTGGGTAGCTGGTCTATGAGGGACCTTGGGTTTATGAACCCGATAGATTGTTATTTAGCAAATTGAGCATGGCTTAAAGGTAGAGGCAACCAATATGAATTAGCAACATGGCATAAGATTTTTTAGAGAAGTTCATCCCCCATACTTGAATTATGCAAATGCAAAATCAAGTTTGGATGGATGTGATTAAATATTGCATGATAATTGATTGGACATACCTTGTGTCGTCATCCTTTATCCTTTTTGCTTCAAACCTGAAATGGTTAGTTACAAAAATACCTGAAGGAATATTTTCACAATTATATTTCTATGCTCATTTCACAAGGGCATTATAGCTAAAGGTGAAGGCTCATGTTATCTCTCAAAAGTGCTTGTTTTAGGACAAAAGCTTGTCCTTGGTAAACCTTCGAATTGTTTCTAATTGGTGAAGTTGTTTCCCCTCTAGCACCAACCTTTGTGTATCTATCTTAATATTCATGCCAACAATATTTGCAATATTTATGATAAACATATGCATCTACAACCACCCTTTCAAAGTCTTTATGAATAGGGAGTATGAGGGGATTAAAGATCTTGTGTGTGGCAATGTTAGAGAGACCAAATGATTCAGAAGATTTCTTATACGAGCATGGATTCGATGAGGTGTTAATAAAATGGCTTCCATGCTCGATGATGTAATCTTCCTTTTTAAACTCCAAGAGTGATTCTTCATGAATGTCCATAAGCGAAAACATTGTCTCCATCATTCCATGCCTATGACATTGATTGGACGTTTTATTGTCCAAGATTTCCCATGGATTGGTGACTCTCGGGTTGATCTTGTCTAAGGTCTCCTCCAAACTTGGATGAGTGATGTTTATTAAGGAGATTGACTTAAGCTCACTATTTGGATCTGAATTAAGTTTGGATTCTACCCATAAGGTTTTGTCCTTGTCCATCCATTCTTTAGCAATGACATATGAGTTCTTAATATATTCCAGCCATTGTTGTTGCTCTTCTTGATCATCCTTGTGGTCTTCATGACTCCTATGCTTAAGTTGTCTTAATGGATTTCTAGGATCATCATGAGACTTAGAAAAAAGATCATAAGGGGACTCATCGGGATCAAGGATGGGTTTAAAGATGAGTTCAGATGAGACATCTAATGTGGGTATAGAAGGGGAGAAGATAGGATTGGCTAAATGACTCAGCTCTCCTTCTACAGCATCACTTAACATGTCACCCTTGAGTTCTTCCCAATGTCCTACATGAGAATAAGTATGCTTTCTAAGAGATCCCTTTTTGAGATGATTTGAATTATATTCGCTCGAAGGCCTCTTTAAAAGTGCAATCAAACCTTAATTGTGGATTTTGGTGATAATGACCACGCAATTAGAGAACTAATGAGATTTATCGAGATGACAAGCAGAGAATTTATATTCGAGGATGCTACATGAAACGGAGGAGCCCCCAATTACAAATATAGATGGCTTCAAACTCAAAGGAGGTTTAAATTCTTTTATATACTAAATTTGAGTATACAAAAAGACATACTATAAAGGGGCACAATGCTTAAAACAATATGTGCTACCAAGTGCTCAAACAACCACATGCATCATCAGATTCATAGCCAAGACAGTCTCCACTTCACTATTACCTTTGCTGTCTTGTGTGGGGTGAGCTCCGACTCGCTCGACCCCTTGGGTGCGGGCTCTGTCTCGCATGACCCCTTGGTCATGGGATCTAGCTTGCCTAACCCCTTGGTCGTGGCTCTATCTCGCCTGACCTCGAGGCCATGGGTTCTGTCTCACCCGATCTTGAGGCCGCAGGCTCTGTCTCGCCCAACCCCTTTATCGTGGGATCCGGCTCGCACGACCACTTGGTCATAGCTTCGTCTCGCCCGACCTCAAGACCATGGGTTTCATCTCGCCTGACCTCAAGGCCATGGGCTCTGACTCGCCTAACCTCTTGGGTACAGTGTCCGTTGTGGGCTGGGGGTACATATATATTTCCCTTTCCTCCCCAACGGCTATCTACGCTTTAAGTGACTGTTGGGGGCTAGGGGTATATATACCTTTCCCCTTCCTTCCCAATGGGAATTCTGCTCTCTTCTTCTTCACTTAAGCATGTTCAAAAATAGAGCAGGAGCTTTCTCTTTCTCACTCCATTGTTGACCTCAAGCCCCCAAGCAAATCCATTGATTTCTCCATCAATCTTTGAGGGGTAAAGGTTCAAAACTCAATTAGAGAGCAACTCCATTGATTTCCAAACTCTAAAGAGCACTTGGTTCACATTTTAGCTGGCGGTTGTGTTTGTTACTCTTGGAGCTTAGCTTCTAGCTTGCTAGAGCATCGCCCGTGGACCTTGCCAACTTGTGTGGTAGCCCCAGGAGGTTAGTAACCATCTCTTGAAGCTAGTAAACTCACCCCTTATCTCAAGAGTTAAGTCTCTTGACTTGAGAACAAGGAAGGGCTAGAAAGCTCTAAGCCTTAGTGGCTAACCTCAATAACATGGAGGTAGGTAAGCCTTGGTGGCGAGCCGAACCATGGGATAAATCATTGTGTCACTTGTGTTTGATTTATATTATTTGCATGACATATTGTGGTTGAGATGATTTCTAGAGTTTGAGGCTGATCTACTTGTGTGTGGTGTTCTCACCACTTTTAGTTATCGATCTATGATCTACTACCCTATAGGAAGCTAAGAAATTTACCTGATCTAAATTTCGTTGGATAGATTTTAAACTATGAACTAATCTCTCCTGTAGGCATGGTAGAGCTGCACTCATAGAGCGGCAGTGCCATGGGTGAATTTGACTTCGATTTGAGTTGAACTTTTACAAGCCTATTCACCCTCCCTCTAGACGTACCAGAGATCCTACAAGTGATATCAGAGCTAGTTTACCTCGTGTGCGCTTCACCGCATGAGCTATGGAGTCCAGGGGAGGATCTGGTGTTGTGAAGCCCATCAATGTCAATCTAGAGGACATTGGGCTGCATGACATCGACATCAATGATCTTAGCGCCTCTACAATGAGCAACTCCACGCTCCCACAGCTAGAGGCAACCGATGCCGAAAAAGCTCAAGATGAAGAAGAAAGAAGAAGAAGAAGAAGGATAGCTAGAAAAGAGAAAATAGACGCAAGAGAGAAGAAGAAGGAGCAGCAACGATTAGAAGAAAAGAAAGCAAGAAAAGAAGAAAGAAGACTCAAAAGAGAAGCTAGAAGAAAAAGAAGAGAAGCAAGAAAGAAGAATGAACAAGAAGCAAAGGCCTCCAATGCATCTTCAAGTAAGCTATCTAGCAGCTTCGAAGATGGTGATGATGATGAGTCCTACCAAGTGCATAGCAAGAAGGACAAGAAAGGAAAGGGCAAGAAGAATGACGACAACAAATATGTTGCCGTATCCTTTAACTATTCTTCTATGTCTATGACTAACCATGATCGTAAGTCTTTTATCAATGTGCCCGTGGGCAAGTTACCTCATTTCAATGGGACTAACTTTGTCAAGTGGAAGCACTTGATGAGAGCCTATTTTATAGGTCTTCATCCTGGTATTTGGAAGGTTGTTTGCAATGGATTTGAGCCACCGGTTGATCCCAAGAATCCAACACTAGAAGAGATGAGAATCATTCACCTAAATGGTCAAGCCACAAGTGTGTTGCTTAGTGCCTTGGATGGTGATGAGTACAATAGAGTAATTGGAGTTGATGTTGCTAAGCAAATATGGGACACTTTGCATCTAGCACATGAAGGGGTTGACAAAGTGAGAAAGGCAAGAATTGACTTGTTGATCTCAAAGCTCAACCGGTTTGTAATCTTGGATGAAGAGGGGCCACAAGAGATGATTGATAGGTTGATGACAATGGTGGGCAAGATTAAAGGCTATGGTTGTGATGAGCTAGATTATCATAAAGTTGTCAAGATTATGTTAGAAGTTTATTCACCTAGAAATAAGACCATAGTCACTATAATTAGAGACAAGAAGAAGTTTGAGTACCTCACACCAAATGATGTACTTGAGAGGATCTTGACCTTTGACATGCAAAGAGAAGAAGCAAATGAGAGGAAGAAACTTGGAGAATTGCAAGCAAAGTTAGAGGGCATTAAGATCAAAGATGTAGCTCTCAAGGCCAATAAATCAAGCAAGCAAGGCTCTACAAGCAAGTCCAAGATCAACCAACAAGCTTCAACTAGCAAGCCCAAAGCAAGCAAGCAAGTTCAAGAAAGAGTAGAGACCACATCATCTTCAAGTGAAAGTGAAAATGATGATGATCAATATGAGAAAGTTGATGTTGTTGCTCTCGTTATGAAGAGGTATCACAAAGGGCTAAAGAAGCAAGGGTACAAGGTAGTAAAGAGGAAGTTTCCAAACAAGAAGAGGACATGCTATAATTATGGAAGCACCGATTACTTCATTGCCAAGTGCCCACATGAGATCAAGGAGAACAAGTATAAGAAAGAGAAGAAGGAGGACCAGGCCGATAGGAGAAAGAGCAAGAAAAACATGGAAGAAGCTCATATTGGGCATGAATGGGATTCATCTATTAAAAGCTCAAGTGAAGAAGATGAGAAAGTTGCAACCATTGCTATCCATGAGCCATCTTTTTCACCAAGACTCTTCACCAACATGTCCAATGATGACTAATACTCTCCTCACATTTGTCTTATGGTAAAGGGTGAAAAGGTAAAATCTAAATCCAAGGCCAAAGCTCCTCCACCTCCTAGTGATATCTCTAGTAGTGATATTAGTGATAGCTCTAGTGATGATGAATCTAGTGATGAAGAAATAAACATGATAACTAAAAATTTGGATGGAAAGATCAAATTATTCATCACTAAGCTAATAGAGGATTTAGAGAGTGTCCAAGCCGAGCTAGAATCTAGAGAAGAGACTTTTATCCAACAAGAGGATCTCTACATTGCTAGCAAAGAAGCTCTTGCATTAGAGAGAGGTGAGGTGGAATCCTTGCGCAAGGCCTTAGCCAAAGAACAAGGGGCTATGCGATCACAAAGAAAGAAAATATTTCTCTCAAGAAAAAGTATTGTGACTTAGATGAAAAGCACAAAGAACTTGAGCTACAATATAACATTCTTTGGGATAGCAACTCGCATCCCTCTAAGGCAAAGGATGCCTCTAATACCTCCACTAGTCAAGGTTGTGGAAAATATTATAATATTGATTTGAATGCTTATTGCACTAATCTTGCAAACATGAAAGCAATGAGAAAAGAAATTGCTAGACTCAATGAGATCATTGGCTAGGGCTGCTTGAGTGGTAAGGCTCAAGTAAGTGATAAGAAGGCAAATAATTCAAAAGTGTCTCAATTCAAGCAAGGGAGACACCCCTCAATCAAGCATGGGCTTGGGCACACTGCAGGAGCCAAAACAAATGAAAGAAAGATCATAAATGGCTATGAGTGTATCAAGTTTGAGAGGAAGGAAAGAGTTGGTACAGATCAGTCTGCACAGACAGCAGTAGTGCTGTAGTCCAGAGCGACAGTGGACTGCGGCACTGCCGCACCGCGGCACTGCCATAGTGAAGGCCGGCTGTGCCACTCCCCACAAAAATGGGAAGGCTATCAATTCTACTTCTAATCAAACTAAGCCTAAGAAGAAGGTGTCCCAACAGAAATAGGTTCAGTAGAAGCCAAAAGAATTAGTGTGGGGCACTATGAACAAGTATGCCTACCAACCAAAGTTTCAACCACCTTGACAAAGCTTGACTTCATGATTTGTTTTAAGGAACAATAGCAATGGAAAAGTAGTTGCCAAATATGTTGGAAAGAAAGCCAACACATATAGGAATACTTCTATTTGGGTTCCTAAATTTCTTGTGACTAACATGTAAGGCCCCGAGTCAAATTGGGGACCTAAATCAAACAACTAAATTTGTTTTGCAGGCATACTCCTCCGGTGGGTCAAGTTTGGTGCTTGATAGTGGATGTACAAATCATATGACTAGAGAAAGGAGTGTGTTCTCATCATATACCCCAAAGATGGACTCAAATGAAAATATTCTCTTTGGAGACAACTCTAAGGGGGATGTGATTGGTCTCGGTAAAGTTGCTATAACCCTTGAGCATTCAATTACAAATGTTTTACATGTTGATTCATTAGGTTACAATTTGTTGTCCGTCTCTCAATTATGCGAGATGTGTTTCAATTGTCTCTTTACGGATTAGGGTGTGGAAGTCTTTAGAAGGGAGGATTCCTCTACTGTCTTTATGGGTCATTTAAAGAACAAGCTTTACCTAGTTGATTTCAATAAAAGTAAAGCTAATCTTAAGACTTGTTTAGTGGCAAAATCTAGCATCAGGTGGCTTTGGCATCGCCGACTAGCCCATGTTGGGATGAGGAACTTGGCCAAACTTTAAAAGGATGAACACATCCTTAGGATAAAAAATATTCACTTTGAGAAAGATAGGATATACAGCGCTTGTCAAGCCAAAAAGCAAGTTGGCGTACCTCACCCACCAAAGAGCATCATGACCACGACGCAACCATTGGAGCTCATACACATGGATCTCTTTGGACAAGTCGCCTACCTAAGTATCAGGGGTAACAAATATAGTCTTATTATTGTTGATGATTATTCCCGTTTCACTTGGATATTTTTCTTGTTTGATAAGTGTCAAGTTAGAGACAAGGTGAAGACTTTTGTTAGAAGAGCTCAAAAGGAGTTCGGTCTCCCCATCAAGAAAATGAGAAGCGGCAATGGGACCAAATTCAAGAACATCCAAGTTGAGGAGTTTCTTGATGAAGAGGGCATCAAGCATGCGTTTTCAACTCCATACACCCCTCAACAAAATGGTGTAGTAGAGAGGAAGAACCGTACACTAATTGACATGGCAAGGATAATGCTAGATGAGTACAAGATGCCAGACCTCTTTTGGTGTGAAGCCATCAACACCGCTTGACATGCCATCAACCGCCTCTACCTACACAAGAAGTTGAAGAAAACTTCATATGAGCTTCTAACCGATAACAAACCAAAGGTGTCCTACTTTAGAGTGTTTGAGTGCAAGTGTTTTATACTTAATAAGAAACCCAAAACCTCTAAGTTTGCACCTAAAGTTGATGAATGTTTTTTTCTTGGTTATAGATCAAATGAGCATGCCTACCGTGTCTTCAACAAAACCTCTGGGAGAGTTGAGGTTGTGGTAGATGTGATATTTGATGAATCTAACGGCTCTCAAGTGGAGCAAGTTGATTCAAGAGTTGTAGGAAAGGAGGATCCATCATGTGAAGCAATCAAGTAATTGGCTATTGGTGATATTAGACCACAAGAAGATGAAGTCACTGAAGTGGTGGTTCCTCAAGTTGCTGCTGCACCAATTTTCGCTGACTACCTAATGCTACACTATAGCAAACACCTGCTGCAACTCCAGAGCATGGTAGTGTCGCACTTGAGGGTAGCAGTGCCGCACCTACATAGTCAGCAGCAGTTGATTCGACTCCAGTTCGTGGACAAAACCTACAACCCATATTTGAGCAAGATGATGATAAAGATCCAGAAGATGGATAAGAGGCCATTGATCATCCAAGGCTAAGGCAAATAATACAACAGGATCATCCTATTGATAACATCCTTGGGGGTCTTCGAAAGGGGGCAACAACTCGTTCACATTTAGTAAACTTTTGCCAATATTACTCGTTTGTTTCCTCTTTGGAACCTCTTAAGGTTGAGCAAGCACTTGGTGATCCGGATTGGGTGATGGCCATGTAAGATGAGCTCAACAATTTCGAAAGAAATCAAGTGTGGACCTTGGTGGAGAGACCCAACACCAATATCATTGGCACCAAGTGAGTTTTCCGCAACAAGCAAGATGAGAATGGCGTGGTGACAAGAAACAAGGCAAGATTGGTTGCTCAATGTTTCACTCAAGTAGAGGGCTTAGACTTTGAGAAAACATATGCACCGGTGGCAAGACTTAAAGCATTTCGAATGCTTCTAGCCTATGTCGCCCATCACAATTTCAAGCTATATCAAATGGACGTGAAGAGTGCATTCCTCAACGGCCCCATTCAAGAACTTGTCTATGTTGAGCAACCACCGGGTTTTAAAGATCCCAAGTTCCCCAACCATGTCTACGAACTCCAAAAGGCGCTCTATGGGGTTAAGCAAGCACCAAGAGCATTGTATGAATGCCTTAAGGAATTCTTGCTTAAACAAGGCTTTGAAATAGGCAAAGCCTACCCTACCCTTTTCACTCACAAAGTTGGTAAAGATATATTTGTGTGCCAAATATATGTCGATGACATAATATTTGATAGTACTAATCATACTTTTTGTGAGGAATTTTGTAGGATTATGATAAAGAAATTTGAGATGTCCATGATGGGTGAGTTGAAGTTCTTCCTCGGATTTCAAATCAAGCAAGTGAAGGATGGAACTTTTATTAGTCAAATGAAGTACACCCATGATATGCTCAAGAAGTTTGACATGGTGAATGCCAAGCCTATCAAAACTCTCATGTCAACCAATGGACATCTTGATCTCAACATTGAAGGGAAAGCCATGGATATCAAGGTATATCGTTCCATGATCGGCTCTCTACTTTATTTGTGCGCATCTAGGCCCGATATTATGCTTAGTGTGTGCATGTGTGTTAGATTTCAAGCTAACCCGAAAGAGTGTCACTTGGTGGCCGTTATGAGAATCTTGAGATATTTAGTACATACTCCTAACCTTGGTTTATGGTATCCTAAGGGCTCTAAGTTTGATCTACTTGGGTATTCGAATTCCGATTATGCCGGTTGCAAAGTAGATCGAAAAAGCACTTCAGGGACATGTCAATTCCTTGGACGATCCCTAGTGTCTTGGAGTTCTAAAAAGCAAAATTGTGTAGCCCTTTCTATTGCCGAGGCCGAGTACATTGTGGCCAGTGCATGTTGTGCTCAACTACTTTGGATGAGGCAAACTCTTTGTGATTTCGGATGTCATTTTACCAAAATCCCATTATTATGTGATAATGAGAGTGCCATTAAGCTTGCAAACAATCTCGTAAGCCACTCTAGAACCAAGCACATAGACATCTGTCATTATTTCTTGAGAGTCCATGAAACCAAAGGAGATATCAAAATTTATCATGTGAGCACCGAAAAGCAACTAGCCGATATCTTCACAAAGCCCCTCGACAAGTCAAGGTTCTATGCTTTGCGTAGCGAGCTAAATATACTTGATTCTTGTAACGTGGTTTGAATACTAGCATGCCTCTATTTGATAAACTAGTATCTAGGCAAAAGAGTTGAAAATTTTCATATTGTGCATGAAAATAATTTATAAAAGGCAACTTATGTATCAAGATCATGGTCTGTATTGATTATTTGTTTCTAGTCATGGTATATAGGTGATATGTGTCCATATCTTATACAGAGAGAGTCATATAGATTATAGCTAACTCTCACTGTTTTGGGGAGTGCGGCAGTGCCGCGCCTGCCGTGCGACAGTGCCGCTCTGCAGCAGTGCCGGGCAAGGCATGCGGCAGTGCCGCACCTTGAATCTCAATTGAGATTTAGCCCAAATGGTTTTACTGTGGTGCCCATTTATTCTTCCTCTTTTCCTTAGGTCCGCAGTAACTTCTTTTCCTCTCTCTTCCCCCCAATGCCGCCAACGCCCATGCCTCTCTCTCCTCTCGAGCCCGTGCCGACATTGTCGCCATCGCTTGGCCGCACATTGCTGGCCTCTGGCAGTGCCGCGGTAGCTGCCAGCCCTCCCTCAATGTCGCTGACGGCTGCTACTACCCCTGGCCTGAGCAGATTCTTCCCTGTCCTCCATTCCTCATTTAAAAAGATGGAGCACGAAGATTATGACTGAAAAGGGAAAAGGAAGATGAATGAGCAAAGAGACAAGGATCCACCTCGCCGTAGTCAAGGGAGGTCAATAGCAGCAGGCGGTAGTGTAGCTCCAAGGGGACTTGGTGATAGGGGGAGGCACGAGCAATACATTGAAGATGAGGAGAGGCTGGAGATGACAGGTTGTACTACTAATGCCATTTCTGTCACCCCACAGCATCTCTCTGAGGGTGAGATCATCATGAAACCTCAAGATGACTCCTGCCAATATGCAGTTGTCAATTATTCCAAGAGTGGGAAGCTGGTGGAAGAGGCAAGGGGGATCAATCCCTATGCAGTGCGTAAGGATTTGGGCATTGATTATAGATTCTAGAATGAGTTTCATTTCAACTTTTATGCCACTTCCATTATTGTATCCAAGAAAACCAAGATCATCAAGATGCAGTACATTGATTGGGATGAGATGCAGGAGAAGGAGGAGCCTGAGTTTGACAAGGTAATCAAAATTTGTGATAGGTTCCAGCTTTTAGACATCATGGGTTTCTAGTATAACTAGAATGACGAGGTCCTTGCACAGTTTCATGCCACATACTTCTATAACTAGACCTCTGATGAGATTCACTAGATGATTGATGGTCGGCACTACCGAGTTGACTTTGTCACTTTTAGCCGGATTCTTGGCTTTGGGGAGGAGCACAAAGGTTACAATTACATTCATGATGAGCCTCAAGCTGAGATCCGTGCATCAGTTACATGTGGAGAGATAGAAGAATTCCTGATGGCAAGAGGAGTGGTCTACATAGCTTCTATTACATCCTCAACAACCTCATTAGGAACACCATCAACCCAAAGGATGGAGCAGCCTCAGATATTAATGGCTTTGTGAGAAATGTGTTGGCTAGATTTGCTCTAGGTGGGGATAGGTTCAATATCCCTAGATTCATGTGGACTGAGTTGAGATTTGCAGTGGAGGATGGGATGAGGGGGCTGCCCTATACCCCTTACCTCATGTTCATGATTGAGAGGGTCACTGTATTTTATTTTCCGAAGGATGGGATGCACACCATCTACAAAATTGAGAAGACCCATCCAGCTACAGCTACTCAGGGAGCGGGGAGCTCTCATGCTTATGTAGATATCCCTGAATCTTCTCGCTATAGGTCTTGTAGAGGAGGCAAAATGAAGAAGTTTGGTAAGTGGTTGAAGGCAATCTTCGGCAAGTGCACCTATGTAGCTGACAGAGCGTATGAGACACAGCTTGAGCAGTGTCAGCAGCACGGATAGGACCTGCCACCACTTCCTCCTATTCCACCTCCTCCACAGTATGACCTTCTGAGTCTCTCTAACACAGATTCAAATGATAAGGATGATGATGAGGAAAAGGAGCAGCAGGGACGAGCAGCAGATTGGGATGATGTAACACCTCGGTGTTAAGCATGCATTAACATTCCATCTCATGAGCATAATCATCATTTCATTATGCATAAGCAACATCTATGCATTCCATTCTAAAGAAAGGAAGTGTCATTTCATGTGGTGCTGAAATTAAATTGAAATTCATCATGTTTAAACTATTTGAAATGCCATGCTCATGTTTGGGTGATATGATTTCTTGGTTTGATCACTAAGATAGCTTATAAATATTTAGGATACAATTTGGAGCAAAGTTTATATTTAAATTTTTGCCAAATTTTGCTTTTAAAAATAATTCTTCAAAATTAGGGTTTTGAATTATTATTGATTTTAATTTTGTAATTCAAAATCTATTTGGAATTTGACTTTGGTCATAAAAGCAAAGTTGTAGAGAATAAATTTTTGAGCAACTTTTATTTTTGGGCCAAAGTTTGAAACTTCTTTGAAAAAGTTCAAAAATTCGTTTGAATGAAATAGGAATAGAAAATAATTTGAAAATCACATTTTTACCTTATTGGGCCCCACCTCCCTTTCGGCCCAGCCACACAGGCTGGCCCGGCCTGCCTCCGCGCCGCCGTCCGTTCGCTGCGCCCACGCTCTGACCGGTGTCAGAGCGCGCACGCCGCGTGGCGGCCATGCGTCGGCGAGTTCGCCGCGCGGCACCACCGGCCTGCCCATCCCGACCAGCCACGCTGCCTTCAAGGCTCGACCAACTGCACCCTAGCGCTGCACTCCGAACCCCCTGCCTCTCTCTTGCTCGGACAGCAGCAGCAACGCTCGCCTCCGCCACCGCCTGCACCAGCTTCCTTGTCGGCGTTGGCCGTTCCGGCCACTCCAGTTCACCAGGGCTAGCTCCGTCTTGCCCTGAGCATCGCCTCCACCTCGTGCAACCGGTGCTCGCGTCAGTTCGTAGTGGTAAGTCTTCTTCGGTTGGGAATTCCTCGCCAGAGTGAGCTCCTCCTCGTCGGAGCTTGGCTCCGCGCGGACAGCCCCGCTCCGCTTCTTCTCCCGCCTTCCTTTCTCGCGCACGAGCACCGCACTACATCACCGAGTATCCCAAGCACCTCCTCTCACCGTGCCATGGCTGAGGACACCTCACCGGCGATGACCCGCGCCGCCGCTCCACCATGCACGGCAGCGGCCGTCTTCCCATGCTCTTTGGCCTATGCCACGAGCACCGCTAGGTTCGCACGAGGGTGGGGAGCACGTCGGTCACCTTCACCGGGCCTGAGACCTCGCCGTCGGCGAGATCTTGGTGGTCCGCCGCCTCCCCTGTCCCGTGAGGCTGGCAGCTGGGGCCGGCTGACCCGCGGGGGCCACTGTTAGCTGCAGGGGTGCAAGCCTGGGTGGAGATCCGGGTGGATCTAGCAGTTTTGAACATGGATTTTTAGAAAGAATTTAAGAAATGATTTTCAGATTTCTATTTAAATGCTTTGGAAATTTATAACTTGCTCAAAATGGCTCCAAATTTGTTGAAATAAGTTTTGCTAGGTTTCTTGTGACTAGATCTATCTGATAAAAATATTGAATGTCATTTTTGAGATACTTTAATGTAGAGCTTTATTTAATTCTTGATATTGCTGATATCTTGTGAAATGTTTAGTAAATCCTATATGTATCAGAAAAATATGATTCCAATTTGGTTGATCTATTCTTGAGATGTACTTTCTATGAAAAATATATGCCATGCATGTTCTGTAGAGAAATATTGATGTGTAGTTCAAGTGCCATTAATTGATGATTTTTGTTTTATATAGAGAGAAAAATTTGTATAAAACATGTGTATGATAATTTTTGTGCAGTGATTATTTACTATGTAGAACATAGGAAAAATACCAAATCTGTTGTTTGACACTTTTCATAGTACAAAGCATTTTCATGCTCATATTTATGCCATAGCTTGTCATTTTTGTGTAGGCTATTTTACTTATCCAAATGCCATAAAAATTTTATGGTAGTCTACTTAGAGTAGTACTATGCTACTGTAATTTTCTTAGATTTTTATGAGCACCAAAAATATATGTTGCTGTTGTAGCCCTAGTTTAAAATGAAATAAAATAATCTTCTTTAATGCATGATTAGTTAATAATGTTTGCTTTGGTGTATCTTTGAAGCATCTTAGATTGCTGTGATGACTTGGCATGTTAGTACAGTGGTAGTAGTAGTATGGTAGTACATGTTCTTGGATGATATTGGCTACCTCGTAGAAGGGCTTTACTTCTACTGTGTCCAATAAAGTTAAACATGTTCATCTACATTTCATGCATCATGATCATTACATGTCATCTCTTCGATGCACCTATGCATTAACACTCATACATCTGCATCATATAGGATCGCAGGGGGAGTTGCTAGTAGTAGTTTAGGAAGAGCAGACCGAGACAGATCCACAAGAAGTCCAGGCACAGGAGGTGCCAGAGGAAGAGGAGCCGAGAGAGGACTTGCCCGAGTGCGTGGATCATCAACCTAGTTCGTTCAAACGAGGCAAGCCCTGGAGCATTATAAGTCTCCTAATTTATAAAAGCAATTCTTTCTATATATATGAGTTATATATTGTTGCATTAAGTTATAGGAGTTGATTGAAACCGTTGATGCATTTATTACTATCCTTGCCTACCTTATTATCTTGTTACCCTGTTAGGTCAGGATCGAATAACTGCTTAGCCTTGCTTAGACTAGTAGCGATCGGTGATATCTGGTCACCTACATTATAGGTGGTTACTGGAAGAATTTAGCTATGGAAAGAATGATATCCTGGAATTAACCATGTGTGATGGATAATTGGAGACCGGACGGAAAAAGTTGAAGGCAACCAGACAGGGTTCTGGGGTGCTGTTAGTTTCTGTCTATGTCGATTAAGGACCGATCATTGCTCGTCCCTCTTGTCATGTTGAACGCATGCCTCACATTTAGCTAGCCGAATAAAGTACCTTTCGACCGCGAAGCTAGTGACACTATTCGAGCCAAGATAAACCCGGATTGGCAGACTGGTGCTGAAGGGGGTATGACGGGGACGCGAAGAGTGAGCCCAAGGTGCGTCCTGGTAGTCGGGTGGTCCCTGGGTAGTGCGGTCCCGGCTGTTATCCCACGGCTACTTGGAAAGTGTCATTGGTGATCTGTAGCTCACTTGATTGGTGAGTGTGGTTTGTGTGAGGAATAAATCACCAGCTGGTTAGGAATCGATTCGAATCGCCATCGCTCCTAGATAGTGAGCACTTGACTCGAGCTACGGCATCGTAGTAATTATTATGGAACAATGATGGTTATCTGGATGGTATGGGATATGCTAAATCTAAGTTGGTAACTGGATGTTATTGGTTAATCAAGTGATTGCTATAGTATAGGTGCTTACCTAGAAGGATAGGTCATAATAAAGATGATGCAAAGTACTTAAAATGGTTTATTCGTGATAGCTTATGCTTTTCGTAAACAAGTCAGCTAGCCCACTAAAGAAAGCCTTGCATAATCCTTGATATCGCTTTATTTTGGTTTAAAACGGGTAAGTCTAGCTGAGTACCTTCTCGTACTCAGGGTGTTGTTCCCATTGTTGTTGCAGATGGTCAAATGTACTACGGCTATTGCATTAACTGCCTGTACTTGGCGATGGGTGACAACTAGGACCAAGGGCAATGGTCACTCCGTATCTCTCATCTGATGCTTTTGTTGGAAATGACTACCTACTGGCACTGTATCTGAACTAAAAGTGTGTGTGTGTGACTTGAAAACTATTTGCTTCCGCTATTTCAGATTGAACCTGGTTTGTAATAACTTTATATTCTAAACTCTGATGTATCCTACTATCATTGTGAACTTTATGTAACATGTGACGGTATTTGCTAAACTTGTACGATCTTGGTTTGTATGTCGATTGGTTTGAAATCCTTCGTGGTTTCATGGACTATCGGGTTATACGGGCTTAAGTTTGCTAAATTATCTGCTTCGACGAAAGATTTCCTTACTTAATCTCGTATAATTGGTCGGTTCTGTTACAGATGAGACCCTAGAGGGATACCATCAGAGACAAGAGCTAAGGCGTTCCACTTGTTCCATTCGCTACACTGCCACTACTCACCGTCAGGGCCGTGCACGTATTGACTCCGACAACGATGATGGTGATGGTGGTGTCGGGACTGCTGCAGGAGGTGATAATATTGATTGGACGGACATCCAGGGAGATGACGAGTAGGTGTTGATCTTTCTTCTTTTCTTCTCTTTTTGGTGCTTTATGCCAAAGGGGGAGAAATTAGAGGGGTCAACAACTTTTTGACGCCATGGTCAGCAGCTGCGCTTCATGTCCTATTCGATGAGTGTTAGTCTACGCTAGGTGGAAAGTTTGAGAGTCCTTGAAACTCTAAATTGTGAAATAATGCTACCATTTGACTCTTTATGTATCGGATATGGACATGTATCATTTGTGTGGATTAGAAGTCATCTTATTGTGATAGGTTGTATATCTTTATATGTATCACATGTTGTGTGGTGTCTTTTCTGATCTATGATGTTACACCAAGTGCAGCAGTGCTACACCTAGTTGTAACAGCAAACCATGTTGTGCATAAACTATCATTTGCATCACGTTTTACATACCTAACACAGTATGTAGCAGCCCACAGGAGCATGAATGTAGGGGGAGCCCCATCACTTTCACTAAAATGTGAATCTTGGCTTCTTATGCCAATTTGAGAATTCAATTCTCTATTCACATACTTAGGGGGAGGCTGAAAGCTCTAGTTTGGTTTTGGTGAATTGATGAAACCCTAAGTGCTAACCTAGTTTATCAAGTGATCATGAGATAGGTAGCACACTTCAAGTGGAGAAGCTAATGAAGATCGTAGCATGACAATGGTGATGGCATGGCGATGATCAAGGGCTTAAACTTGAAAAGAAGAAAGAGAAAAACAAAAAGCTCAAGGCAAAGGTATAACTTGTAGGAGCTATTTTGTTTTGGTGATCAAGACACTTAGAGAGTGTGATCACATTTAGGTTTGATAGCCATACTATTAAGAGGGGTGAAACTCGTATCGAAATGCGGTTATCAAAGTGCCACTAGATGCTCTAACTCATTGCATATGCATTTAGGATCTAGTGGAGTGCTAACACCCTTGAAAATGTTTGTGAAAATATGCTAACACATGTGCACAAGGTGATACACTTGATGGTTGGCACATTTAAGCAAGGGTGAAGAAGTTAGAAGTGAAATAGAGTTGGTCATAATGATGCTGGTGTCGGTCAACTGACTGGATGCTGGGTCGCTCTGCGACTAGACGCTGAAGGGCTACGTCTGGTCGTGTTGTCGGTCAGCACAGTGATTAGGGTTAAGCACCGGACGCTGGGCTGTGTTCGGTCAAGCATGACCAGACGCGTCCGGTCGGCAAAAACATGTTTTGGACCCTTACTGTAAATGACTGGACGCTGAGGGACCAGCGTTTGGTCAGCTCTGTCGGAGCGTCCGGTCAACATTTTGACCGTTGAGATCAAACGTTCACTATTGAACGTAGGAGACACGTGGCCGCCATCGGGCGACCGGACGCTGAGGAGCAGCGTCTGGTCAGTTGGACCGGAGCATCCGGTCAGCCCATGTTATGCCCAGTGAAGGGGTATAACGGCTCTATTTCCTAGGGGCTTCTATTTAAGCCCCATGGCCGGCTGTAGCTCACAAGCTCTGGCCATTTTCATTGACATAGCAACCTTGTGAGCTTAGCCAAAGCCCTCCCACTCATCTCCATCATCGATTCATCATCTTTGTGAGATTGGGAGTGAATCCAAGTGTATTGCTTGAGTGTTTGCATCTAGGGGCACTTGGTGTTCGTGTTTCGCTGTGGGATTCGCTTGTTACTCTTGGTGGTTGCCGTCACCTAGACGGCTTGGAGCAGCGAGGATCGTTGAGCGGAGGGTGGTGATTGTCTCCGGCTCCAATCGTGGTGATTGTGAGGGGTTCTTGATCTTTCTCCGGTGGAGCGCCAAAAGGTACTCTAGTGGATTGCTCGTGGCTTGTGTGATCCTTATCTTGTGTTGGTTGTGCGGCACCCTATTGAGGGTTTGGCGTGTGATGCCAATTAGCGTGTGAACCTCTAAGTGAGTGAATCGCCACAACGAGGACTAGCTTGCTGGCAAGCAAGTGAACCTTGGTAAAAATCATTGTCTTCATCATTGATTCTGAGGTGATTGGTCTTCATTGTTTTTCATCCTTGTGATTGATTGGATCATTCATCTACACGGCGGTATAACCCTCTTGATCACTCTCTTTACTTTACCTCAAACTAGTTGACAAGCTCTTTAGTGTAGCTAGTTGTGAGAGCTTGCTTGCTTGGTTGGTGTGGCTCTTTAGTTAGCTTTTGAGAGCACACTAACATAGGGTAGTGTCATAGCTCTTGTGTGAATCGACACTATCTAAACTAGAATTGTGGTAGGTGGCTTGCATTTTGAGTAGGCTAGCGCAACACTTGCTTCACCTCATAATTGTCTAACCATTTTGTTAAGTGTTGTTGTAGAAATTTTATTAGGCTATTCACCCCCCCTATAGCCATTAGGACCTTTCAAGTGGTATCTGAGCCGAGGTCATCGTTATTTGAGGCTTAACAACCTTCAGTGTTAAAATGACTCAAATCAACAACACCAAGAAGCCACCCCAATTTGATGGCACAAACTATCCTTATTGGAAGTCAAAGATGACCACACACATCAAGTCAATCAATAGAAAGGTGTGGAAGGTGGTAGAAACAAAAATTGAGATTGAAGATCTGGAGAATCCCACCGTGGCCAAAGAAGTGCTTCTCCAAAATAATGACATTGCTCTAAGTGCCATTCATGGTGCAATTGATGTGAGAACATTTGAGCAAATCAAGAACATTGAGATGGATCATGAAGCTTAGAAGAAATTGGAAGAATCATTTGAGGGCACTCAAGCCGTGAAGGGTGCAAAGTCATATATTCTCAAAGAGAAGTTTGCAAGCTTCAAGATGAAGGAACATGAGAGTGTGCCGGACATGTTCCATCGGATGGAAGTGATTGTCAATGATCTCAAAGCACTTGGTGAGAAGATAGAGGACAAGGACTTCTTCAATAAGTTCTTGAGATGTTTGCCCACAAGATTTGGCATGTTTTTCACCTTACTAGTGAGGACCGGTTTGAACACAATGACACCAAATCAAATCTTGGGAGATATCATGATCGATGATGCTTATAGAGATGATGATAAAAAGGAAGAAAAGAAGGAGAAGAAAGATGACAAGAAAAAGAGCATGGCATTAAAAGCTACATCATCAAAGGGCAAAGCTAAGCAAGAGACATCAAGTGAAGAAGATGAATCTTGGGATGATGAGAAGATGGCTCTCTTTGTCAAGAGATTTGGAAAGTTCATGGTGAAGAAGGGCTACCATGCAAGAAGAAAGAAATCTTCATTTAAGAACAAAGAAGAGTCAAGAAGGTGCTTCAAGTGTGGAAGCAAAGATCATCTTGTTGCTCAATGCCCATACAATAGCGACAATGATGATGGCAACAAGAAGAACAAGAAGAAGGAAAAGAAGGAAAAGAAAGAGAAGAAGGACAAGATGGCATTCAAGAAGAAGAAGGGTGGTTCATATGTAGTCATTTGGGATAGTGATGCTTCCTCAAGTGATGATGATGATGATAGTGATGATAACAAGACCACAAAGAAGAAGGTTCTTGCAAGCATTGCTATAAATGAGAAGCCTTCTCTCTTGAATCTTCATCATGCTTCATGGCTAAGGCCACTAAGGTACAATCTTGTGATGATGAAAGTGATGAAGAACATGTTGATGATAATGAACATGAAAATGAAAATGATAGTGATAGTGATGATGATGAACCTACTAAGGATGAATTATTTGACATGCTAGAAGATGCTAAAGAACACTTTGACATTAAGAGAAGGGAATGCAAGAGCTTGAATAAGGAGGTAAAAGCCCTTAAGCAAGCCCTTGATGAGCTCAAAGCAACTCATGAGAAGCTAGAGGAAGCCCATGAGAAGCTTGGCAAAGCTCACAAAAAGCTTGAAAAAGCTCATTCTTCTTCGCTTAAAGAGCAAAATAAAAAGAAGCATGTTGAAACTTGCAATGTAGGTTTAACTTGTGATATAATTGATGAATCACTATCTATGCCTATCATTGTTGCTCCTACTAACCCTTCTTGTAGTACATTCTACTTCTACCTCATCTAGTAGTGATGGTCTCACTTGTGATACCTCACTAGTGGTTGAGAATGAGAACCTCAAGAAGGAGGTCACTAAGCTCACTCACACCTTAGCTAAGGCTTATGGTGGTGAGGACCGCTTGCTTATGTGCTTGGGTAGCCAAAGAGCTTCTCTCTACAAAGAGGGATTGGGCTATACCCCCAAGAAAGGCAAGGCGGCCTTTGCTCCTCACAAGACTAGTTTTGTGAAGAACAATGGTCAGTTTTGCACTAGTTGCAAGCAAGTTGGTCATAAAGAGCAATGAATGCAAAAACAAGAGCAAAAATGCTAATGTATCCTCCATTAAGCTTGATTCATGCTATATGCTTACTAAGGGTACAAATGGTGTGAAGGCTAAGTTCATTGGTAAACCATGGATGGGCTCAAAGAAGAAAGCCATTTGGGTACCAAAGAGCCTAGTGACTAACCTTCAAGGACCCAAGCAAGTTTGGGTACCTAAAAAGAATTGATCTTCTTTTGTAGGTCAATTATAAAGCTAGAGGAAGGCATTGGGTTCTTGATAGTGGGTGCACTCAACACATGACCGGTGATGCAAGAATGTTCAACTCAATCAACACCAATGGCAATGATGGTTATGATAGTATCACATTTAGGTGACAATGGCAAAGGCAAGGTCAAAGGGCTTGGTAAGATTGCAATATCCAATGACATGAGCATATCCAATGTGTTGCTAGTAGAGAGCTTGAACTTCAATTTGCTATCCGTGGCTCAATTGTGTGATCTTGGATTCAAATGCATATTTGGGGTAGATGATGTAGAGATCATAAGTGTAGATGGCTCTAATTTGATCTTCAAAGGCTTTAGATATGAGAATCTATACTTGGTTGATTTCAATGCTAGTGAAGCTAAACTATCTACATGCTTGTTCACTAAGTCTAGCATGGGTTGGTTATGGCATAGAAGGCTTGGTCATGTTGGAATGAAACAATTGAATAGATTGGTTAAGCATGACTTAGTTAAAGGCTTGAAAGATGTTGTGTTTGAAAAGGATAAGCTTTGTAGCTCTTGTCAAGCCGGCAAACAAGTTGGAAACACCCATCCTAAGAAAAGCATGATGAGCACTAGTAAAGCATTTGAGTTATTGCACATGGATTTGTTTGGGCCAACACAATACACTAGTATCGGTGGAAACAAATATGGCTTTGTGATAGTGGATGACTTACACTAGATACACATGGGTATTCTTTCTAGTGGACAAAAGTGATGTGTTTGCAACATTCAAATCATTTGTCAAGGGCATTCACAATGAGTTTGAAACAACCATCAAGAGAGTTAGAAGTGACAATGGTAGTGAGTTCAAGAACACTAGAATTGATGAGTTGTATGATGAATTTGGAATTAGACATCAATTCTCGGCCAAGTACACTCCACAATCAAATGGCCTTGTTGAGAGGAAGAATAGAACACTCATTGATATGGCAAGGTCTATGCTTAGTGAGTACAATGTGAGTCAATCTTTTTGGGCCAAAGCTATCAACACGGCTTGCTATTGTAGCAACCGCCTCTATTGTCACCAATTGAAAGAGAAGACACCATATGAGCTCTTGAATGGTAGAAAGCCCAATATTGCATATTTTTAGGTCTTTGGTTGCAAATGCTATATCTTGAAGAAAGGCACAAGATTGGGCAAGTTTGACAAGAAATGTGATGAAGGATTCCTACTTGGCTATTCCACTACAAGCAAAGCATATAGAGTATGGAATTTGGATAGTGGTACTCTTGAGGAAGTTCATGATGTTGAATTTGATGAAACCAAGGGTTCACAAGTAGAGAATGAAAACTTGGAAGATGTTAGAGGCATTCAACTTTCAAATGCCATGAAGAACATGGATATTGATGAATTGAGGCCTAGGCAAGTGAATGATGATGAAGATGATCAAGTACAAGTGCTCTCCAACTCAAATGTGCAAGATGATACAAATCAAGCTAGTACAAGTGGATCTCATGACAATGAACAAGATCAAGTGGCTAGTACATCATCTCAACCCAATGATCTAGCAAGTGCAAGCAATCAAGTTCCATTGCTCCAACCAACAAGTATTGCAAGAGATCATCCTTTGGATACACTATCATTGGTGATATTTCAAGAGGTGTACAAACAAGATCAAGATTGGCATCATTTTGTGAATCATTTCTCATTTGTGTCATCCATTGAACCAAAGAAGATAGATGAAGCATTGAAGGATGTTGATTGGGTGAATGCTATGCATGAAGAATTGAATAACTTCACAAGAAATCAAGTATGGGAATTAGTAGAGAGACCAAAGGGACACAATGTGATTGGAACCAAATGGGTCTTTAGAAACAAGCAAGATCAAGATGGGATAGTAGTAAGGAACAAAGCAAGATTAGTAGCACAAGGCTATACACAAGTTGAAGGTCTTGACTTTGGAGAAACATATGCCCCGGTTGCTAGATTGGAAGCAATTAGAATCTTGCTAGCCTATGCTTGTGCCCACAACATCAAGCTCTATCAAATGGATGTTAAGAGTGCATTTCTCAATGGCTACATCAATGAAGAAGTATATGTTGAGCAACCTCCAGGTTTTGAAGATGATAAGAAGCCCAACCATGTGTACAAGTTGAAGAAGGCATTGTATGGCTTGAAGCAAGCACCTAGAGCATGGTATGAGAGATTGAGGGATTTCCTACTCTCTAAAGGGTTCACAATGGGCAAGGTTGACACCACTCTTTTCATCAAGAAGATTGGAAAAGATCTATTTGTATTGCAAATCTATGTTGATGATATCATATTTGGATCAACCAATCAAGACTTTTGTGATGAGTTTGGAAAGATGATGGCTAATGAGTTTGAGATGTCCATGATTGGAGAGTTGAGTTACTTCCTTGGTCTTCAAATCAAGCAATTGAAGAATGGTACATTTGTAAGTCAAGGCAAGTATATCAAGGACATGATCAAGAAGTTTGGCATGATGTGATAGCAAAGTCATTAGCACACCAATGGGAACCAATGGCAACTTGGATAGTGATGCAAGTGGAAATATGGTGGATCAAAAGTTGTATCGGTCTATGATTGGAAGCCTACTCTATGTGACCGCATCAAGGCCTGGATGTCATGTTTAGTGTATGCATGTGTGCAAGATTTCAAGCCTCACCAAGAGAAAGTCATTTGAAGGCTACAAAGAGAATATTGAGGTACTTGAAGCATACACCAAATGTTGGTTTGTGGTATCCCAAAGGAGCAAAGTTTGAGCTAGTTGGTTACTCCGACTCGGATTATGCGGGATGCAAGGTTGAAAGGAAGAGCACCTCGGGCACATGTCAATTGTTAGGAAGATCACTTGTTTCATGGTCATCAAAGAAGCAAAAGTAGTGTTGCATTATCAACCGCCGAAGCCGAATACATATCCGTCGGTAGTTGTTGTGCACAAGTACTTTGGATGAAGGCCACTTTGAGTGACTTTGGAATCAAGTTCAAGAAAGTGCCATTGCTATGTGACAATGAGAGTGCAATCAAGTTGACCAACAATCCGGTTCAACATGCAAGAACAAAGCACATTGATGTCCGCCACCATTTCATAAGAGATCACCAACAAAAAGGGGACATTTGCATTGAGAGTGTAGGCACCGAAGATCAACTTGCCGATATATTCACCAAGCCATTGGATGAGAAAAGGTTTTGCAAGCTAAGGAATGAGTTGAACATATTGGATTTCTCAAATATGTGTTGATGCACCCCCCACTCATATGACATGCCTCTCCTTCGAGCAATCCAAGGTAAAAGTTGATTGGCATGACATACATCTTCGCTAAGGACATGATTAGTGCATCTAGTCACATTTTCAATTTTATTAGGACCTTTCAAGTGGTTCTATTTTATTAGGCTCATTCATGAAAATCAAATGATTTTGATGTCTATATGGTATCACTATTGCTTCTATGCTTGACTTGATCTAGTGGATAGCATATGACATGTTTATGGGCTTGTAAACCTAGTGTTTGATCTAGAAAATGAGCTCTAAGTATTTAACTCAACATGGTACAAGATAACCCTTATTTGGAGGTGTGAAGAAGCTTGTCCTTGGATCAAACCGAGTTAAATATCTTTGGCAAATGATCTAGATTGGACCAAATTTGGGAAAATTATCCTCACCCCATTGATTGCCATTGATAATCTCGACCCTACAAGTAATACTATCTATATTTTTTGAACCTTTGTGGTCATTGATGACAAAGGGGAGAGAAACAAAGATAGTAGCAAAAATAGTGAAAAAGGGGGAGAAATATCATAAAAGGAGAGAAAACATAAAGATATCTTGATATATGACATACGGGGAGAGATATGACAAAGGAAAGTGATTAACTAAAATTTTGAGCACACAAGTAGGGGGAGCAAGCTCATGAACTTGGATGATGCATTTGAATGTGCATTTCATATGTTTGCTTGCATGGCACAAGTATTAAATTTTAAACATCCATGGTTGTGTGATGTATGTTAGTTGTAAGATTGAATGATGAAATGAAATCACTAGATAACTTTCATTTCCAAGTGTTTCCAAGTGGTATTGAGCTAACCATGGTGCTAAGGATGGTATATTGGTGCACTCCGATTGGTATCACGCTTCAAAGGTCCATCTTTTATACCTTAGCATTATTTGGTAGACATTATCTCCTATATTTCCCTATCTAAGCATATGTGCAAGCTACAATCCAAACTCTTAGCACATATGTAGGGGGAGCAATTGCTAGCCATTTAGGAGTTCATAAACTTGTCCATATTCTTTTACATATGGTAAATATGCTTGGGCAAGCAACATGGATTCAATTGAATTTTATTTCATATCTTTATATAAGGGTTGTCATCAATTACCAAAAAGGGGGAGATTAAAAGCTCTAGTTTGATTTTGGTGAATTGATGAAACCCTAAGTGCTAACCTAGTTTATCAAGTGATCATGAGATTAGGTAGCACACTTCAAGTGGAGAAGCTAATGAAGATCATAGCATGACAATGGTGATAGCATGGCGATGATCAAGGGCTTAAACTTGAAAAGAAGAAAGAGAAAAACAAAAAGCTCAAGGCAAAGGTATAACTTGTAGGAGCTATTTTGTTTTGGTGATCAAGACACTTAGAGAGTGTGATCACATTTAGGTTTGATAGCCGTACTATTAAGAGGGGTGAAACTCATATCGGAATATGGTTATTAAAGTGCCACTAGATGCTCTAACTCATTGCATATGCATTTAGGATCTAGTGAAGTGCTAACACCCTTGAAAATATTTGTGAAAATATGCTAACACATGTGCACAAGGTGATACACTTGGTGGTTGGCACATTTAAGAAAGGGTGAAGAAGTTAGAAGTGAAATGGAGTTGGTCGCAATGATGCTGGCGTCGGTCAACTGACCGGACGCTGGGTCGCTCTGCGACCGAACACTGAAGGGCTGTGTCTGGTCGTGTGGTCGATCAGCACAGTGATTAGGGTTAAGCACCGGACGCTGGGCTATGTCCGGTCAAGCATGACCGGACGCGTCCGGTCGACAAAAACATATTTTGGACCCTTACTGTAAACGACTGGACGCTGAGGGACCAGTGTCCGGTCAGCTCTATTGGAGCGTCCGGTCAACATTTCAACTGTTGAGATCAAACGTTCACTGTTGAACGTGGGAGACACATGGCCGCCATCGGGCGATCGGACGCTGAGGAGCAGCGTCCGGTCAGTTGGACCGGAGCGTCCGGTCAGCCCGTGTTATGCCCAGTGAAGGGGTATAATGGCTCTATTTCTTGGGGGCTTCTATTTAAGCCCCATGGCCGGCTGTAGCTCACAAGCTCTAGCCATTTTCATTGACATAGCAACCTTGTGAGCTTAGCCAAAGCCCTCCCACTCATCTCCATCATTGATTCATCATCTTTGTGAGATTGGGAGTGAATCCAAGTGCATTGCTTGAGTATTTGCATCTAGAGGCACTTGGTGTTTGTGTTTCGCTACGGGATTTCGCTTGTTACTCTTGGTGGTTGCCGCCACCTAGATGGCTTGAAGCAGCGAGGATCGTTGAGCGGAGGGTGGTGATTGTCTCCGGCTCTGATCATGGTGATTGTGAGGGGTTCTTGACCTTTCCCTGGTGGAGCGCCAAAAGGTACTCTAGTGGATTGCTCGTGGCTTGTGTGATCCTCATCTTGTGTTGGTTGTGCGGCACCCTATTGAGGGTTTGGCGTGTGATGCCAATTAGCGCAGTGAACCTCCAAGTGAGTGAATCGCCACAACGAGAACTAGCTTGCCGGCAAGCAAGTGAACCTCGGTAAAAATCATTGTCTTCATCATTGATTCCAAGGTGATTGATCTTCATTGTTATTTCATCGTTGTGATTGATTGGATCATTCATCTACATGGCGGTATAACCCTCTTGATCACTCTCTTTACTTTACCGCAAACTAGTTGACAAGCTCTTTAGTGTAGCTAGTTGTGAGAGCTTGCTTGCTTGGTTGGTGTGGCTCTTTAGTTAGCTTTTGAGAGCACACTAACATAGGGTAGTGTCATAGCTCTTGTGTGAATCGACACTATCTAAACTAGAATTGTGGTAGGTGGCTTGTATTTTAAGTAGGCTAGCGCAACACTTGCTTCGCCTCATAATTGTCTAACCATTTTGTTAAGTGTTGTTGTAGAAATTTTATTAGGCTATTCACCCCCCTCTAGCCATTAGGACCTTTCAGAGGCTCTACACCCATGGCTCGAAAGTCTTAGTATTTATTTTATACATTTTGTAAGCTCTAATTGGGTTGTCATCAGTCACCAAAAAGGGGGAGATTGAAAGTGTAATCAAACCTTAATTGTGGGTTTTGGTGATAATGACCACACAATTAGAGAACTAACGAGATTTATCGAGATGACAAGTAGGAAATTTATATTCGAGGATGCTACATGAAACGAAGGAGCCCCCAATTATAAATATAGATGGCTTCAAATTCAAAGGAGGTTTAAATTCTTTTATATACTGAATTTTAGTATAGGAAAAGTCATACTATAAAGGGGGGCACAATGCTTAAGTTAATATGTGCTACCAAGTACTCTAACAACCACATGCATCCTTAGATTCACAGCCAAGATAGTCTCCACTTCACTATTACCCTTGTTGTCTTACGTGGTGCGAGCTCTGACTCGCTCGACCCCTTAGGTGCGGGCTTCGTCTCGCCTGACCCCTTAGGTGCTGGCTCTATCTCGCCTGACCCCTTGGTCACGAGATCTGACTCGCCCAACCCCTTGGTCGTAGCTCTGTCTCGCCCGACCCCTTGGTCGTGGCTCCGTCTCGCCCGACCTCGACACCATGGGTTCTGTCTCGCCTGACCTCGAGGCCGCGGGCTCCGTTCACCGACCCTTTGGTCATGGGATCTGGCTCACCTAACCCCTTGGTCGCAGCTCTATCTCGCCCGACCTTAAGGCCATGGGTTCCATCTCACCCGACCTCGAGGCCACAGGCTCCGTCTCGCCCAACCCCTTGGTTGAGGGATCTGGCTCGCTTGACCCCTTGGTCATGGCTCTGTCTCGCCCGACCTCGAGACCACTGGTTTTGCCTCGCCAGACCTCAAGGCTACGGGCTCCGACTCACCCGACCTCTTAGGTGTAGTGTCCGTTGTAGGCTAGGGGTACATATATATTTCCCTTTTCTCCCCAATAGCTATCTACGATTTAAATGACCGTTGGAGGCTAGGGTATATATACCCTTCCCCTTCCTTCCCAATGGGAACTCTACTCTCTTCTTCTTCACTTAAGCACGTTCAAAAACAGAGCAGGACCTCTCTCTCTCTCACTCCATTGTTGACCTCAAGCCCCCAAGCAAATCCATTGATTTCCTCATCAATCCTTGAGGGATAAAGGTCCAAACTCAATTAGAGAGCATCTCTATTGATTTTCAAACTCTAAAGAGCACTTGGTTTATGTTTTAGACAGCGGTTGTGTTTGTTACTCTTAAAGCTTGGCTCCTAGCCGGCTAGAGCATAGCCCGTGGAGCTTGCCAACTTATGTGGCAGCCCCGGGAGGTTTGTAACTATCTCTTGAAGCTAGTAAACTCACCCCTCATCTCAAGAATTAAGTCTCTTGACTTGAGAATGAGGAAAGGCTGGAAAGCTCTAAGCCTTAGTGGCTAACCTCAATAACGTGGAGGTAGGCAAGCCTTGGTGGCGAGCTAAACTACGGGATAAATCATTATGCCACTCGTGCTTGATTTATATTACTTGCATGACATATTGTGGTTGAGGCGATTTCTAGAGTTTGAGGCTGATCTACTTGTGTGTGGTGTTCCCACCACTTTCAGCTGTCGATATGTGATCTACTACCCTAGAGGAAGCTAAGAAATTTAATCGATCTAAATTTTGTTGGGTATATTTTAAACTATGAACTAATCTCTCCTATAGGCGTGGCAGTGCTGCTCTCACAGAGCGGCAGTGCCGTAGGTGAATTTGACTTCGGTTTGAGTTGAACTTTTACAGGCCTATTCACCCCCCTTTAGGCATACCAGAGATCCTACACCCTTATGTAGCAATAAGCTTTTCCCAAAATCAGCATAAAAAAGATCATCCTTAAAAGGGATTTCCAAAGGTTGAATTTCTTCTTCCTTTGGAGGATTTTGGGGTGTTGATGGTTTGAGATTGATAGATAAATCTTAGAATTGGAGTGGTTGTGATTTGGCTATCAAAACTTTCTCTTCTTGATCGAGAGATGATTCCTTCTCTTCCTCTAGGAGTTTATTATGAATGCTAGTGCAGGGAGTTTTTCCACTAATCTTATCAAGCATAGACCTTGCTTCACTAGCAGATAGATGAAGGAAAGCTCCTCTAAAGGCTGCATCAAGGGATTCCATGGAATCCTTGCTAAGACCTATATAAAAATGTTGAAGAAGCATCGGGTCTTGAATGGTAAGGTCAGGGCCAGTGATGATGAGCTCATTAAAATGATCCCATGATATGGCAAGAGATTCTTCTTCTAGTTGTCTAAAATTTAGAACCTCTTTCCAAAGGCTAACCACCTTAGAGATGGAAAAGAAACGTAAACAAAATTTAGAGCATAACATTTCTCAATCTCCTTACATACTTTCTACGGTTTGATTGTACCATTGTTTAGCTCTTCTCGTTAAACAGAACGGAAACAACTTCCATCTTAAGGTCTCGTCAGACATATCAGTGATACGCAGGCATGCATAGGTCCATGCAAACCCCAATAGATGTGAGTATGGGTTTTCACTGCCTTCTCTCGAGAAGGATTGCTCCCGAATCAATTTTATAAAACACGGGCGCAACTCATAGCCAGGTGTTAGGATAGGCTTTGAAGATTCCAGTGGCTTTAAGTGCGCGCTCATAGGTGCAGTGTATAGGTGGATAGGAGTGGAATTCATGATCCACGTCAT
Organism: Miscanthus floridulus; assembly: GCF_019320115.1. NCBI lineage: Eukaryota > Viridiplantae > Streptophyta > Magnoliopsida > Poales > Poaceae > Miscanthus > Miscanthus floridulus. The sequence continues at coordinate 47,406,543 of NC_089581.1, read as the reverse complement.
CGATCCACGTCAACTCCCTCGATCATCGTTGGATAAACCAACCTAAAACCACCTTAAATCAATGGTGTAGATCTTAGGAGCGAGTACGAGGCAGCGGAGGGTGAGCGGGCTCCATGGTAGGCCAGTCGGCCTATGGGCTGGGCCGCCAGCCCACTTTCATGGCCGTTTGGCCCAAACTTTGGCATGGTGTCTTTTGGAATCTTCTAGAGTTGTCTTTCATAGTTTTCGTGGGTTGAATCACTTGTTGTCGTCAGTTTACTTGTTTGGAGTGTATGACAGTGGTTCCGGGAGCTGTTTTCTGGATAAATCTTCCTGCAGTCATGAAATCACCAAAGCTTGTGGAATTCATTAGTTTAAACCCATATACCTATGTTTGGTGATAGAATTAAATATAAATGTAGGTTATGTTGACGATTTATAATTGGTGTTAGTGACCGTCAACGGTAGGCGACGTGCCACTTGATAGTGAGATGCATGTGGTGATTACGTCAATCTCGAGATTTGTCGATCCAACTTAGTTCTTCAGAGATGCTCAAAGGGGTAGGGTGTATGTGTGTGCGTTCATAGGGGTGAGTATGTGCTCATATATGTGAGTGTCTGCGTCTATAACTGGGTCTCACAAAAAAATGGGTCATGCTAGCTCCCGGATGTCCGGATGGGGGCTAGCATCCAGTCGCCCTGTGCCTGCCCATGCGCCCGCACGCACGCCTGCACCTACTTCACATGGGGACCCACGACGCTTGTGTTTCCACAATTGCGCGCGGCCACATGGGGCCGTGTCTCAATCTATGCATGCACTGTTTCCCTTGTCTACCGCTCGTGCCCCACACCCACACGCATGCACGTAGGCCTAATAGCTATAGCAGGTGGCTATGGTAGATGAGTCCCACTGCAACACCAGTTCTATTTTACAATATCTAGATGAAACACTTGCAACATATGTTCGAAACTATTGAAACACTTACAACATACGTCTGAAATACCAGAAAAACACGTGTATAGTCATTCCAAAACATATGTAACATCCAGATAAAACACTTGCAATATATATGTGAAACATATGCAACATCTAGATGAATTATTTGCAACATATGTGTGAAACATACGCAACATCTAGATAAAACACTTGCAACATACGACTGAAAACAGCTGAAACATTTAGAACAATACACTTGCAACGTACGTGTATAGCCATGTCAACATATATAACATCCACATGAACACTTACAACATGCATATGAAACACTTGAAATACGCTTTCAGCGTAACATCTTCTTGCTGCTTAGGCAAATCGAGGCTCGTCGACACGGAGCTTGACGCTGGCACGAAGCTCAATGCCATGAAGGTTGCTAGTAGCGGAGCTCATCGGCGACGTGGATCTCAACGGCGCAAAGCTCACCGGCAACATGCGGCTCGCTGGGCAGCGCGCGTAGAGCTCAGCGATGATGTATGGATGTCGGCGGCACGGAGCTCATCGGCAACATGAGGCTCTCTGCGTGGTAGCGCACGCAAAGCTTGCTAGCTGCGCGCAGAGTGGGTGGGGTATGGCCATGACTCGCGTAAGGCGGGTGGCTGCGTGAGTTCGAGATGGGGAGGAGATGCACAAGCTTCATGGCATCCTTCCTCTCCCTGTTGCTTTGAATGGAGAGACGGAAGAGAGAGATACAAGATGAAATCGGAGAGAATAAGTTTAAGTGGCCACCTAACGGGAGTATGAGGTATTTGTGTGATGGGTATAACACGTGAACAACACGGGACCACGTAGCGTCGGACGTCCGGCCGCGAATCGAACGCCCACATCGATTATAAATTGTTTCAGCTTTTATAGATATATATAACTTTCATTATATATTTAGACATAACTTGTTATATCTAATTGTTATAAACAAAATTCATATGCCTCAAAAAATTTATATAACACTTTCAATTTAGAAATGGAGTGAGTTGGGCCCACAGGCTTTTTCCGCACAACGAACCTCAAAGTTGGTTGGGCTTAAGCCCATAATCGGTCAAACGACATCCACCGTGGCCCGTACCGGGATGAAATTGATGGGCCTCCGGGCTCAGGGACAGGGATCCAGCTTTTCACCCTCGCGGCCTCTCTTCTTCCCGCACCTGCCGCCCGCGCCCTGCTCGACATTCCCCAGTCCCCACCTCCACCGGAGCTCAAAGTTGCCAGCCTGTGCCACCCGCCGCATCCGCAACCGCATTCTCCACCATGTCCGCCGCCCAAAGGCTCCTCGCCGACGTCCCAACGCTTCGGATCTTAGTTGGTCATCCTCAAGGCCGCCGCGGGCTCCTCCGATCCCTTCCTTACCCTACTCGCCGACACTTGCGGGCGGCTTCCTGCGCGGCTGCGCGGGGAGGCGAGGGCGGCACCATCTCCGCTCGTCGTGGCGGGAACCAGGCCTCGCGCGGCGGGTGTTCGACCGACAGAATGCCGCGCAGGAGCGCCGTTCCCTGCAACTTACTCGTCAGGCTGGGCCAAGGTATTTGAGCTGCTCCGGTCATGCATTGAGGTGTACTGCAGTATCCTGGATCGACACATCCCATAGAAGAATCCTCCTCACCCCTGACCCATTCCTCAACAATCTACAACTAGAGATATTTGAGTACCTCCTGACATCTATTGCCTGAGTTGCCTCTGACTGCCCAATGAAACAACATATGCTGGATCACATTCTATTCGTTATGTGTGTTCAGGAGTAAATGAATGTGAACCAAAAATGTGAATCATGGAGAATAAGCCTAGGGGAGCTGGTCTATTTACTCGTAATATAATCTTTTCTTCATGGTGAATCTGTAGGATCAGTAGTTTGTTGTCAGTTTGTATAATTCATTGTAAACTGATGGTCGAACAAAACGTTGACTAATGTGGTCCTAAAATGACTTCTAGTTTCGGGTTGGAAGAAAACAAGAGCACAGTCATGAACCTTTTTAAATAAAAGAATCTAGAATCTCTATGCGGGGTCTGGGGAGAGGTGTCAGTGGCAAGCCTTACCCTCGCCTGTGCAATGCGAGGAGACCGCGACTCGAGCCAGGAACCTTTCGGTCACAGGCGGTAAGACTCTACCGCTTGCACCAGGCCCGCCCTTCAATCAACTTCTTAAGGGGCACAAATAAAAAAAACATGGCATTGTATATTAGAAGTAGGGACGACACAAATTTGAGTAGAAGAGGACAAAAGCTGTGAGGCACAAAGTTTCAAGCTAGCTAATGAGTGAGCAGGACTTTCACTGTTCTGTTGACAGAAGAACTAGCAGCATGCTGACCACTTTTATCCTTTTTTTCTCTGCAGCTAATAAACAAGACATCTTAGTTGTGATAATACATTTTCGGCAACCATGTTTTGGAAGGCAAATCCCTCAACGCATGGCCATGAAACAAAAGTGAAAGGTGGGGTCTATCTTTTGTAGATCATAAACTTTTCAAGAACAGCTAGATCTAGTGGAGCTCTAGCACAATGGAAAGTCCTGAGTATTACGAGATAAACTCAAATACGACTCTTGACTACATAAACCGACTGTTAATGGAGGAGGGCACTGATGAGAAGGCCAGCATATACCAACGACATGATGCACTTCAGGCCATGGAGAAGCCATTTTATGATATTCTTGGACAAGCATATCCATCTTCACCTAAGGAGACAATGATCAGTAGAGATACCCAAGTAGATTGTCCCCAAGACAATTATAGTGAACAGGCATGCAGTGGTAGTTTTTTCACTGATATTCTTGGGCCACAAGGTATGCACCTGGTAGCCAATGACTGGGCTTCTGAATGTGACCATTTGTCTTTGCAATTTGAGAGAGGTGCTGAGGAAGCAAATAAGTTTGTCCCCAGTATTGTGAAATTGGTTGATCTGGACAGTAATGGCCTTCCTGATTCCAATCAAATGATAAAGGCAACAATTGGACAAAAGGGCAAGCATGTAAGCAAAATACAGAGTCATCCACATGTGGACTTGGAGTTTTTGGAAGCAAGGAACAGTAAGCATTTGGCCATCTCGGTAAGTGAAACAACCCGGGATGAAATGTTTGACAGTGTTCTGCTCTGTGATTGGCAGTTCCATTTGATGTTGCTCATCTTAGAGAAATTAAGGCAAAAGAAGCAAACAGCAGTTCACAGAATGTTCGGAGAAAAGGATATGGCCAAGGGCAGATGAAGTCACGAGGCAAGAAGAAAGAGGAGGGGATTGACCTCAGGGCTCATCTCATGCAGTGTGCACAAGCAATAGTAGTAAACAACCTTCCATTTGCCAGTGAGCTACTGAAGAAGATAAGGCATCACGATTCACCATATGGAGATGGCTCTCAGAGGCTGGCACTTTACTTTGCAATTGGTCTTGAGGCACGCTTGGCCGGGACAGGGAGTCAAATGTATCAGAAACTGATGGAGAAACGAACAAGGGCCACAGACATGTTAAAGGCCTACCGCCTTTTCAATGCAGTGTGCCCTTTTGCTAGGGTGGCATACTACTTCTCCAACCAAACAATTGCTGACCTATTGAACGGGCGACCAAAGGTGCATATCATTGATTTTGGCATCACACTCGGCTTTCAGTGGCCATCATTAATCCAGCGCTTTGCGAAGCAAGAAGGTGGCCCCCCAAAGCTTCGTATCACAGGAATAGATGTACCTCAGCCAGGTTTTCGCCCCTGTGCAATAATTGAGGCGACAGGAAAACGCTTCGCTGAGTATGCAGAAATTGTTCAATGTGCCTTTTGAGTACCAAGGGATTGCCTCACAATGGGAAGATATCTGCATCGAGAATCTCAGTATTGACAATGATGAGGTGCTTATAGTCAACTGCATGTACAGAAAAAAATATCTTGGTGATGAGACAGAAGACATAGATAGTGCAAGAGATAGGGTACTGTGTACCATGAAGAGGATCAACCCAGAGGTTCTCATTCTTGGCATTGCGAATGGCATGTACAGCTCCCCATTCTTCCTGCCACGATTCAGAGAGGTTTTGTTCCATTATTCTGCGCTGTTTGACATGCTCGATGCAACTGCTCTCCAGAGTGACGAAGATAGGATACAGATAGAAAGGGATCTGCTTGGGGCAAGTGCACTTAACGTTGTAGCGTGTGAGGGTGCGGAAAGGATTGAGAGGCCAGAGACTTACAAACAGTGGCAAGTGAGATGTCTCAAGGCTGGGTTCAAGCAACTTCCTGTTAATAAAGCAATCCTGAAGAGATCAATAGATGAAAAAAACAAGCATTATCATGAAGACTTTGTCATTGACGAAGATAGCAGATGGCTGCTACAAGGATGGAAGGGGAGGATAATCCATGCAGTGTCCTCATGGAAACCGAAAGAATCATACACAAATCAGTAAGATCCAAGTAGATCTTTGTGAACAAGTCAGCTAAACCTGTAATGATGTTGTGAGGACCTTCAGACAATCTTCAGCAGAACGCTTTAAGTATCCTCTAGTCTAGACTCTCATTTGAACAAATGTAAGTGCCACATTAAACAAGGCGTAAATGAGATTTAGGAAAGAGGTGACAGGTATAGCAGATTGAACAGACATAGCAAGTATGAGCACCCTGGTCTATTGGTTCAGGTTTTCCCCACCACCTTCCCTGTCTACCCACTGATCGCAATTGGTGTCCCTATGTGGTTACTCTGGCTATTGACAAGATTCTTTTTTTTTCAAAGGGAGATTAACGGAGGTATCCACCTTGTTGCCTGGGAAAAAAAGTATGCCGAGCGAGCTCGGAGGGTTGGTATTCATAATCTTGTAAATCTTCAATGGGGTCTATGGATGCGGTTGTGGCTCCAAAAAATGCAACCTGGTTGACCATAAGCGGGACTGCAGTTACCTATTCATGCCAACACTTCAGCATTGTTCACTTCTCAAGTATCATAACACACTGTTTTGGACTGATTATTGGCTCCATGGTCACTCCCTCATAGAGCTAGCACCTGCCTTTGTTGCTATGGTTCTGAGGAGGGCACTCAATCAGAGAGCTGCTGTCTAAGCCCTAGAAGACTAAAGTTGGATCAGGGATATATATAAGGATGTTTGTCTGTTGAAATGCTAATTGAATACCTACAGTTGTGGGATGCCTTGGAAGAAATTGATATACAATCAGGTTAATTGCATTTTGTTATTGTCTATTACGTAACTTGGGAGTTGTTCGAACTTACGCCCTCGATGGCTTACTTTTGCAGGTTACTTGGGAGCCGTACAAGGACATACAGGTGGTGCAGCTTGGAGTAAGAACCATGTGCAGCGCGGACGAAGACCTGTACATGATGAGGTGCCCGCTGATCTGCTTCTACGCTGTTGAGTATCACCTTCCACACAGACTTGCACGCCAGTTTGGCTTGAGTCAGGAGTGGCCAGTCGAGCCATTCTCGACATCTGTGGAGTTGCACATGTAAGTGTCATTACATGCCATGTACACCCGTACGACTATTTGAGATATTAGTTTAGTGTATGACCAAATGATTTATTGATGCCTTTTAGACCAATATGATTATTTGAGATATTAGTTTAGTATGTGACCAAATGATTTATTGATGCCATTTAGACCATTGACTAGATGTATTAGTTGAAAATATTACCAAATGAACTGGTCGTGCCACTTAGATAAATAGTTGATCTAGCTGTCAAGTTTATTATTAAATCACCAATTGTTTCATGCAAATGTAAGTGGCAGGACATGTTATTTTTTCCTGAAATTGTATATCACAAGGAATGAACATTTTCAGGATTGATCGTCAGAAACAGAACAAGACGGTTGAGTTTGAGACGCTGCACCGTCAGCACATGGATCTGTGGGACCTTTTCCATGACAACCTGTATGAAAACGACCGGCTACACACCAACTACAACTTCCGCGCATACCTATCTTGGTACCGTGGTGTCACATGGACCAAGTTGAAGACTCAATGGACCCAAGCCGACTACACCGACATTGAATCTTCGGATGACGAAGACACGTCCTACGACCTTGCGACGCGACAAGGGACAATTGTTGAGGCTGCACCTGTCTTGGACCGAGTGGTAAATGATCTTTAAACATTTGTGTACTTCAATCACTATAATTACCATAAATGCACAACATATAGCGATATAACATTTGTCGTTTTTTGCACGGCAACACGCTAAAGCAGTCCATGCTTGACATTGAACGGTTTCCAAGGACAGGCGTGGACGAGATCACACTAACAGCTTTCTTGGAGTAAGTTGACACCAACACAGTCACAATATTTGTATGTCCATACCGTTTTTACCTTGCTTACTAATCGCATCTTTGCATGACAGAAAGTGATACAATCAGGGAACACAGTTTGTGGCATAAACTAATCACAAATGGCAGCCTCTGAAAAACAAATTAGAAATAAAGAAAAGGAAAGGAAAAATAGACGAAATTGTGCTATCAAAGTCAGTTTAATACGACAAACATATTCATAAGTAATAAGTTGCAGTGAAGTGGTAAAAGGTAATAGTAATTTACTGCCCCTATCAAAGGCAGCTTCTTGAGGACCAGACTTCATTGTGATATCAGTGTTTGATTACTTGGCCAGACAAGAATGAAAGCTTCAGGCTGATTCTTCAGTTTTGATTCAATGTTTCTACAGAGCTGATGTATGAGCTTAAGATGAATTACTCTGTTTTTGTGATCCTGTACTAAATTGTAGGTGTTATTGCAGGAAGAAATAGAATGATGCATCAGCCTGAATAATTTGGATTGCGTTTGAAGATGATAATGCAGGCAGCACAGCAACAGGAAATTTGCGACCAGGTGAGCATATATCAGCAGATTTTCTTGAGGTAGGTCAAAGGATCAGGAAGTCGAGGTGGGCTTCGAACGCTGTATCATTTTTTCTACCCATACCTTTAGCTTGAAGTCATCTTGAAAAAAGGGGACTAGGTATCAAAGGATACCTTGTTTGAGTGATTGGGCTCCATTTCGTCCTCTCCCCCCTCTCCCTTTGCCTCCCCTCTGACTGTGTGTGTGTGGTTCTTCATTCTTCAACGAGTGTGCACTTGCTCAGTGATTGAGCAAGGGGCCCTCTTATAGCGGGAATCGGGATATGCATCATGAGAGGTACTTTCAAGAAACCCTTTTGGCCCCTTGTTACTTGTTTTTTTGCGAGTCAAGTTAGCACGATCTGTTAGAATCACTCATTACCTCTGTAAAGGAGTAGATTCGGGGTAGACTTCTTTAGGGTTCCTCTAGTTCGCCCAGTTTCGCCGCAGCAGGGTAGACGCCGGTACCGTGGGGTTGTTGGCGTCGTGGTGGCGATGCAGTGGACCGGTGGTGACGCTGCAAGGGCGATGGCGGTGCGGTGGCGCATCCCGTCGCTGGCAGCACTCCTTTAGATCGGATTAGGTTTCTCTATGGTGGGATTACGGCGGCTCCGGTCAACTTCGTTAATCGATCCTAGTTCCTCACTCCTCTATTTATAGTGCTGTGCGACAGGGGCTCACCAACCATATTAGGGTTGGGCGCCTCCAATCAGGGCGCAGATCCAAGGGCCCGGGCCTATTGGTGGAGATCAACTAACATTCTCCCCCTTGATCTCATTACTATCTTTCAATTTCATATCATTTACTTTTGTTCATTCCATTACAGATTAGCGTATAGAGCATGTCTCATCGTCACGGTCCATTGCCGATGGATTTAACAGCTACAACATACTACTCTGTTCTGAAATAGATACTTATCTTTGGGCCTTCTTTTGTCTAGGAATTTTAGGCTTTCCCTTAAACCCATGCTAGCTACCTGTTCTCTGAATGCCATGTTCTCTGAACACGTTGGGTGATAAGCCTTTTGTAAACGGATCCGCGAGCATCTTTTCTGTACTTATATGCTCAAGACTTATGACTTGATCCCGGACTTTATCTTTCACAACATAATACTTTATGTCAATGTGTTTGGCAGCACCACTTGACTTATTGTTGTGAGCATATTGTACTGCTGGATTATTATCGCAGTATAACTTTAGTGGTCTATAGATGTCGTCAACCACTTTCAAACTGGGTATGAATTTCTTTAATCAGTTCACCTACCCCGTTGCCTCATAACACGCTACAAACTCGGCATACATTGTGGACGATGTAGTGACGGTTTGCTTTGAGCTTTTCCATGAAATAGCTCCTCTGCAAGAGTGAATACATATCCAGACGTGGATTTTCTATCATCTTCCGCATTATCAGAATCTGAATATCCCACTATATGAAGTGAATCAGATCTTCTATACGTCATCATGAGGCCTTTCGTTCCTTGCAAATAACGCAAGACTTTCTTTACCAATTTCCAATGCTCTGCTCCAGAATTGCTCTGGAATCTGCCAAGTAACCCGGTAACAAATGCCAAGTCAGGGCGCGTACATATTTGAGCATATTGCAAGCTTCCGACAGCTGAAGCATATGGAACCGCTTTCATTTGATCGATCTCATATTGGTTCCTGGGGCATTAAAAATCCCCATATCTGTCGCCCTTGACTATAGGAGCAGGTGAGGGACTACATTTCTGCATACTGAATTTCTTTAAGATTTTCTCTATGTATGCCTTTTGTGAGAGTCCTAATACCCCTTTACTTCTATCTCGGTGAATCTCGATCCCTAGAACGAACGAAGCTTCACCAAGATCTTTCATATCAAATTTTGAGGACAAAAACTTCTTTGTCTCCAGTAGTAGACTGACATCACTACTAGCAAGTAAGATATCATCTACATACAGGACAAGGAAGATGAACTTCCCATTCTTAAACTTTGTATAGACACAATTGTCCTCTACAACAACAACACAACAACAACAAAGCCTTTAAGTCCCAAACAAGTTGGGGTAGGCTAACAATTGTCCTCTACATTCTCTTTAAACCCAAAATTTCTTATTATCTGATCAAACTTCAAGTACCACTGTCTTGAAGCTTATTTTAATCCATAAATAGATTTCTTTAGGCGGCATCCCATTCGTTCTTTTCCTTCCATGACAAAACCTTTCGGTTGTGCCATGTAAACATTTTCCTCCAAGTCCCCGTTGAGAAATGTTGTCTTTACATCCATCTGATATAATTCTAAATCGTAACGTGCCACTAATGCCATTATAATTCTGAAGGAATCCTTACATGAGACTGGAGAAAATGTCTCATTGTAATCAATCACTTCTCTTTGCGTAAAGCCTTTTGCCACAAGTCGGGCTTTATATCTCTCTATATTCCCCTTGAGAGTCAAGTTTTGTTTTGTAGACCCATTTAAAGCTTACTGTTTTGGCTCCTTTAGGAATTATCTCCAAATCCCAAACTTTATTGGCATTCATTGATTTTATTTCATCTTCATAGCCTCAAGCCACTTTGATGAATGATCACTTCTCATGGCTTCTTCAAATGAGGTGGGATCATCCTCCATTTGAAATTCCTCAGTGTTGTACACTTCATAATCAGCAGGAATAGCTGATTTTCTAACTCTTTGAGATCTTCTAGGGGCCTCCATATTTAGCACATCTTCTGTTTGAGGACTGTTGTTGCTCCCCCTCATTTGTGTCAATAGGTTCGATAGGATCTTGAAGAACAGGATCTTCATCATTATTCATTGTTGTCACAGGCGGGATAACAATAGGTGCTGGCACCACAGTGTTTGCACTGTCGGTGCTGCGACAGCAGGTAGTGAGAAAAATGACTCATGAATCGTCGGAGTGGGTGCATACACCCGCTTCTCTTCAAGGTCAATTTCTCGAGCTACCATGCTCCCCCTCATCATTTCATCCTCTAGGAAAACAGCGTGTCTCGTTTCCACAAACTTTGTATGTCTATCTGGACAGTAGAAATGAAAACCTTTTGACTTTTCTGGGTAGCCAATGAAATGGCAACTCACTGTTTTGGGATCTAGCTTCCCAATGTTCGGGTTAAATACTTTAGCCTCAGCAGGGCTCCCCTACACACGCAAGTGGTTTAGTGAGGGTACTCTTCCTGTCCACAACTCATATGGTGTTTTGGGCACCGACTTACTTGGTACTCTATGGAGAATATGAATGACGGTTTTTAATGCCTCCATCCACAGGCTCAATGGTAAGTTGGAGTAACTTATCATACTACGTACCATATCCATCAGTGTACGATTGCGTCTTTCAGCTACTCCATTCTGCTGAGGTTCGCCCGGTGTAGAATACTGGGCTACTATGCCATTCTCCTGTAAGAACCTTGCAAAAGGTCCAGGAACTTGGCCATATGGGGTATGCCGACCGTAGTACTCCCCCACGGTCGGACCTGACTATCTTAATCTTTAAATTGTGTTGATTTTCAACTTTTGCCTTAAATATCTTAAATTTATCCAATGCTTCTTTTCTTTCTTTGATTAGATAAATGTAGCCATAATGGGAGTAATCATCTGTGAATATTATGAACGAAACATAACCATCCACACTCTTTATAGGAAACTGACCACAGATGTCTGTGTGAATAATCTGTTAAATTCCTGCGCTTCGTTTGACATCTTTCTTAATTTTCTTTACATACTTTCATTTTATGCATTCTGAGAGCTCTAATGGAGGAAAAATATTATTCTTAACTAGTCTTTCTATTCTCCCCTCGAAATATGGCATAAACGATAGTGCCATAATTTCGACGACGCATTGTGAGCTCTCTTATGCCACCATTATCAGAGTAACTCTCTGTCACCAGCTGCTTTATCAGCTGAGTAGCATATGTCTTTGAAGAGCTAGTGAACTGACTCTTTATTCTATCGAGGTACTCGTTGACCGTGTCATACTCTGGGATTGAGCCCACAATTGCAGACTCAATCAGTGTTCTTTATCACATGCCAAATATTTCTTATTGGCAGTGACCCACTTCCTAGTGCACTAGGGCATATGACATCTTTCGGGATTTCAAAATCCCTCTCTTTAGTTGCCCAAACGGCATCATCCTCGTTTGTCTCCCTCACCGGTGCCACAGGCTCTGTGGAACATGGCGAGGTGACTACCCAGTCCACCTTAGACAAGATGAAAACCAAGTCAAACCTTTTCTTAACATAAAAATAACACCATTTGCATGCCTTGATTCCAACGTTGATCAAAATCAAAATATACAACTGTTCGTATACACTAATTCTACATCACCGTTGGGCAGAAATAGAATTAATGTATAAAATCATTAAAATTCACAACTGTTCTTACACACTAATTCTACATCATCCGTTGGGCAGAAATAGAATTAATGCATAAATCATTAAAATTACGATATTGTTATTAACAACGTTGGTCAGAAAATAACATCATAATCATGTCAAAATCTCTTTTTCTCCAATTAAATATCACATTGGTTCAAAATAACTGGAGAATAAACAATTTGTTTAGCAGCGGAAAAACTCTCTTTTTCTCCAATTAAATATTACGTTGGTTCAAAATAACTGGAGAATCAACTATTTCTTTAACAGCGGAAAACATATACTCAATTTCTTGAATTTTACCCATAGGAAAAATTACTTTTTCTATTTTCTTTTGAGCTATTTTTCATTTTCCAGAAATAAGCAATTACTGGAAAATAAAAAAGAAAATACTGATCTTGGGCCAAAACTGGCACAGTGGCCCGGCCCAGATCTGGCCTCAGGCCGGCCCCGTCTCTCTCTCGCGAGCGCGCTGCCTTACCAGGCCGCAACGTGGGCCTGGGCCGGCAAAGCGCCGCGGCGCACTCGCCCGCCTGGGCCGTGATGCGGCCCGTGCACCCTGCGCCGTTGAATTCAATCGGACGGTCGAGCGGTCATTTCGGCCGGTCAAAACCAGCGCCGCGTCGGAGCCACCGTAACCCTAGCGTCATTCGCCCCTCCCTCTTCTCTCTCTACGCCGCTCTTTCTTCTCTCCTCGGCGCAACGAGCACAACCGAGCGAGCGAACCGAGAGTGACGAAGGCGGTGGAGCGAGGCAGCCATGGCGCCGTCGTCGGCCCCCTCGCCGACATGCGTGCTCCCCAACGGGTGAGCATGCCGCCGTCGAGCGGCCTGGCCGCGACGCCCCCTTGGCCGAGCCCAGCGAGCAGCTGCCCCCGGCTCGGCCCTTCTTCTCCCGCGCCGGCGAAGGGTCATCCCGACGCACGGCGAGGTAGTTCTGTTCCCCCTTTTCCCTTCTCCAATTTGGTTTTCTTTTCTCTTATCCGAACCGGTGATAGGGATTAGGGTTTGGACTGTTCTTCTTCTTTCTTTGGTTTTCTTCTCTGGTTCTCTTTTGGTGCTCGGATTGAACCGATTTGGGATGGGGATTCGTTCTAGGGTTAGGGTTTCGCTTTTCTTTTGATTTCTTTTCTTTTCGGAGTTCATCCGAATCGAGATCTAGGGTTAGGGTCTCGCTTTTCTTTTGATTTCTTTTCTTTTCTATTATACCGAATCATTCTCTTCCCTTCCTCGTCACGAGTTAGGGTTAGGGTTCCGACCCCACTGTTCTTCTTCTTTCTTTGAATTTCCTTTCTTTTCTTCTCTGGTTCTGGGTTCGGCTTTGATTCTGTTCTAGGCCGAATCCTTCTTCCTTTGTTATTTCCTTCACCCAGTTAGGGTTAGGGTTAGGGAACCCCTTCTGTCTGTTCGTGGGTTAGGGTTCGGCTTGAAGTGCCGAGACCCCTATCTCTTCTCTGATCCGAACACGGATGTTCTTCTCTTGTTTTCTTGCCGCGCGCCGGCGAGGACGGCGGTGCGGCATCTTTCCCCGCTTGGTGGCGGTGGTGACCGGGGTTCCAGTGACGTCTGCCACCCCGGTCTCTTTTCAATTTGCTTTTACCCGATTAGGGTTAGGGTTACACACTGGCAACCTGGCTCTGATACCATTGTTAGAATCACTCATTACCTCTGTAAAGGAGTAGATTCGGAGTAGACCTCTTTAGGGTTCCTCTAGTTCGCCCAGTTTCGCCGTAGCAGGGTAGACGCCGGTACCGTGGGGTTGTTGGCGTCGTGGTGGCGATGCAGTGGACCGGTGGTGACGCTGCAAGGGCGATGGCGGTGTGGTGGGGCATCCCGTCGCTGGCAGCACTCTTTTAGATCGGATTAGGTTTCTCTATGGTGGGATTGCGGCGGCTCCGGTCAACTTCGTTAATCGAGCCCAGTTCTCCACTCCTCTATTTATAGTGTTGTGCGATAGGGGCCCACCAACCACATTAGGGTTGGGCGCCCCCGATCTGGGCGCTATTGATGGAGATCAACTAACAAGATCCCGAGGCCATGTAAGGATCCAGCATGTGCTTTTCAGCTTTCTGACTCGTCATCAGGCCCTCCCTGCATTGTGAAGCAAGGCAGCGAGTTAACAATTGTTTTGTCTTGATATCCAAAAACGCATGGCATCACTCAAATACTATTTTGAAGAACATGGTATTATGTTATTGCCTGTTGAGCAGCACCATCCATCCATCCATCTAATCTCTTGCATCATCTTCAGCAACCTTTGCCTCTTACACAATGAGGCATAAAAGATGAAGCCATTGTCATATAACAATAAATTAAGTTTTATCTCGATATCCACAAACTCATGTTAACTAATACGGTGTTTCCATTTTACAAAGTTCTCATCCCAGTACTGTGTGTTGAGCCTCATCAATTCCAAGAATTTGTCTTTATTGTGCTACTAACTAGCATAGTACAATCTATGTCCATTTATCCTTATCAGTTAACAGCAGGCCATCAATAGATTGAGATTATTTTTATTTGCTTGTTTTGCTTATAATATTAGAAAATAATAGCTTCCTATAGTTTGATTTGGTAATCTGTATTGTTTCTAGTACTCAATTTATTGAAATTTTGTGCACAAAGTATAAAATAGAATCAGTTCTTCATTCAGGTTGAGATGGCAATTGACAACTAAACAGCAATGGATGCCCACTCCAGACATTCATGGTTACAAGCATGTCAGCCACATAGAGTCTATACAGGCTTTATCAATCATCAGCGCAAGCAATCTTCAAATACTTATCGAGTATTGCATCCTTTGTTATGTCAGTGTAGTACCCCTGCTCAACTTCAAGTCCTTGCTCTCCTGCAATCTGCTCCACCACGGTCTGAACTTGATAGGCACTGACATGATCTGGATCCAACAAGCATGCAATCTCTGTGCAATCATCTCCATGGAAGAGTGCAAGAGCTTGCACCGTGGGAAGCCCTCCACCCCGTCCACTCACCCTGCGGGTAATCCTCCTCACAGTTGCGACGTCCTTAGATAGTACCGGGACATTGTAGTTCTCAATCCAAGGTGTAACACCAACTGTTGTGGCACCTCTCTTATGTGAGACATGAGTTGGACCAACATCAGGCTTAACTGGCAGAACATCAGGGAGCATGCTACCTAACCACTGATTGTCCTTGTAATTTGGCCGGTAGTAGCCAAGTTCACGCCGTATTGCACCCGCAGACTTTCCTGTTGGGTGGGCTGCTGCATACAGGAATACTGGGACTGCAAACATACAATTCGTTGAGGAAGATTAAAATAGTTGAAGAGCTGATTTTTGGAAGCCTAACACATTGGACATACCTTGTAAGCCATTTCCAATGTCAGATGCTACCTGCTTAGCCAAAGAAGCAGCATCCTCCATTCTGGCTTGACCCAAGGGGTGGAAAGACAGGTCATCGACGACACCAATCCTTGGATGCGCTCCTGACTGCGATTCAAGGTCTATGGTTGAAAATGCAGCCTCAATCATTGCTAGCAACACCTTCCTGATTGGACTATATATCACTTCTCCAGTTGATCTGTCGTCGATGATGTAGGAGACAAGTGTATAGCGGAAACGGTTGTAGTGATTATCCCCAAACTGGCTGACGACAACAACCTGAGCATCACTCTTGCTTGCACGCTCGATTGCGTCCACAGCCATAGCATTGCGGCTTTCAGAAATGTAGAGCTTGCAGGAGATGAACTTGGAATGCTTCATGCTGAGCTTTGGCTTTGGCTTCACAGCAGATGAACAAGATAACTCAGGTTAGCACAAGTCGTTGTTTTAAGGTTTTATTTGTAGATGCGGAATGGTTAACAGTAAGACCTGTTCGTAAAGTGAAAAAGGTCCAATTTTGATGTCTCTATCAGAATTTCTGCCTTTATAAGAACCGGGATATTCTATGTTTGATTGCTTTCACGAACAGGAATAAAATACTTTGATTCAATTCTGTGTTTCTACAGAGCTGATGTTCATATGCAGAAATGATAGTGTGTTTTGTCTGAATGCTATTGCAGGAAAACCTATGCATCCATCTGGATAATCTGGATGAAGCCTGAAGACAGTAATGCAGGAATCCTACATCATCAATCATCAGGAAAATTTCTGGACCCCCGGCAGATTTTTTGGCAAGGTAGTAGGTCTTGGATAATATGTTATATCCAGGCTTTCGGTCGATTTGTCCTGCCAAAGGTTTTACAGCTCGAACCCATCTTGACTAGGAGGCGGTTAGGCAGCAGTGCATACCTTGTTTGCGTGATGAGGCTCCATGCCTGCTGCCTGCCCTGCTTCCTCTTCACCTCTCCCCTGATCGCTCTATGACGCTGTGTGCGTGAGTGCGTGGCTCTTCAATGAGTGCTGGCCTGCTCAGTGATTGAGCAAGGGCCCTCTTATATAGTTGGATATGCATCATGAGGGGTACTTGCAAGAAACCCTTTGGGTCTCTTGTTGCTTGTTCTTTTGCGAGTCAATTTTTAGCAAGGTCCCAAGGCCGTCTATGGATGCAGCATGTGGGCTTATCAGCTTTCTGACTCATCATCAGCCCCTCCCTGCATCGGGAAAGAAGGCGGCGAGTTAACAATAGCCTTTTTTTTTTCTCTCCCTATCTTCGGATCTGAAAAAGCATGCCATCACTCCATACTATTTTATTGCAGCCTTCATCCATTTAATCTCTTTCATCATCTTTAGCGACCCTTGTCTCTTACTACACTTCAGCAGAGCAGAGTAGAGCAGACCTTGCTTGTTGCTTGAGTCATGGACCTTGTCTGTTACCCCCGTCTAGTGGCCAGTGCAATGTCATTATCCACCTCCAGCACATGGTTTCGCTGAAACCATTTTCTGGAAGAGACTGGTTGATAGCCCTGTGGGTCCGAAAATAAATAATAAATCTGTATCTTTTTTTTTTTTGCCACGCACAAGATGTACTGTTTGGATCGGATCAGATTTGTGGTGTAGCATTTGTATTTATTGCTGCCCTGTGTGCATCAGCCATCAACTATTATTAGTAATCTCATAAAGGCCTGTAACAGAAATCGGGTTGGGTAAGGGTTGGGTCTGTGTACCTCCATGACCATAAGCATCCTGCGTTCTTGTGAGATTGGTAGGATGGTCACAACAGATTTTAAACTCTGTCGGTTTTCCCCCAAATAATAAGTAATGTTACTGATAGCTGCACTGTCTGTTTTGCTATCGCAGAGCTAAGCTTGTTGGACTCTGAATGGGATGAAGGTTTCAGTTTGGAAGTAAAAAGCCCAAGGAATGCTGAGGTTTGGTCTTTTTGGACTAAAAATCTGGTAGCGAGGTCGGTTCGTCTGGAAGGAACTTGATGAAGTAAATAAGTAATGTCAGCTCCCAGAGGCATGTGGGGTGAGGACATGACATATGAGGTACATGGAAAACACGCGGGTGGTCATCTTGCGGCTCTCAAGGGCGTCGGGAGCTAAAGAATCCCATGCGTATGGTCGCCAGTGGTGTCAGCGTCCACACGCGTGGACACGGATCCGCTGATCCGCTCCGTGTCCTTGCGGATAGGGTCGCCGTTTCAGCCAGTGGCAGTGGATGGGGATCACGTGCATGCTGTTACTAAGCCCTCTGCCTGTTGAGCAAAGCTTGCTGTCGTTTTCCACGTTGGTCGAGCGCTACGAGTCCTTGCAGTTCACACCTTTTTTTTCACTCGTGAGTCATGTATTATGGGAATGGTATGACATCCTATCTGTAAGATGTTAATTTATGAATTTTTCTTGTAAAAAAAAACACATCACGGTGGCTGCAAGCACTAGCGTCCACGTCTCACCAGTTGGTGTTTTGCAGGGTGTAAAAGATGATCCTGCAGAAACAGCTATAGTGAGTGCTTCGTCGTCTGATAAAACGCGGAGGCGTTCGTCCGTGTGCATGTTCCGGTGACGACGAGTCAAGCGCGTTCCCGGTTCCCTTGGGAAAACCGACATGACAGATACTAGATCGGTGCACATGGTACGGCACAGTTGGATCCGATCGCCACGTGCTCCATTGTCATCGATTCGAGTTCCCGTGCACCAAGGTCCAACGCCCCACGCGGCGTTGACGTTCACGTTGTTTCCGCCACGGTCATACGCACATCCCTAGAGTACAGGTACAATAATAAACGAATAGCTACAAGCTTCCTCTCAAAATAATAAAAATAATAATAAAAGCTACGAGTATATGCATTCTGTAGATGTATTCCAGTGGTAATTTCTTGGGCACAACAAAACCCAATGTCCCGTGTAAAATGATGTTTGGGTAACCAATCTGCTGATTCTTCGCTGGTAGTCTCCATCGCTTATGCATTCTGGCATAGTGGCATGAATCATCTGACGACTTCTAAATCCTAAAGAAAAACCCTACCAAACTATATGTAATATAATATGTGGTCAAGATCTCATGCCGCTCAACTCATCCATACAAAAAAATTACATCGGCCAAATAATCTTTTAACAACCGTCTAATTAATTAGAGACGAAAGCAGAATACTTTATACCAAAAATCAAACTGGAACTCGAACATTTTTAGATCAGAGCCGAATCCAGGTGCGGATCCAACAGTCCGCCAGACCTGCTGGCTGGCTGGACCATGCAAATGTAAAACGCTCTCTTCCCATTGGTCATGACAGGATATCCATGAGGCAAAAAGCACAAGTGTGCTCTGCGCTCACGTACATTGGTCTTGTGGGTCGTTGCAGGGTCAAAATCTAAATGAAATTGTCTACTGCTAAAAATGCAAATTGTCAGTAACTTGACGGCAAAACGCGACAAATGCTCGGGTGGTTGACCACGAAGATCCGACATACGGTGCCAGGTTCGCGAACCGGAGGCCCACGCGCGCTCGCCGTCGCCGCCTCGCTTGGGTACAAGCAGAGAGCGTTTGCGCAGGCGGCGCAAGGCGCAAGACCCTGTAGTTTGCACCGGCCACAGGCGGATCAGAGCAATTGAACTAAGATTTGACAGGAAAGCTTGATTTGGTATGCCGAGTCCATCGGGGGGATTTGTTCATGCTCTGTGAGGACGAAGGAAAAGGTGGAGGGGATTCTTTATTTATTGATTGATAGGGAGGGGATTCTTTATTTATTGATTGATAGGGAGGGGATTCTTTCTTGGGAGAGGTAAGCGGTGGTGTTTTCTTTCTTTCTTTTTTTTCATTCCAAGTTGGTCAAATTTCTACCGCCGCTGGTGGGGTCCAAAACTTTCTCGGCAGTGGAAGTGGAAGGCCTCTATGGGGGCACGTAAACACCTCCAAAAACTTTGCAACAACGGCATATTCCAATTTCCAAACTAAGCAGTACAAATAAACGTATCAATCAAACTTTTGTTAAATTCATCAGTAACAGCACAATAGAAAGGAAGCACGGTGCGTGAATCAATTTGGAAGTACAGTGCTCAAGTTATGATGGCAACCGAGGTAAAACATCTATCAATCACACGAAAGAAGTACAACATTTGCAGTGTTCGCCAACATGAAGTTCCACTGCAGCAAGATTATTCATGGTGGATGAGAGCAAGCGTACCTTCTCAAAATCTTGCCTACATACATAAATCAAAATCTCTGGTTGCCACAATTTATCAACTTGAAAGAACAACATAGAATGTTCTTTTTATTTAACATTGTTGCCTGGCCGCAGAAATAGGTAGAGCTCCGTCCCAAGCAACTATGCCTTTGCTGGTGCCGCCTGTAGCAGAGGATCAGGTTTTTGTAACTGTTAGATTTCATAAATCATTCTCACTGTGAAGTGTAAAAAACAAAATGACAAGCGTTCGGATTGCGTATTAGCAATAATTAACCTCACACGATACATTGGTGGTGGGATCACCCACAATAAACTAAGCTGTTGTTGGTGCTGATGGCAGTGATAAGCAGCCTAATTTTAGTAACACAAGGTTGGGCAAAATACACCGCACCAAACTAACCACACCGTCCATACCAAAATTTATGGAATTTTCTGCGGTTGGTGTTCAGTGTGGTGGGTCATGGGAGAAGCCCTGCCTGTTCGGTTTGAAGTGTAGTGTGATTCATGAGCGTCAGAAACCAAATCACTGAGATCACCAAACAAACAGAGCACGGAGCGCGCTAGCCATTGGCCCAATTCACACACCATGTGGCCCAGCCCAATTGCCAAGACCACATTGCTCCTGACGTCACACGCCATCCACGTTGCTATCCAGTTATCCACCTTCCCCAATCTAACCCAGGCAGTGACAATGAGTCAAGGGAGCAAAGCCAGAGGCCATGACAAGCACGCAACAGTGCGGACCTCAGTGGATGCACAGGCGGCCTAGTCAAGTGCGCAAGTGGACGGTCGCCACTGGCACGCTAGCCTCCGCGGGTCCAGTCGCAAGCATAGGACCATGGCCACCAAGCCCAGCTCACACTCCCCAATTGTTTTCCCTGATTTTCTTATCATTTGCTGCCACGTCATTATTTCTACAGAAAACACCGAAGACTCCACTGAATAACCAAAAACTAAAATGTGCAGTGCTTTAGTTTGTGGTGACAATTTTTTGCTAAAAGAAACCGACCGAAGAACAATAAACCTAACGCCCAGGCCTAAGCACAGATGCATCCTTTTTGCTTTGACAGATTATTTCTCAGTTACACATTCTAGTTATCAGAGTGTCAGGAACTAATCAACTACTATATACAACATTGTACAAGTGTTAGTGTAACTGGTTAAATTTTAAAGAATTACCTCAGTCTTGTCTTCCTTCTTTCCACCAAAAATCTTGAAACCACCGTAAATAAGAGCCCCCCACATAGAGAGGCTTGCTAGAACAAACTGCATGAGGGGAACATAGTTATAAAAATTTCTCCATGGTCAAATTAATTACAAAAGAAACTCATGTGCATTTGGAGCTGCTATATAAACAGATCAGAGCGCAATACTTCAACTATGATTAATAGAAAACACATGAAAAGCAGATGCTGTAAACAAAAAGATACAATATAACATAGAAAATCAAATGACCTCACCTTGTGTGGGTGCAAAAAAAAATCAAATACATATCTCGTATATAAAACCACAACACTGTAGACACTGCATAAAGACAATTCTTAACGACTCCCAGAGCTGATGAAGGTCCTCGTAATGTACACCAAAGAATTTATTTATTTATTTATCTATTGAAACAGTGCATCAAAGGTCCAGTTTTCATATTAGAAATTTAGAATACATTCAAGATAGCAAGATACATCGATATGAGTCAGCTATTGTTTGCAGGAGTTATAATCTGTAAAGTGTAATTCAAGAATCATTAGGTACTGACCTGGCTAGCCTAGAAGGGGAGGAAAGAGGGGGGGGGGGGGGGAGAAGATGAGGTTTTGATTTGGAGAAGATCCCTCAACATCGGGGTTGTGTGAGGAGGAATGATTAGTGGCAAACCAACAAGATTCAGTGTCTGCTGAGACTGACTTGACCTCACCTGGCCTCATTGACCAGGACCTAATTGTAGCCAGGCCACCTTGACTGGTTTTTGGAACACTTCCTGCCAACATATTTTGGCTAGAGGCATGCATGTTGGGTAATTGCAGCCAGTAAAAGGTACTTAGATGAAGTACTTTACATGAAGCAGGGTATGTTCAAAGGATCAGGAAGAAACTCGATGACATGATTCAAATGAAAACAAGCTATAGCGTCCAACAGCTCTAGTTTTGCAGATGAATTATTATAGATAACAAGCATGTATCCAGTCCCAGTCAATTTTTCAAGAACTTGGCTACAAAATGCATATGGGAAGGTACAAAAAATACTGATCCAACTGATGACAGAGGCAACCTGAAGATGTAGGTAAACCTGTAATCTGACTACATGACCAAAAAGATTGGCACTAGTTGCCAACTCATGTGGTTTCCACTTAAGCATCCAAATGAATTCAAGAGTTCAGTGACTGACTCTCATAAAGAAAATTTAATATACTGGTTCCACAGGTTGTATGCCTAATACTAACATGATGATCATCAAAACCTCAATGAAGTGAGCTTCAATGGCTTAAAACAAGATATTCGAGGGTAAACTCACGTGCTCTTCCTTCCACTTGCTCGGGCTCAACGGATCTTTCCACAAGGGCACCCTCGCAGGTCCATGGCCGTCTGTGGCAAGTACACAAAACGAACCCATTAGCATTCAGCAAGGTAAGCTATCCATCACAACGATATGACGCCACAGAAACAACAAATATTCTTATGTGCGTCGTGCGACCCCCCATTCCGACCGCATCGGGCCTAGGCTACGTATATCCCATCATGAACACACGCCAAATCCAAAACTAAATCGCAGCCAAGAATCTGGCGAGACGGATCCAGGAATGGTCGCAATCAACGATCGGATCCGAACGACCTGCGCCCGCGATCCCTAGATCTAGAGAAAGGGCAGGGAAGGTGTACGTACCTGCGGCACCGGCAAGGCCGCGGCGAGAGATTAGTCGGGCGAGGGGGGACGCGGAGGAGGAGGAGCAGGCCGCAGCCGCAACGAGACGAGACGCCATGGCGATGGATTCGTTTACGCAGTGGTTGTCTCTCGCTTTGGTTCCTCGGCGATTATCGGAGACGCGGCTGCAAGTTTCTAGGGTCTGGGAATTTATATGGGCTGGGCTGGGCTGGGCCGTGTCGAAACGAGTCCAATATCTGATTCATCATTCGTCATGTTGGGTTTCCTTCTTCAAACCAGCCCTATGTCTCAATTCTCATCTCATCATCATTTATATTTATTTATATGATTTTTGGAGCAAAAACGATAATTTCATATATTTAATATGATCGATTTGAGTAACTTAATATTAAATATTGTATAAGAACAACAGCAGAACTTATTGAAGAATAATATTCTCTACCAGATATTCACTAATGTAAAGTTCTTATCAGAGTATAAAGGACAAGCTAGGTGTCTATTGGTTAGTTGATCGGCATTCCACACAGTTTTGAACGACGGCCAAATTGAATTAAAGTGAAGAACTTGCACTCTAGAGGTGCCCAAGCCTTCAAGATCAAATTCTTAGAAACAGTAGCCAAGAAATTGTGTACAGTCGAGAATGGCGCAAATAAATAAGGGGGTGTTTGGATGGATTAAACTAAATGTTAGTCCATGTTTTGAATGCCAAATAAAAAAGGTCTAAACATGAACTAATCATGGTCTAACAAAACTAATAGATGCTAATTGGTGTGTAGAACTCATTAGAGAAAAGAAAATTTTAATTAGTCCACGTTTAGCCAATTATCCAATAACGCTTTAGTCCGTTGATCTAAACAGGCCCTAAGTAAAAGTGGATATTACCCACATTGGCTTTGGTTCATCTTCGGATAGTAATAAGAAGTCATAAACATGTATGTATAAATAAATATTGGATCGCATTTTGGCATCGACATGACATGGACACATCACTTTTGAATCACAAACTGTGACAGAAACTCCGGATTTAATTTGTGTCCGAGAGCCCTGTTAGTTGTTTCAATAATTGAAATATAATGAAAGTAATCTTGATACGCGGCGCGCTGCACCTGCACCCTTGATGCTGCTTGCTGCATATCAGCATGTCCCTCCTATAGGCTATAGCTAGTCTAGTCCGTCTTGATCCGCGGTTGCAGAAGCGACGGCGGGTACAGCCTTTTGGCTCCGGTCACTGCCGGAATCGCTAAGCTTTACCGAGTGTCAAGAACTTTGCCGAGTATTTTATATCGGGCACTGTCTTTGTCGAGTGCCCAAACTTCAACACTCGACAAAGCCACGACCCTCGGTAAAGCTACTCTTTGCTGAGTGCTCAGGCTTGACACTCAGCAAAGACGTCTCTTTGCCGAGTGCCAACAGGTAACACTCGGCAAAGACGTCCTCTTTGCCGAGTGTCAACGTCTGACACTCGGCAAATTTTGGCCCGCCGTTAATCTAGCCTGCCGCCGTCAGCTCTTTGCCGAGTGTACAAATACAACACTCGACAAAGAGGCTCTTTGCCGAGTGTCAATAGCAGACACTTGGCAAAGTATAATTTTTTTTGGCTCCTGCACTTCAAAAATTTTCACCTCTCCACACACCACATGTGGTACTCCATGCTTAAGTTTGGTGTATTTTTGAATTTATTTGCTATATTTAACTAATTAATTGCATTTCAAGCAATTTTTTGAATTAAGTTAAATTTGAACTGCAAGTGATTCAAATATTTGAAAAAAATGAGTATAAAATTGATATTCATGTTATTCAACCCAGTTTGAGGCCTTACCTATAAGATTATAAGGGTTTTCGAACATCTTATTTCGGAAACACAACCCCGAGCGTGTGGTTGAATGGTTTTTAAATTCTATAAAAACCAAAAGAAGTCCGAAAATCATGAAATTTGATAAGATGTCATGATATCTTATGTGGAGGCTGTGGTAAAAATTTGAGAAGGTGTCGCATAAGTTGTCACGTACATTGCTTACAAACCGAAACATCTCCGAAGAAGTTTCATGATTGTTGAGTATGATCTGGTAAGATTTGTAGTGAAAGTAACGGTCGAGTTGTGGTTTGACTCTGAAACTTTTTGTATAGTGTAACACCCCGGTGTTATGCAAGCATTTAGGCACTGCAAATCATGCATATTATGCATCATCAAGCATCCTAATCATACATGCCTAATCATGTAAATAGTAACTGAAACAGTGCTTCGAAACATATGAAACATGCTCGTGAAACATGAATGTTGCAGACACTTGTTTAGAGTTATTTTGCCCTGATTATGCTTGCTAGGTTAGTAAAACATGTTTGGCTATAATTGTAAATCATCTAGAATTATTTAGCATAATTTTTGGAGCAAAGTTTGTATTCAAACTTTTGACAAAATATGCTTTTGAAATTATTATTGGAAATGGTCAAAAATCCCCTCTATTTAGCTTTTGCTTCCCAATTCAAAAGCTATGCAAAATTTTTAGTTGGTCCCTAAAGCAAAGTTGTAGAGGATTAAATTCTAAGCAACTTTTATTTTTGGGTCATTTTCAAAAGAAGTCATTTTCTTGCTCAAAAGGGTATTTGAAAACTGATATTTGAAAATTCATTGAAAATAGAATTTGAAAAATTGTTTCTCTCCTTTAACGGGCCGCCGCCTCACTTCTGGCCCACCAGCCGAAGCCGGCCCAACGATCCTCCCCACGCCGTGCCTTCGCCTCGGCCCAGCCCACCTCGCACGCTGGCTTCCTTCTTCCCCCGCGCGCGCGTACGCGTCCGACCGCGTCAGGCACGCCGCGCCGCGTGGCGAGCACATGCTGGCGACGCCGGCCGGGTGGCGTTCCGTGGCCCCCGCAAGCAAGCGCGCCTCGCCGTTTTCAAGCCACCGCAGCTCCGCTTCTCCCTGCACTCCTCATTTCCTCTCCCGCGCTGCCTCTCTGCCTCGCCCCGCACCGAGCTCTGCTCGCGCCGCCATCGCCACCGCAGCCCCGCCGGCAAAATTTGCCGCCGGTGGTCCACCATTGCCCGCAATCGAGCACACGTCGCTCTGCCTCGCTCCCCGGCACCTGGTGCTCGCTGCAGGGACACCATTTGAGCAAGGTATAGCGGCCTTGCGCGTTTTCGCCGCCATCGGTCATGGCGTCGCCGCGCTTGTCCTCGCCGTGGAAGGGCTTCCTCCATCCTTTCTCCATCCCCTTGAGTTACCTGCTCAGGTTCGCCACCTTCTTGTGGACCCAGCGCTCACACTCGTTTGCCCGGTCGTGGTCGGCAACGGCCGCCGGCCCGCTGGCAGCGGCCGCACCACCGTGGCGTCTAGAACGCCGGCGTGGCGTGGCGTCTCGCCTTGGCCGAGCTGGGCCAGGTCGGCCTTGGGCCGGAGCCCCGGGCCAGGCCGTTGCCTTTCCTTCGCTCGTTTGCGTAGGCCAAAAGTGGCCGTGGGCCAGTTGTTCCCACGGGCCGGCCCAGTAGTAATAGGAAAAATTGATTTCGGTTTTCTTTTATTATTTGGGAAGAGAAATACTTTGGAAAATGTTTGTGTACTCATTTTTTACTCTAAATTTGTTGAAACAAATTTTGTTGTGTTCCTTGTCACCAGATCTACATGATAGAATTATTACATGTCATTTTTGAGATACTTTTCTATAGAGCTTTATTTAATCCTTGATATTACTGATATCTTGTAAAATGTGTAGTAAAACCTATATGTATCAGAAAAATATGCTTCCAAGTTTGTTACTCTTCTTGTGTAATGTACTTCCTGTGAAAAATATATTCCATGCATGTCCTGTAGAAAAATTATGAGATGTAGTTCAAGTGCCTTTAATGGCTGATTTTTGTTATTTTTGCTAGAGAGCAAAATTTGTATAAAACATGCATGTGATAATTTTTGTACAGTGGTTATTTACTGTTTAGAACCTAAGAAAAATACTAAATCTGTTGTTTGACACTTTTCATAATACAAAGTATTTTCATGTTCATAATTAGGTCCAAGCTTGTCATTTTTGTGTAGGCTATTCCACTTAGCCAAATGCCATAAAAATCTGATGGTAGACTACTTAGGGTAGTATTGTGCTATGGTAATTTTGTAAGATTTTTCTAAGCTATAAAAATAGATGTTGCTATTCAAACCTATTATTAATTAGGGTTTAATCAAATGTTGCTTTATGCATGATTAAGAAATTAGTGAAGCTTTGGTGTATCTTTGAAGCATTTAATGAGATGTGTTGACTTAGCATATTAGTAGTAGAAGAGAATGCAGTAGATGACATGTGCTTGTAGTACATGTTCTTGGATGATGTTGACTACCTTGCATTCAAGCATATCCATTGTGCTCATTTCATCCGATGCACCTTTTGCATAAGCACTTACGCACATGCATCATACAGGATCGCAAACCGAGAGCCCAGTCGTCATACCCAAGGAGCAGCTCGAGGTGCAGCCGTAGGAAGTGACCGAAGTAGACGAGGAGGACGTTGAGGAACTTCCGGAGTGCCCCGATCACCGCCCGAGCTCCTTCGAGAGAGGCAAGCCCCGGAGCATTTTTCTCCTCGGTTTGCGATTATTAATTAAAGGCTTTACTTTAATTGATGCATTACGTTCAGGAGTTGTTTGCAACTGTTGCTGCATTATACCTTGTTTACCTTTGTTATACTATATCCTTGTTACCCTGGTATCCACAGTCGAGTCAATGCTTAGCTGGCTTAGACCGGTAGAAGTCGGGTGATTTCCTGTCACCTGTGAGCTATAGGTGGTTACCTGGATCTGTTTGGAGAACTATGTAGTCATGGTATAACTAAGTGTTAAATGAAGTTGAGACCGGATGGAAACTTACAGAGTTTTGGACTGTAGTGCTTTCCATCTGTGTCGATTAAGGACCGACCGTTGTTGGGCCTCAGGTCATGTTGAACGCATGCCTTACATTTAGCTGGCCGAATAAAGTACCTTTCGACCGCGAAGCTGGGAGATTATTCTAGCCGAGTAGATTGCCTGCAGCGCACTGTGCCGGAGCAGGTGTGGTAGGACACGGGGGCGCGAAGATAAGACCAAAGAGCAGTCGGTCGGCCCCCGGGTATATGTGGTTCCTGGCAAACTCGAGATTCTTAGATAGTTGACTCGGTGACCGATACCTCACTTTAGCGGGTGAGTGAGGTTTGTGTAAGGAATAAATCACCAGCTGGTTAGGAATCGATTCGAATCACCATCGCTCCTGGATAGTGAGCACTTGACTTGAGTGACTTCATCGTAGTAATGTTGATGGAACACTTGGACAGTTATAATGAATATGACCTTATGGAAGTTGTTAATGATCATTGGTTATCATTATTTGCTTAATCACATGCTTGCTCTAGTATAGGTGCAAATATAGTCGACAGGTTAATAATAATTAACTTGACAATAATGCTTTTGGAAAGGTTCTTGAAATACTAAAAATGCCTCTTTTTGCAAATGAGTCAGCCACCCTACTATAAAGCCCTTCATAATCCTTGGTGTCACTTTATTTTCGGTTACGTCGAGTAAGTCTAGCTAAGTACCTTCTCGTACTCAGGGTTTTATTCCCACTTGTTGTAGATGGGCAGATGTATTACGGCTACTGTATCAACTGCCTTTATCCTGCGATGGGTGATGCTTAGGACCATGGGCATGGTCATTCCTTACGTCTCGTCTGATGCTTTTGTTGGAGATGATCATTAGCTGGCACTATATTTGAACTCCGTGTGAGTGCGTGTGGTTTTGAACAAATGGCTTCCGCTACTTTTATTTGAACTCATTTTGTAATAACTATGTTTAAACTCTGATGTACCAGTGATGCGAACTTTTATATAATATGTGATGGTGACCGCTAAACTTATTACGATCTTGGCTGGTATGTGAGTTGGTTTGAAATCCTTCGCGATTTCACGAACTACTGGGTTATACGGGCTTAAGTTTGCTAAATCGTCTACTCTGGCGGATGATTTTCTTACTTAATTTCGTATAATTGGTCGGTTCTGTTACAGCTGGCATCAGAGCATGGTTTAGCGTGTTACTGTTCACAAGTGTATTTAAAACAAAAAGGCATTTGAAAAACATGATTTCCAAACTAAAAAGTGTGCCAGTGGTCATATCCTTTATGCCTAGTTAAGGACTCTAGGTGGCTTAATTAAGTACTGACTTGGGGTTCTTGCATCATATTTCTCTTTCATTGCTCATACGGCGTGCTATTGTATGAGTGCCACTTGTTTGAGTGGTAGTGTATGGATCATTTGCCTCTACGCCTCGGTAAGTGTGAACTGTGAGAGCATGATCGGATGCACCACCGATCTAGGGTGAATGCTTATATGATGCTGGAGTAATTACATGTTCTACGCATGTTTTACAAAGGTATCTCATGTGTGGGTATTCCGTCTGTTGAGGCGATGCCATTGATAGGACGATGGTTCGGGTAGTTACTACCATTGTACACGTATCTAGGGATTCATGTAGAGCGTGTAGATAAAATTTACTGCTTTTATGCATTCATTGGGAATTGGGCTGAAATGAATCTTCTGCAGGTACATAACAACGTTATCGTGTAGAACGTATTAGATACGTATTGAGAGATCGTTTGTATGCCACCGAATTCGTCGCTAGAAAGTATTTATTTCATAAGTTTGTGAGAACGTACGGCACGTACATACATCATATTACTTGTGCATTTCATTCATGTCATGCATTCCTCCCCTTATAAATTGATTATATCATTTTGATAAAAGTTGTATCACCTAAAATATGTTCCCACGGAGTAATAAAAGAAATTTTGCTACAGATGGCCCGCACAAAGCAGACCGCCCGTAAGTCCACCGAAGGAAGAGCACCTCAACGTCCGTTGGCCCTGAGGGAACACCGCACCACGGACACCTTCTTGAGCGAGTTTGGCATGCCAACCTTGCTTTGGAGAGTGCTCCATGATGTGGGGTACCTAGAGGGTCAAGAGCCGGTGTACTCTTGGAATGAGAGCCAGTTAGCAGAAGATGGACTTGCAGTGGTAGAGATCACAGTTCCTGCCCTTGGTGATGCTCCAGAATGGGATGGTTGGCACTTGAAGTTTGAGGGTCGCACTCCTATTGAGGGTGCAGAGGGAGTAGCTTTCCGCGTCATCAGGGATATCATGAGCAGATTTCCCAGTGAGCTTGCAGCAGCTCTAGCTGGCACCTTTCCTAGGGATGATCCTCGTGATGCTATTTGGGTTTAGCCTCAGGGAAGTGCCTTGGTCAGAGGTCCAGCTGAGGGACAGGCTAGCGACAACCATGCTATGAGCGCTATGTTCGCCGCCATCAGAGCATATGAGGGTCTTGAGAGTACCAACTGGACTTTGACTGGCTTACGTGGTCATGATAAGCTTAAGGTGAGAAAGCAGAAGAAGAAGCAGGCACGTGCTATAGCTAGTTTGCAGGAGCAGTTGGCTGATATGAGCTTACAGCGAAACTAGGCAGTAGAGAGAGGTGATAGAGCTATGCAGCGGGTGCATACGTTGACTCAGGCCAACAACAATGCATACCGCATGATTGGACAGTTGGTTCAAGAGAGGAATGAAGCCTGGGACGAGAGGGACCTTCTGCTACAGAGGGTCGATGAGCTAGAGGAGTACAACATCAACCTGCACGAGGAGTTTCACGCGCTCTACAATGGGGTTGGCCCATATGCTCCTCCAGACGCCGCTGGCATGGACATCGACGATGACGATGAGGACGAGCCTGTAGTTTCACCTGGGGGCGATGGTGACGTCTCCGACCCCGACGACGGCCCCGAGGAGTAGGCTAGTTGCCTTGTGCTAGTGTTTAGGTCCTGTCGCGATGACCTTTCTTTTGTTGGCATGTAACCTAATGTATCTTGCTTCGAACTTATGAGACTTGGCATGTGATTGGAACTTGGCTAGTAATGCGATATCTGAACGCATAAAAGTCCAGTGTATGTATGCTGGCAATTTGGTTGTATGGACACGATGTTTGCTTTTGAAGTAATTTAATTAGGGATGTTGTTTTAATTGGGATGCGATTATTGTGCCTCTGTTTTATTGTATGAATTTATTCTCTCCAGTAAATTTAGTTCGGCATAATTTTTCATTCACTCACAATTATTATAGCTTCACTCAATCATTACTTGTTGCTGAAATATGCAGATGACAAATACTCGTTGTACCACTTATGAGTCCACTGAGACCGGTGTAATGGTGCTGGGACCGGTGGTGGTGGTGGTGGGAACCACGGCAACAACAATGAGCCCCCACATGAACCGCATTTGCCACCTCCTCCCCCGCTCACCCCAGAGGTGTTCCTCGCACAGTTGCTCGAGAGTCAGCGCAACACGGAGCAATCCTAGAAGAACATGGAGGATTTTCTGCGTACCATCGCCAACAATGTTCAGCGCGGTAACAATCAGGGTGGTGGCATTGGGGTGAATCAGCACAGTAGCTTCAAAGATTTTATGGACACTAGGCCGCCAATATTCAAGGAAGCAACAGAACCACTTGATGCTGAAGAATGGATCAACACTATGAAAGATAAATTCCGTGTGTTGAGGATGACTGAGGTATTGAAAACTAAGTATGCTACACATCAGTTGCAAGGACCAGCGGGAATGTGGTGGAAGCACCATCGCACAACCTTCCCTCCAAATGCTCAGATTACGTGGAGAGAGTTCGCTGAGGCCTTTCGTGGAGTTTATATTCCACCCAGGCTGACCGAGATGAAGTTGGGAGAGTTCTTGGCATTGAATCAGGGCACCAAAACCGTGACGCAATATTTGCATGCCTTCAACAACTTGTGCCGTTATGCTCCCGACATGGTTGACACTGATGCTAAGAGAATCGCTAGTTTCAAGAGAGGACTCAATCCAAAGATGATGAAGCATGTGGGTACCAACACCCGCGCCAGATTCAATGACTTTATCAGTGATTGTCTGAAGCAGGAAAAGAACAACAACGCCAGCACCGCAGCCAAGACTCGCAAGAGAGCCCTAGAAGGTGGTCCATCCCAAGCAAGAGCACCTGTGGGAGGTCGTCCTCCCTATCATCCATCTGCACCAGGCGCTAGGTTTAGGCCACCACAGCAGAGAGGTCAGAATTTCTGAGGACCCCAGAAGCCTTACAAGATGGCAGTACAGTCGAACAAGGCAGCCGCAACTGCGGTACAGGGCAGTTCCAAGAGAGCTGTGGGATCTGCTGGTATAGTAAGGGGACCCTGCTACAATTGTGACCAACCCAACCACTTCTCAAGGTTCTGTCCTTATCCGCCCAAGAAGAAGCAGCAGACCTATAATGCTCGGGTGCATAGTACGAATGTGGATGAGATTCCTGAGGGAGAGCCCATAACCGCTGGTAAGTTTCCTGTCAGCGAAAACCCTGCAGTTGTTCTATTTGATTCTGGATCATCGCATTCTTTTATGAGTCAAGCATTTGCACAGAAACATGAACAACTATACACAGAATTGGGTTATGGTTACCGTATAAGTTCAGCAGGGGCTGATGTTTTGACCAATCAGATGGTTTGAGGGGCAACCCTTGAATTAGGTAGCAGAAAGTTTCGAGTGAACTTGATAGTTATGCCTGGACTAGTTCTGGATGTCATTATAGGTATGAATTGGATGAAGGATTGGGGAGCAGTTATAGATACAGGAAGTCGGGTACTTACCCTTAAGGATCCCCTAGGTGAGGGTACTTTTCAAGTACCATTGCCTCGGAGAATAGACCTTATAAGTGTGACATGTGCTACTAAAGTTATTCCTATTCATCAGATTCCGGTAGTGTGTGAGTTTCCGGATGTATTCCCGGATGAGCTACCTGGTCTTTCGCTAAATAGGGATATTGAGTTTGGAATTGAGTTAATCCCCGGAACAGCTCCGATTTCAAGGAGACCCTATCGGATGCCTCCAGATGAATTAGTTAAGCTAAAGAAGCAACTAGAAGAGTTATCGAAAAGGGGGTTTATCCGGCCAAGCAAGTCTGAATGGGGATGTCCCGCCTTGTTTGTGAAGAAGAAGAAAGAGGACACGTTGAGAATGTGCGTGGATTACAGGCCACTTAACGCTGTAACCATCAAGAATAAGTATCCCTTACCTCATATTGATGTTCTGTTTGACCAATTAGCCAAGGCTAAGGTGTTCTCAAAAATAGATTTGAGATCCGGTTATCATCAGATCAAGATTAGGCCACAAGATATACCGAAAACCGCATTTTCCACTAGATATGGGTTGTATGAGTATCTTGTCATGTCCTTTGGCTTGACAAATGCTCCTGCATACTTTATGTTTTTGATGAATACAGTTTTCATGCCAGAATTGGATAAGTTCGTGGTTGTGTTCATTGATGACATTCTGGTGTACTCTGAGAATGAGAAGGATCATGAAGAGCATCTAAGAATTATCTTGACTAGACTTAGAGATCATAAGCTATATGCTAAGTTTAGCAAATGCGAATTCTGGTTGAAGAAAGTTCCTTTCCTTGGTCACATTCTGTCAGAAAATGGAGTTTCAGTCGATCCAAGTAAGGTGCAAGAGGTTATGGATTGGAAGGCACCGACCACAGTTCCTGAGATTAGAAGTTTCTTAGGATTAGCTGGTTACTATCGCCGTTTTATACCGGACTTCTCGAAGATTGCCAAGCCAATGACAAGTCTGCTATAGAAAGATCACAAGTTCGTGTGGACAGAGGAGTGTGAAGCAGCTTTCCACACCTTGCGGAAACTATTGACCACTGCTCCTGTTCTAGCACAACCAGATATCGAGAAACCATTTGATGTGTTTTGCGACGCATCGAAAACTGGTTTGGGCTATGTTCTTATGCAAGAAGGAAGAGTCATTGCTTATGCCTCACGTCAATTGAGAAAGCACGAGGGCAACTATCCGACACATGATCTTGAACTTGCTGCAGTTGTGCATGCCCTAAAAATTTGGAGACATTATCTACTTGGTAATGTGTGCAATATTTTCACAGATCACAAGAGTCTTAAGTACATCTTTACCCAACCAGAGCTGAACATGAGACAGCGAAGATGGTTGGAATTGATCAAAGATTACAACTTGAATGTGCAATATCATCCTGGAAAGGCCAATGTAGTGGCAGATGCTTTGAGCAGAAAGTCACATTGCTTGAATGTGCAGCCATTACTTGAAGATGGGTTCGATCTAATGCATCCTGCTGTGTTACATAGTATTCAGATTAGTTGCTCTTTGGAGAGTAAGATAATAGAAGGCCAGAAAACAGACAAGGGAATATTCCACATCAAAGAGAAAATAAAAGAAAAGCCGTCTAAGCACTTTAAAGTGGATGAACAGGGCGTGTTGTGGTTTGACGACCGTCTTGTGGTTCCCAAGGATCGAGAGCTTAGGAATAAACTCATGGATGAAGCTCACCTTTCTAAGCTATCTATCCATCCGGGAAGTAGTAAGATGTATCAAGAACTAAGATCTCGTTATTGCTGGACCAAAATGAAGAAAGAAGTTACAACATATGTTGCCAGATGTGACACGTGTTGTAGAGTGAAAGCTATTCATATGAAACCTGCCGGTTTGTTGCAACCTTTGTCCGTACCTAGTTGGAAGTGGGATGATATAAGTATGGATTTTATCTTGGGATTGCCCACTACTCAAAAGGGACATGATTCAATTTGGGTGATTGTGGATCGTCTTACCAAGACCGCTCATTTCCTACCTGTCAAGACAACTTATCGACCACCTCAATATGCCGAGAAGTATATTGCAGAAATTGTGAGGTTGCATGGTATACCAAAGACTATAGTATCTGATAGAGGGCCACAGTTCACGGCTCACTTTTGGGAACATTTGCACAAAGGATTAGGAACTAGTTTGATTCGTAGTACCGCTTATCATCCTCAGACAGATGGTCAGACTGAACGAGTGAATGCTGTTCTAGAGAATATGTTAAGAGCCTGTGTGTTGTCTTCTAGGGGATCATGGGAGTCATGGTTACCATTAGCTAAGTTTGCTTACAATAATAGTTATCAAGAAAGCATCAAGATGGCCCCATTAGAAGCTTTGTATGGCAGAAAATGTAGAACACCACTAAATTGGGTCGAGCCAGGAGATAGAAGGTATTATGGCATTGACTTTGTAGAAGAGGCCGAGAAAAAAATTCATATTATTCAACAAAATATGAAGGCGACCCAATCACGTTAGAAAAGTTATGCAGACAGAAGGAGACCCCTTGTGTTTGAAGTTGGTGACTATGTTTATCTGAAGGTCACGCCAATGAAGAAGAAACGGTTTGGAGTTCGAAGAAAGCTTGCCGCTAGATTCGTAGGACCATACAAGATCTTGGAAAGAAGAGGTCCAGTAGCTTATAAGTTAGAGTTACCTGAGACAATGAGTATCGTCTTCCCAGTTTTTCATGTATCACATCTCAAGAAGTGTTTGCGTGTTCTGGAGGAAAGAATAGAACCTCGGGGCATCCAACTCAAATCAGATTTGGTGTATTATGAGCAACCGGTCCGTGTGTTAGACACTAAAGAACGTGCTACTCATAATAGTGTGGTGAAAACATACAAGATACAGTGGAATCATCATGACAAGGGAGATGCAACTTGGGAAACAGGAGAATATCTACAAAAAGCTTATGAAGATTTTTATAACAAATGGTTCGTAACCCAAATCTCGGGACGAGATTTTTATAAGGGGGAGGGCTGTAACACCCCGGTGTTATGCAAGCATTTAGGCACTGCAAATCATGCATATTATGCATCATCAAGCATCCTAATCATACATGCCTAATCATGTAAATAGTAACGGAAATAGTGCTTCGAAACATGTGAAATATGCTCGTGAAACATGAATGTTGCACACACTTATTTAGAGTTATTTTGCCCTAATTATGCTTGCTAGGTTAATAAAACATGTTTGGCTATAATTGTAAATCATCTAGAATTATTTACCATAATTTTTGGAGCAAAGTTTGTATTCAAACTTTTGACAAAATATGCTTTTGAAATTATTATTGGAAATGGTCAAAAATCCCCTCTATTTAGCTTTTGCTTCCCAATTCAAAAGCTATGCAAAATTTTTAGTTGGTCCCTAAAGCAAAGTTGTAGAGGATTAAATTCTAAGCAACTTTTATTTTCGGGCCATTTTCAAAAGAAGTCATTTTCTTGCTCAAAAGGGTATTTGAAAATTCATTGAAAATAGAATTTGAAAAATTGTTTCTCTCCTTTAACGGGCCGCCGCCTCACTTCTGGCCCACCAGCCTGTGGGGGTATTAACCCCTATACCCTTACGGCTAGGCTTGGGCTGGCCTAGATCAGAGGGTCCGGTCCACCAAAAGACGACGCGCGGCCTGGCCAACCTGTTCGGAGTCCCGCGCAAAGAGTCAAGACGGGTTTGGTGATCAAGCAAGATCCTGATCGGTTAGAATAGGAATCCTTATCCGGCCACATATGGCAATTGTAACTGGCTAGGATTAGTTTCCAGATCTATAACCCTGCCCCCCGGACTATATAAGGCGGGCAGGGGACCCCTCTAAAAAACATCTCTCATTGACATACAGCAATACAATCAGACACAGGACGTAGGTATTACGCCTTCTTGGCGGTCGAACCTGGATAAAACCTCGTGTGTCTTGCGTCACCATCTTGTTTGTGGCTTGCGCATCTGTCTGTCGACAATCTACTACCTTGGGCATACCCCTGGGTAGACTGCCGACCATATTTTGTCGACAGTGGTGCGCCAG
This sequence comes from Miscanthus floridulus, assembly GCF_019320115.1. Classification (NCBI taxonomy): domain Eukaryota; kingdom Viridiplantae; phylum Streptophyta; class Magnoliopsida; order Poales; family Poaceae; genus Miscanthus; species Miscanthus floridulus. The sequence goes on along the minus strand of NC_089581.1, from coordinate 47,370,287 downwards.
GTAGGGGGTGTGCGTACTGCTCTCCAAGCGAACAAGATGGTCACCATCTCTGGCTCCGTGGCTACACCGAACGGCCTCACGTTCACCGTCGGTCAGATCACTTGGACCACCGGCTCCAACGACTTCATCGCCACGATCATGGAGGAGGCGTGGATTCAATCGGCGTCGACCGCTGCTTCACCTGCATCGGCTACGGCTCCGACCACTGTGGATACAGCTCCGACCACGGAGGATCTGACTCCGACCACGGTGGATACGGCTCCGACCACGGAGGATCTGGCTCCGACCACGGTGGATCTAGCTTTGACCACGGTGGATCTGGCTCCGACCGCACCCGCATCGCTTTCAGCCACGTCGACAACCCATCGTCCGCTTCCCCGCTACAGAGGGAGGCAGATCGACAACACCGACCTGCTCGACTCCATCGATCGGGTCGGCACCAAACTTGCAGAAACCCTAGCTTTGGTAAGTTTGATTCAAAGTCAACCTAATGAGCAGGTAACCACCACCCACAACAGATCTACCCGACCAGCTCAGGCCAGTCGTCCTGCACGACTCGGAACGGATCTCGTGGTCACATCTACTCCTAAAGGGCGCTCCGTTCATCGCCGGCCAGCCCCTGCGACGGGTCTCCGGCTCCCCAAGTACGAAGCCTCGACGGAGAACTACCAGGTCCAGCCCTACGGCCTGCGCAACTTCGTCAATATGGTCTAGATTGAGGATTATCAAGAAGGGTCCGTCCACAGAGTCCAAGAGGGTGACTCCGGCTCCTCGTCTGGCATCGCATCTAACGCCTCCGTCCACACCGAGCTCCAACATCACGACGATGAGGGCGTCGAATATGATCTGGATATCCTAGACCACGCCCCGGGGTTCCCACAATTCCCGTCCTTCCCACCAAGGCGGGGAGACTTGATCAACGTTGTCAGTAATGACGAACCACCAGCAGTCGGCGAAACAGAACAAGAAAGGATTGCACGCGAAGCACGTAATATTGATCGGTTTAATCGCCGACAAATCGAAGCCGAAGCAGAAGAGGAGGCACGACGCATAAGGGTCCAGCCACGCGACCTCAACAATGCCTTTGACATGGTGGGGGACAAATAGGTCTTCAGGACCCCAAGCGCCAACGTAGCTGTCGCTATGGCGACAATGCAATGGCTACCCAATACCCCGGAAACCCAGGCAGTTCGCGACGATATACAAGCTTACCTGACGGCTGCTATGGCCCAGACCGTAGAAATTGTAAATCAAGCCGGGGCTCCATCCATATCAGTCGAATCAAGCCACAGCCGCCAGTACTCGAGTCGCTCATAGCCACCCAACCCACGTGGTTCGCGCAACAATGACCCATCAGACATCCATCTAGGCGGAAACGGTGGCCATGATGGTGGTCGGGACGACAACCGCCGTCGGGATAACAACCGTCGTGACTTCCGGGATGACAACCATCGTGACAACCACGATAATCACCACGGTCGCAGGGTTGGCAACCGAGATCACCGTGATGGCAATAACAATCTCCGCCATTACCTCGGAGAATGCGATCTGCGCGATCGCATCAACCAAAGAGCCAACGACCGTGCATCCCACGAAAGCTATCGCCGCATGGAATATGATACTGCCCACGGCCCTCCGGGTTTGAAGCAGTTTACTCCGCACCTTCACCAAGTCATATGGCCCAAGAACTTTAAACTTGAAAAACTTCAGAAGTATGACGGCAAGGAGAACCTCGAATTATGGGTCATGCTCTACGAAACTGCGTGCAGATCAGCCATGGCTAACGAGCACGTCATGTCTAACTACTTCCCAGTCGCTGTTGGTCATGCAGGTCACCAATGGCTGGTCAGCTTGCCAGCGAACTACTTCGATTCCTGGCAAGAACTCAAGCAAGCTTTCATCGACAACTTCATTGCCACTTGCGAGCAACCCGACAACAAATATGATCTGCAGTGGATTCGAGATCGGAAAGATGAGCCATTGCACGAGTACGTCCGACGTTTCTTGGAGATGCGCATCAAGGTCCCGTCAATCTTCGACGAGGCAATCGAGGCTTTCATCACTGGTCTCTGCTTCCACGACGCCCTAAGGGACAAGCTCCTCCGCAAGAGACCCGAATCAGTCACAGAGCTTCTGGCCACTGCCAAGAAATATGCGGACGCCGACGACGCCAAAAAGATAATCATCGGAGAAGCAGCAAGGGTTCCACGCTCCGACCACCCCCCACACCACGACGACTACCGTGGCAACCGTGGTCGGAACGACAATTTTGATCGCCGCAACCAGCGCAACGACCCCCGCGACCACCGCGACCAATGTAATCAGCAGCGTAACCGCCGTGACGATTACAGGGGCAAGCGTGCTCGGGAAGACGATGGCGAGGTCAACACCATCAAAAAAGGTGGCGGGCGTCGCAACTATGAAGAGGACTACGCCAAGGCATTGAAAGGGCCCTGCCAGCTCCATCCCAAGTCGAACCATACAATGGAGAACTGCCGCATTCTCAAATCTATCTACACGCGTCAACAGGCTCTGGATACGTCCGACAAGCCTAACAACGTAGGGGAACTGCGCAACGAGGACAACGACGATGAAGACGCAGATCCTCGTCACAAGTACATCAAGCCAACCGATCGCGTGCACACCATCATTGGAGGCAAGGTGTCCATCGAGACCAAGCGAGAACGCAAGCTGCTCGCCCGTGCCTGCTTGAACATGGCCAACACCGACAACCTCATCACCGATCCGTGGCTCCCTCCCTGGTCTCACCGCGAGATCTCCTTCAGCAGAAAAGACCAATGGGCCGTAATACCCAAGCCAGGACATTTTCCCCTGGTCCTTGATCCATGTATCAACAAAGTTCAATTCAATAGAGTGCTGATTGATGGCGGCAGCTCCATCGATATACTGTTCAAGAACAGTCTGCCGACCCTGAAGATAACCCAGGCGGATCTCAAGCCATACGAGGCACAGTTCTGGGGTGTTCTCCTCGGACAGAGCTCTACACCTCTCGGGCAGATCATGTTTCCTGTGCAGTTCAGGACCCCAGACCACTTCCACACCGACTACGTCAACTTCGTGGTCGCTGACTTTGATGGTACCTACCATGCTATCCTGGGTCGACCATCACTCACCAAGTTCATGGCCATACCTCATTACAGGTATCTGGTGCTGAAGATGCCTACCGAGAAAGGAGTTCTAACTCTCAGGGGCAACGTATACGTAGCTTGTACCTACGAGGACGACAGCTTCAGAGTAGCAGAGGCTCACAACCTCTCTATTCGCATGGCCACGACCATGCTCGACGCCAAGAAGACCTCGGCCAACCACCTGGAGATCCCAGAGCTCGAGGCTCCACGCAAGAACACCAAGACCAAGGAGCACAAGGTGATCTAGCTGGTCGACGGCGATCCCAGCAAAACGGCCCTTATCGGGGCCAACCTAGATCCCAAATAGGAAGACGCGCTCGTCAGGTTCTTGAGGAGCAACGTGGATGTGTTCGCATGGAAACCTACTGACATGCCCGGTGTACCTCAGAACTTGATCGAGCACTCCTTGAATGTCAACGGTAAGGCCAAACCTATCAAGCAGAAGCTACGACGGTTCGCTCGCGACAAGAAGGAGGCGATTAGGATAGAAGTTACACAGCTTTTGGCAGCCGGATTTATCAAAGAAGTGTATCATCTGGAGTGGTTAGCCAACCCGATTCTTGTACGCAAAAAGAATAATGAATGGAGAATGTGTGTTGATTACACTGATCTCAACAAACACTACCCTAAGGACCCCTTCGGCTTACCTCGCATAGACGAGGTCGTAGATTCAACCGCCGGTTGCGAGCTGCTTTCCTTTCTCGATTGCTACTCTGGTTATCACCAGATTGCTCTCAAAAAAGGATGACCAGATCAAGACATCTTTTATCACGCCTTTTGGCGCCTACTGCTACACGACCATGTCGTTTGGGCTCAAGAACGCCCGGGCTACCTACCAACGCGCTATACAAGCCTGCCTCAAAGACGAAATAAAAGATGACCTTGTCGAGGCTTATGTTGATGATGTAGTTGTCAAAACCAAGGAAGCACATACCCTTGTTGACAATCTGGAACGCACCTTTGCAGCCCTTAACACATTCCAATGGAAATTAAACCCAAAGAAGTGTATCTTTGGTGTTCCTTCTGGCATACTACTTGGCAACGTCGTCAGTCACGATGGCATACGCCCTAACCCGAAGAAAGTCAAAGCTCTCTTGGACATGAAGTCACCCAAAAAGGTGAAGGATGTTCAAAAGCTTACCGGATGCATGGCCGCTCTCAGCCGTTTCATATCAAGATTAGACGAAAAGGGATTACCGTTCTTTAAACTGCTCAAAGCATCCGAGAAGTTTGAGTGGTCGGAGGAAGCAGACGTTGCCTTCACACAGCTGAAACAATACCTTACGTCACCTCTGGTCCTCACTGCTCCCAGAGAAAACGAAACACTCCTGCTTTACATTGCGGCGACTAATCGAGTGGTCTCCACTGCTATGGTGGTCGAACGCGATGAGCCCGGCCATGTCTACAAGGTACAGCAGCCAATCTATTTCATCAGTGAGGTGCTCAATGAATCCAAGACCAGGTACCCACAGATCCAGAAATTGATCTATGCCATACTGATAACATCCTGAAAGTTGAAACATTACTTCGACGGATATCGTGTGGTGGTCATGACTGAGTACCCTCTGTGAGACATAATTAGCAACAAGGATGCGAACGGACGCATCATCAAGTGGGCAATGGAGCTATGCCCCTTCTCCCTGGAATTCGCAAGCCGTACTACGATCAAGTCTCAGGCACTCGTCGATTTCATCGTTGAGTGAACAAACTTAAGCACGCCTACCTCTCAGGGGCCCGACGAGTATTGGAAGATGTACTTCGATGGTTCTCTCAACATCGATGGCGCAGGAGTAGGAGTCCTTTTCGTGTCACCATCCAAGGAGCAGCTCCGGTACGTCCTCAGGATTCATTTCCCAGCATCTAATAATGCCGCTGAATATGAAGCATGCCTACATGGTTTGTGCATTGCGGTCGAGCTTGGTGTTAAATGTCTCTATGTCTACAGAGACTCGGCTCTAGTCATCAACCAACTCAACAAGGACTGGGACACGACTAGTGAAAGGATGGATGCATACTGCAAGTCAATCAGAAAGCTAGAAGGCAGGTTTTATGGCATCGAGTACACACACGTGGTCCGGGACAAAAATCAAGCAGCAGATGCGCTATCCAAGTTAGGATCATCCCGAGCCAAAGCCCCACATGGCGTATTCGTCCAAGACCTGCTCACACCTTCCATTGAGGAGGAAGATCCCACGGTCGACAAGCCTCTAGACAAGCAATTGGTGGCTACGGTTCCGGTGTCGAGCACCACTGAGCCATCTCCGACCACGCATGAGCCCGACTAGAGAGAACCTTTCATCAAGTACCTGACAGATGGCAGCGGTTACACTAATCGGACAGAAAACGAGCGCCTGATGCATCGCAGTAAGCAGTATTTGCTCGTCGATGGCAAGTTATGGCGCAAGAACGCAAAGGAGGAAATCTTGATGAAGTGTATAACCCAGGAGGACAGTGAACGTCTCCTGGACCAAATCCACTCCGGCTCCTGCGGCAACCACACAGCCTCGAGAACGCTGGTCGGTAAGGCTTTCCGAGCAGGGTTCTATTGGCCATCAGCAGTAGCCGACGCAGAGAAGCTAGTCCACCACTGTGAGGGTTGTCAGTTCTTCGCCAAGAGAATCCACGTACCAGCACATGAGATCCAAACAATACCAGCCTCTTGGCCCTTTGCATGCTGGGGACTGGATATGATCGGGCCCTTCAAACCGGCTCCTGGGAAATTTACATGCGTCTTTGTGCTGATCGACAAATTTTCTAAGTGGATAGAATACATGCCTCTGGTACAGGCATCCTCAGAAAAGGCTGTCACATTCCTCGACCAGGTCATCCACCGCTTCGGCATACCCAACAGCATCATCACTGATCTGGGCACTTAGTTCACCGGGAACGCTTTTTGGGACTTCTGCGATGAAAGGAGCATAGTAGTAAAATACGTCTCGGTGGCGCACCCTAGAGCTAATGGACAAGTTGAGCGAGCAAATGGAATGATCTTGGACGCATTGAAGAAGAGGATGTATAGAGAAAATGACAAAGCTCCCAGAAGATGGCTCAAAGAGTTACCAGTCATGGTCTGGGGCCTCAGAACTCAGCCCAGTCATAACACCGGCGTCTCACCATACTTTATGGTTTACGGTGCTGAGGCAGTCCTCCCAGCAGATATAGCTTTCAGATCAGCATGGGTAGAGAACTTCGATGAAGGCAAGGTTAATGAAGTACGGGAGCTAGAAGTGAATAGCGTAGAAGAGAAGCGGCTTGATTCTTGTATACGTACGGCCAAATACCTTGCTGTTTTGCGCAGGTACTACAACAAGAACATTAAAGAGTGGTTTTTTATGGTCGGGGACCTGGTCCTAAAGTGGAAGACGAACTAGGCTGGTGTCCATAAACTTGTAACCCCATGGGAGGGGCCCTTCATGATCAAGGAAGTCACACGACCAACGTCTTACAGGTTAGCTCACCTGGACGGTGCGGACGTACCAAACTCGTGGCACATCGACAAGCTTAGACGTTTCTATGCTTAACCACTGAGATATGTACTCCTTTTGTACTTTCGATTTACTTCAATAAAGCTATTATGATTTCTCCAACCACTCTAATGTGTCACTTCAAATTTTATGGTTATTCTAACTTAGCCAGTAAAAGCCGACCACCATTCCTTCTACGGTTTTCGGAGCAGGCCCTGTCTCCAATTCCTCCCAACACGTGCATGGGATCCGTTCTCTACGTTACGGATGATCGGTAGGTCCCCCCTGGTTTGACTTGTCCGTGTCTACGTGTGCACAGGTCACGCACCTCACACTCCGACCACATGGCAAACTAGGGCCGTACAAACTTCTCGGGATGACGTGTCGAGCAAAATGGTACAACTAAACAGAACGTTAACATGTTCTCACTTAGTTACACCAACATGAGTATCAAGCTTAAATACGTTTTATACAAAGCAAACAAGCTTATGATGATATACAGTTACGTTATTACAAGCTTGCCTGAAGAGGCCCAAGTTTACAATAACACAACTATGTCCTCCTTCTATAGCTCTAAGCCTATTCCATTAGCTGGTCGGGGCGCGCGGCACCTACTGCTTGCTGCTTCCGATATCCTACTCGAGTCTCGGGGACTCTTGTGCTGGTCGAGCTGAAGAGGATGGCCCCACCGATGCCTGGCTGGTTGAGACCATAGGCTTCGTCGGTTGGCTTGCAACTGATGGCGTTTCCAGCTGACTTGTCGATGGCGCACCCTGTACAGGTGCTATCCCACCTCCACACAGGTTAATATCACCAATTATCTTTGATGACAGGTCCAGCTAGGCCATCCGAAGCTCCTCAGCCTTGTCTGGGTCTACCTCCTTCGGGTACCCAGCCTCCAGGCTCTTGAGATCGATCAGGGGTAGTGGGCACGCACCATGCTTAGCACATGTGCACCCGTGTACTCACCCGCCTCCTTCACGAACTCTTGGAACCAACTCCATGCCTTTCGGCACCTCTCGACCAGTCTGAGCTACAGCGTCCTTGGCGTTTCCTCTGTAAGCGCTGGATCGATAAGGTCGAGGATGGGCAAAATGCCAGTTGCCACTTCCTGGCACCGGTTCTTCCATGTGTCCCGATCCTCGGTGGTCTCTAGGCATCGCGCCTTCCAGCCGTCACGATCTTTAATCACATCTTCTAGATGTTTCTTGGCATTGACTTTTAAAACTGCAAACCGTACAAGACATCAGAATGTAATGGCATGACAAGATAGGACAGGCAACAGAATGAGTAAGGTGGTCTGGAACACTTACTTTTCAGTTCCTCCTTCATCTTAGTTGTGCGGTCCCAAAGTTGAGACTGGTCGCACGTCAGTTTCTCATTGTCCTCCTTCAGGCGACCACACTCTGCGGTCACATGGTTATTCTTCTCTTGGAGACGGGTTACTTCGGCTTCTAAGCCTGCGCTACAGCTGTCATTACCAACAATGCAACAACACGTGTCATGCACTTGCTGTGATAAAATGACAACTTACTTATTTTTTCCTGCTCTTTGTTACTGAGCTGGACGACCAGGTTCTGGTTTTTTGCATCTTGTTCCGTCCTCTCCTGGTCGGCGGCTTCAAGCTGGCGGCGCAAGCGTTCCACCTCGACCACCAGTTCTCTATTGTTTGCCGTGATTCCCTCAATCTGGTCGAAGCACCTCTTTCGGTACCTTGCGGTCTTCATCAAGTCCTGCATATAAACAAGCTAAGTCAGACAGTTCGACTAAATAGCAAGATCAAGTGGTCAAGCCAAACATACCTGAACTTCTGTCACCAGACGTTTTGCCGCTCGTTCAACTTTTAGGGTCTCTTCGACCTCTAGGATTTCCTCATGCATAACCCACTCGTCGTTCCGCCAGCGCGACACATATACATGTTGTCGTTTGTCTTGGGGACGGCCCAGGATCTCTTCTACTTCGTCCTCTTCAGCCTCTTGTTCAGGAGGCGGCGCTGGTCTGGAGTTTGTAGTCTCTACGACCACTATGGCTTTCCCACGAGCCGTAGCATCGGCAAGCGTGCTCTGTGCCACCTCCGGCTGCTGCTCCTCGGCTTGGTCCGGTCCCCTTGGCGCCGAAGTATCCCCCTCAGCAGGGGTAGTGCTCAGAGCACTTGTACTTGGCTCGGCTCTCTCCTCGACCAGTTGCTCGGGGACTATCGTCTGGCCGCTCGTCTGCTGAGGTTCCAGTGGATTTTCTTCTACAGGTTCCTCCACATCCGGCTGCTGGGCAGTTCTTTCCGCCATTGCTGGCGAAGCCGTGCCGCACCCGGCTAGCTGGTCGGGATTTTTGGTGGACGCCGACCTAATATATCAGAGATAAGTTCAGAAGACAACAGTATTCAATACAAATTGTAAGCTTACATCAAGGTTGCAAATACTTACAGCTTGGAAGCACGGAATGATGTGGCGAAGGAGCGTCTCTTCGACCGTGCTTGCTCCACGTGCTCGGCGAGCTCCACTGGGTCTTTTTCCACGACCAGTACCGGTGCCGAGGCCTGGCGCTCGACCCCTTTGCCGCTTGTCCTCTGTGTTGCAGTGGTCGGTGAAGCAATCCCTGCTGGCATAGAGGAGCCACCCTGCTCTATCGACTCTAGTTGTCTCCTCCTCTTTCGAGGGACGAGTTGGAAGATGTCTGCATCCTCTGTTTCATCATCCGACAGAGGGAAGATGGCCTAACGACGTTTGTTGGCCACCGGCCGCTTGCCAGCAGCCCTGGCCGTTGCCTCCTCTCCAACCCCAAGTACGGCCCAGTCGACGTCTTCAGCCCTGGCACTGGTCTGGGGGGTTGGGCCGGCAACTTGTGGCCAATCCACACCAGGGGGTGGAGACACGAACACTGATGCCCTGTCATGACCATTACTCTGGGAAACATAAAGGCGACAACACAGTCAATTTTTGTTACAACACAACTCTACAGGTACAAGGAAGCATAAATTACCTTTGGGGGAGGTCAGGCCAGCTTGAAGCCGTGCTCGATGTCGTTTAACCTAACATAATTGGGATCCGCTAAGTTGAATAGCTCCCCAATCCTAGCCTTGATTTCGATCTTGTCAAGCGCCTCTTTTTTGTCCTCGTTGAATCTGCGCTCCCCTGGTATTCATAGCCAGGATGTACCCTCCTCTGGCAGGGCTGGATCCTTCGGCTGATGAAGTTTCCGACCATGCTTGGACCATCCAGCTTCCCCCATGGGATCATCCCAAGCAGTTCTACAATCTGTTCCAAGTGCTCGGGCTTCTCCGACCAGCTGTTTTTCTTCTCCGGAATGAACCCCACGTCGCATAGGGTGATCGTGTTCGGCTCTTCGCGGACGTAGAACCACTTCTTGTACCATTCGTCCAGCGATGTGTTCCAAGGGCAGTGCAAGTACTGGGCCTTCATCCCATCACGCAGATTGAGATATACGCCTCCGGCTATCTTCGAGCCGCCGCTCCCTTTCTTCCGCAGACAGAACAGATGGCGAAAGAGGTCGAAATGGGGCTGGAAGCCACCATATGCTTCGCAAAGATGGATGAAGGTGGAGACAAGAAGAATCGAGTTGGGATGCAGATTGCAAATCCCAATCTCGTAGTACAAACAGAGCCCCTGGAGGAAAGGGTGCACTGGAACCCCAAAACCCCGCTTGAAGAAATCATCAAAAACCACAATCTCACCTGGTTGTGGATCGGGGTAGCTTTCTCCTTCCGGCGCGTGCCATCCCGCGAGTGCCTTGTTATGGAGCACTCCCATGGTGATGAGGTCTTCGATGGTCTGATCATTGCTCCTTGACTTCCACCACTCCTTCGCCATGACTTCGGCTTTCTTCTGGGCGTTTTTCTTCGCCATTAATCTGTCCTTGGTAAAGGGTCCTTGCTAAAGGGGTGGATACGGTGGAGGGGTGATGGGTGATGATTTCAGAGGAATAGGGTTTGGCAAGAGGAAGAAGAAGGCTACGGCGGCGAATGATAATGGGGATTGGTAAAAAATAACTTACTAGTTCTATATTATAATTAACCAAGAGTTCCGTCGTTTCATCCGCCCGAGATTCTTGGGAGATGTGCGCACGTGCCACAGACAGTTGTTTTCACAACCTCGAGATCTACGCCAATAAACGCGCCCCTTCGTTACCAGTGTACGCGCCTCTTCGTTGCTAGTGTGAGAGGGCCCACACTGACGCACCTCTTTATAGGTGCCAAGCTACTGTTTGCTAGAAAGGGCAAGAAGACAGTATGACGTGCTGTACCTGTCTGCTTTTTTGACCAGACGTGTATGATTGGACTTGATAGAGTAAGAAGGTAAATAAATACACCAAATAATAGTACAAGCGGCGTTCGTTTTTTCGCTGCATGTCTTGTGCTCAAGGATGGTCCAGACCACTACCGTGCTCGGGGACTGCCCAGACCACTGCCGTGCTCGGGGACTACCTAGACCACTGCCGTGCTCGGGGACTGCCCAGACCACTGCCGTGCTCGGGGACTGCCTAGACCACTACCGTGCTCGGGGACTACCTAGACCACTACCGTGCTCGGGGACTTCATAGACCACTACCGTGCTCGGGGACTGTCCCGACCACTGCTCGGAGATCATTCTCCTCGGCTACATGTGATTTATGCTCACATACAGTTGAGAGACATTTATTTAGACCTTGCTACAAGGCTTGTACTTCGCCTTCCAGCAAGCCCGAGGACTACATCGGTACGATGCACCTACCGGTGCATCTCGTATCGCCTGTACGACGATTGGGTTCTCAACTTAACTGGAAATTCTTTTTAGACCCTGGCACCACGTGCCTACGTCACCTACTACCAGGCTCGGGGACTAAGTGGGCACACTTCACCTTGCGGTGAATGTGTTTATTTAATCGACCCTAATGCTTTGATTGATCAAATGGATTACTATTGTGCTCGGGAATTGTCCTGACCACTGCTCGGAGATCGTTCTCCTCGGCTACATGTGATTTGTACTCACATACAGTTGAGAGACATTTATTTAGACCTTGCTATAAGGCTTGTACTTCACCTTCAAGCAAGCTCGGGGACTACATCGGTACGATGCACCTGCCGGTGCATCTCGTATCGCCTGTACGACGATTGGGTTCTCAACTTAACTGGGAATTCTTTTTAGACCCTGGCACCATGTGCCTATGTCACCTACTACCAGGCTCAAGGACTAAGTGGGCACACTTCACCTTGCGGTGAATGTGTTTGTTTTTTGACCCCTACGCCTCTGATGATCAAGGACGCTATGCTTCAAGACGCACTTACATTTCTTTTTAGAAATACAAGTGGGCACACTTCCTAGGACGGAAATCTTTTTCTTTCTTCTTAAGAGCACCATACATTCTTTGGACAATCTACTTCTCCAGCGACAACGGTGGTCGGAGATGTCAAGAACTCAAGCCTCACTGTTCGGAGAAGGTTAAAATGGCGTGTCGCATCAGAATACATGGCGCTCAGGGACTAGCTGTGGGGGTATTAACCCCTATATCCTTACGGCTAGGCTTGGGCCGGCCCAGATCAGAGGGTCTAGTCCACCAAAAAACGACGCGCGGCCTGGCCAACCTGTTCGGAGTCCCGCGCAAGGAGTCAAAACGGATTTGGTGATCAAGCAAGATCCTGGTCGGTTAGAATAGGAATCCTTATCCGGCCACCTATGGCAATTGTAACCGGCTAGGATTAGTTTCCAGATCTGTAACCCTGCCCCCTGGACTATATAAGGTGGGTAGGGACCCCTCTAAAAAACATCTCTCATTGACATACAACAATACAATCAGACGCAGGACATAGGTATTATGCCTTCTTGGCGGCCGAACCTGGATAAAACCTCGTGTGTCTTTGCGTCACCATCTTGTTTGTGGCTTGCGCATCTGTCTGTCGACAATCTACTACCTTGGGCATACCCCTGGGTAGACTGCCGACCATATTTCGTCGACACAGCCGAAGCCGGCCCAACGATCCTCCCCGTGCCCTGCCTTCGCCTCGGCCCAGCCCACCTCGCGCGCTGGCTTCCTTCTTCCCCCGCGCGCGCGTACGCGTCCGACCACGTCAGGCACGCCGCGCCGCGTGGCGAGCGCATGCCGACGACGCTGGCCGGGTGGCGTTCCGTGGCCCCCGCAAGCAAGCGCGCCTCACCGTTTTCAAGCCACCGTAGCTCTGCTTCGCCCTGCACTCCTCATTTCCTCTCCCGCACTGCCTCTCTGCCTCGCCCCGCACCGAGCTCTACTCGCGCCACCATCGCCACCGCAGCCCCACCGGCAAAATTTGCCGCCGGTGGTCCACCATTGCCCGCAATCGAGCACACGTCACTCCGCCTCGCTCCCCAGCACCTGGTGCTCGCTGCAGGGACACCATTTGAGCAAGGTATAGCGGCCTTGCGCGTTTTCGCCGCCATCGGTCATGGCGCCGCCGCGCTTGGCCTCGCCGTGGAAGGGCTTCCTCCGTCCTTTCTCCATCCCCTTGAGTTACCTGCTCGGGTTCGCCACCTTCTTGCGGACCCAGCGCTCACGCTCGTTTGCCCGGTCGTGGTCGGCAACGGCCGCCGGCCCGCTGGCAGCGGCCGCAACGCCGTGGCGTCTGGAACGCCGGCGTGGCGTGGCGTCTCGCCTCGGCCGAGCTGGGCCAGGTCAGCCTTGGGCCGGAGCCCCGGGCCAGGCTGTTGCCTTTCCTTCGCTCGTTTGCGCAGGCCAAAAGTGGCTGTGGGCCAGTTGTTCCCACGGGCCGGCCCAGTAGTAATAGGAAAAATTGATTTCGGTTTTCTTTTATTATTTGGGAAGAGAAATACTTTGGAAAATGTTTGTGTACCCATTTTTGCTCCAAATTTGTTGAAACAAATTTTGTTGTGTTCCTTGTCACCAGATCTACATGATAGAATTATTGCATGTCATTTTTGAGATACTTTTCTGTAGAGCTTTATTTAATCCTTGATATTGCTGATATCTTGTAAAATGTGTAGTAAAACCTATATGTATCAGAAAAATATGCTTCCAAGTTTGTTACTGTTCTTGTGTAATGTACTTCCTGTGAAAAATATATTCCATGCATGTCCTGTAGAAAAATTATGAGATGTAGTTCAAGTGCCTTTAATGGCTGATTTTTGTTATTTTTGCTAGAGAGCAAAATTTGTATAAAACATGCATGTGATAATTGTTGTACAGTGGTTATTTACTGTTTAGAACCTAAGAAAAATACTAAATTTGTTGTTTGACACTTTTCATAATACAAAGTATTTTCATGTTCATAATTAGGTCCAAGCTTATCATTTTTGTGTAGACTATTCCACTTAGCCAAATGCCATAAAAATCTGATGGTAGACTACTTAGGGAAGTACTGTGCTATGGTAATTTTCTAAGATTTTTCTAAGCTATAAAAATAGATATTGCTATTCAAACCTATTATTAATTAGGGTTTAATCAAATGTTGCTTTATGCATGATTAAGAAATTAGTGAAGCTTTGGTGTATCTTTGAAGCATTTAATGAGATGTGTTGACTTAGCATATTAGTAGTAGAAGAGAATGCAGTAGATGACATGTGCTTGTAGTACATGTTCTTGGATGATGTTGACTACCTTGCATTCAAGCATATCCATTGTGCTCATTTCATCTGATGCACCTTTTGCATAAGCACTTACGCACATGCATCATACAGGATCGCAAACCGAGAGCCCAGTCGTCATACTCGAGGAGCCCGAGGAGCAGCTCGAGGTGCAGCCGTAGGAAGTGACCGAAGTAGACGAGGAGGACATTGAGGAACTTCCGGAGTGCCCCGATCACCGCCCGAGCTCCTTCGAGAGAGGCAAGCCCCGGAGCATTTTTCTCCCCGGTTTGCGAATATTAATTAAAGGCTTTACTTTAATTGATGCATTACGTTCAGGAGTTGTTTGCAACCGTTGCTGCATTATACCTTGTTTACCTTTGTTATACTATATCCTTGTTACCCTGGTATCCGCAGTCGAGTCAATGCTTAGCTGGCTTAGACCGGTAGAAGTTGGGTGATTTCCTGTCACCTGCGAGCTATAGGTGGTTACCTGGATCTGTTTGGAGAACTATGTAGTCATGGTATAACTAAGTGTTAAATGAAGTTGAGACCGGACGGAAACTTACAGAGTTTTGGACTGTAGTGCTTTCCGTCTGTGTCGATTAAGGACCGACCGTTGTTGGGCCTCAGGTCATGTTGAACGCATGCCTTACATTTAGCTGGCCGAATAAAGTACCTTTCGACCGCGAAGCTGGGAGATTATTCGGGCTGAGTAGATTGCCCGCAGCGCACTGTGCCGGAGCAGGTGTGGTAGGACACGGGGGCGCGAAGATAAGATCAAAGAGCAGTCGGTCGGCCCCCGGGTACATGTGGTTCCTGGCAAACTCGAGATTCCTAGATAGTTGACTCGGTGACCGATACCTCACTTTAGCGGGTGAGTGAGGTTTGTGTAAGGAATAAATCACCAGCTGGTTAGGAATCGATTCGAATCGCCATCGCTCCTGGATAGTGAGCACTTGACTTGAGTGACTTCATCGTAGTAATGTTGATGGAACACTTGGACAGTTATAATGAATATGACCTTATGGAAGTTGTTAATGATCATTGGTTATCATTATTTGCTTAATCACATGCTTGCTCTAGTATAGGTGTAAATATAGTCGACAGGTTAATAATAATTAACTTGACAATAATGCTTTTGGAAAGGTTCTTGAAATACTAAAAATGCCTCTTTTTGCAAATGAGTCAGCCACCCTACTATAAAGCCCTTCATAATCCTTGGTGTCACTTTATTTTCGGTTACGTCGGGTAAGTCTAGCTGAGTACCTTCTCGTACTCAGGGTTTTATTCCCACTTGTTGCAGATGGGCAGATGTATTATGGTTACTGTATCAACTGCCTTTATCCTGCGATGGGTGATGCTTAGGACCATGGGCATGGTCATTCCTTATGTCTCGTCTGATGCTTTTGTTGGAGATGATCATTAGCTGGCACTGTATTTGAACTCCGTGTGAGTGCGTGTGGTTTTGAACAAATGGTTTCCGCTACTTTTATTTGAACTCGTTTTGTAATAACTATGTTTAAACTCTGATGTACCAGTGATGCGAACTTTTATGTTATATATGATGGTGACCGCTAAACTTATTACGATCTTGGCTGGTATGTGAGTTGGTTTGAAATCCTTCGCGATTTCACGGACTACCGGGTTATACGGGCTTAAGTTTGCTAAATCATCTGCTCTGGCGGATGATTTTCTTACTTAATTTCATATAATTGGTCGGTTCTGTTACATATAGCCAATAGACATCAAACATCATGTCGTGTTAAATTTTAGTGATTTTTTGGATCCATCTGATAATTATTAATTTGTAATTGCAATTATATAAATGGAATTTGAGCTATAACTACATGAAATCATGGTCTATTTTTCGCTGAAGCATCAAATTTGCATTATTGAGTGAATTTGACAAGGTATTTTCAAAGTGTATTGGAACAAATTTGGAAAAAACAGGTAAAGGAAAAGGGAAAGGAAATAGAAAAGTTTTTTTTAAAAAATACATTTGCCGAGTGTCCTAGGGTTAGCACTTGGCAAAGTATAGTCTTTGCCGAGTGCTTTATCGGTTTGACTCTCGGCAAAGATTTTTAATGTTTTTTTAAAAAAATCCCGGCTTTGCCGAGTGCCGGATCGCGGACACTCGACAAAGGCTTGACCCAATACTTAACTGCCACGGCCGAGACTCACTCATGCACGCCCGCTCACTGCCCCTGCCAGCGCCGCCCCCCCGCCCTGCCCATCATCCTTGCGCCGCCGCGCCTTCTCCCGCAGTGCACCGCTCGTGCCCGCCCGCCGTGCTCGCGCCCGGCGGCCGCGGCCCCGAAGCCGCCTCCACCGGCAAAGTTTGGCCCGCCGGCCGCCCCCGTCACCGCCCCGCACGCCACCCCGCCCGCAACACCGCGCCTGCACGTCGCCTCGAACGCGCCCGCCTGCCCACGCCGGCCGCTCCCGCCGGCGGCCCGCCGCCTGGACTCGTCTCGCCCGCGGCCGATCTCCTCCATCCGCTCGCCGCGCCGCAACCCGGAGAGGAGACTACGCTCGGTCGAGCACCACCTGGGGTCCAGCGTCCTCGCGACCATCTCCGGCATGGCGTCCACCCTCTGTAGCCCCGGTGTCCCTGCGACCATCTCCGGCACGGCGTCCGCCCACTGCAGCCCCGGTGTCCCTACGACCGTCGCTGCTATCCTACTTCGCCACTCGCCACTTTGGCCGACGACGAGCACCACCAGGACACTAGGTATTCCCTCCCCTTGGTCCTCCCTTCTAGACAACAAATCTTGGTCAATCTTTTTTCTTCAAAGCACTTAATCGACTAGACAACCAGAGCAAGTGTTGAAGAAAAATTGCAAGGGTAATTGTGTGCAAATATTTCCTTCTATCATTTATGCAATGTTATAGATGATGGGTTGTTGTTACAATATGTTGATTTGAGGTTACAACTTATTTTACTGATGATGGGCTTAAGTAGCTATGTCTTTTTTTTTCCACACCGGTAAAACCGAATTTCATTACCATGGCAACGAAATTACAGATAGTATCAGTTTAGTGACCGTAACACATAACCACCACTGCAAAACTTATCCACGCAAATGATCACACATAGGCATAGACACAAACTACCGCTACTACCAGTACCAGAAACTAGGCAACAAACTAGCTGTCCAAAAGATACACTACGAGATTAACTGGGGTTCCAAACACGAGAGTTTCACCCACAGCAGCGCACAAGCTACGATTGATACAACTCTAGCTTAACCGGCATAAGGGACCAGCTGCTTTTCATCTTGAGTACGCGACTGCATATCCTGCTTGTGGAAGGAGCCGCCATCTTCACTGCTTCAGCTCACTGGACGACCTGCTGCTCCAAGTCACCCTTCAACAAACCTGCCCTTGCTGCTGCTACATTTTAATTAATCATATATGGTTTCTTTCTTGCACATGTGATATAAGGCTACATGAGTTATATGCTTTGAAAACAAAATTTCTAGCACACTGGCGTTGTATGCTTTATGTGTTTCCTACCGAAATACACTTTTTTTTTACAGAGAACCATAGAAAAAGTTTCCTTAGCACTTTGTTAGTGGTTTTATTAGGATTATTGGAGGTCGGTCGAAAAGGAAGTAAAGGTGTAAAATCCTTTTTCAGACTTTTTTTCATAGCTGCTGCACACTACTAGAATGCTGATTTGCGCAATAGTTCTGTAGTTGTGCCCTTAAGTTTAGTGGTGGTTTAATATGTCTAACTGTACATTTAACTAAATCAGGCGCTTTAAGATCTTGGGTAAGAATGGTTTGTTTAGGTGTTTTCTTCAACATAATAAACATGTGCTTTAGCAAAAAAATTATCTCAGGTGCTGCTGATTGTTTGGACTATACCTAGATTTTGGACTGTAGTACCAAACTTGTGCATTGCTGATACATGCCAAACTTGTGCACGAGACTCTTCATAGGCATCTTCCTGCATGGGTCTATTTCTTTGATTCCAATTTCTACATGTTGAGTACTGCAGAAGTGCAGAGCCTGAAGGCACATGTAAACTGCTCTGATTTCATTTTGCATATGTATGGCTTGATTTTGCTTGTTCTGCTAGCTGTTCTTGAGATGCTAATATGCAGTGACGGTTACCATTCTTTTCATGCCCTCTCCATTCTTACTGATCTAATGCATTTGGCATATGAGGCTATGATTGTTGTTCTTTTGATAATATCTCCATTATCCGTCTTTTTAGCTCGCGTAAAAAAAGATACTTGTGCCTAGCCTAGCCATACCAAAACACTCTACTCATTGTGCTTATGTATCTTGTAGGGAAGGTTGCAGGCTCTGGTGTTGTTCTGTGGAAGTCTCGACTGCTGCCGCTTTTCCGATGTGCGTTTGTGACACGTTTCAGCTGTAAGTCCACTGTCTGTGGTCGTGATGTTCATAATGTTGTAGGGCTTTGATTGTTGTGTGTTTTACTTCTAGTTTCTTCTGAGGATATGTCTGTTTGCACCGTGTGCTGTTTGTTCATGTGTGCTTGTCTTTTTCCTACCAACTACTTTTGTAGTTATGGTTTGTGTTGCGGTGATGCCCTTTTTTCTATACTAGTGTGTCCCCGGTATTATTTGTTACTTCCTGGCATTGTGCAGTGCGTGCTTTTATGGCTGGTCCTTCGTGTGAGAGAGTTGCACGTTGTCGTGAAAAATGCCAGAGAAGACGTGTCGCTATAGCACAAGGTCCGTGCTATCCTTGCACATGCCATTACTAGCGTGTGATTTGTGTAATACCCTTAGCTGACCTCTGCCACTGCTTAAAATGGGTTGGGAGGGTGTTCAGGTTTCCTTAGAAAGGAGCAAATCATACACACAATCTCAGTAGGAGATTTTACACGTTTGTATAAGTAGCTATGTCTGTCTAATTACTTTCTCATCCTGCAGCGTATATGTTTGAGATGCAAATGACTTGCATTGCGTACTGATGCAGTCGATCAGGAATTGTGTATAACTTTAGATCAATTAGTTTGATAAACTAGTTGACATTTGTTAATAGATCAGTTGCCCTTGCTGCTGCTACATTTTAATTAATCATATATGGTTTCTTTCTTGCACATGTGATGGCTAGCTTGTGCTTGTGCTCAGCTAAAGCAGCAGCATGCATATGCATGCCTAGGAATAGTTCCATCTCTGCTCAAAATATATTTGCAGCGATACACATCAGCATGTGATTTCAGAATGCAAATATGGTGTAGATGGATGCAAATCAACTGCGAAGGTCTTTAATTATTAGAGCAGTTCTGCTGCTACATTTTATTATACCTAATAGTAAGGAGGATAGGAATGAAAAGGAAAAGAATCTCGTATGCCCCAATGAGTGATATAGAAGCAAGCAGAGATGATTACCTTTCTAATATCTATCATAAGGATGATATGAGTTGTTTGCGCATGCTGAGAATGAGGAGAGCACCATTCTTTTTGCTATGTGATACACTGAAACAAAAGAGGGCTTCTTTCTGGTACTATCCAATGTTGCGTCGAGGAACAAGTAGCAATGTTCCTTCACACAATTGGCCACTATGAGAGGAATACTGTAATATCCAAAAACTTCAAGAGATCGGGAGAATGTGAATGTGGATATGGATATATGAATGTGAATCCAAATGATATGTTGAGACAAATGCACCATGATATGTGAATGTGGCTTTTGCAAGGGTAGTTGTCTTTCCTTTCACAAAGCAGAAATGCTCTGGGAAAGTGTGCATTGGCACTCTACTATCCCAAAGGTCCAACAGCTGTAGTAGTAGTAGTAGTACTATGTTTGTGTGTGTATCGCCATTTGTTTACTCCAAATCCACTCAGTAGCTAGCAGCATCCAACGCTGTAGTAGTAGTAGTAGAAAATGAATCCAAGATAAGTTGAAACTATGAGGACTGAAACTCTGTAAGTAGTAAGTGTTATGTGACAGTCATAGAAAACATTTGGATTGGTAGTGCCAACTGCCAAGTGATCAAAAGTGTAAACAATGAACCATAGAAATTCTGAATACACTCATTATTCTTACTGATTGAGAAGTATGGAAACATAGGAACAATTGCATTTTTTATGGAGCTGTCGCTAGTGTAGTTTGGTGGGGTGAGATCAGTGGAGTAGGAAGGGGCCCTGTGGCAAGCTGCAGGCTCTGGAAGCTGCTGCCTGGATACAAAAACTTGATGCATGGTGTAGTGCATCTGTTTTTTTTCTACCATGTAATGTTTGAACTGATTTCTATGGGCTGGTGCTTTGTATTCCTTTTCTTGTACTATAATGAAATGAATCTTGTACTATAATGATATGAAGAAAATAGAGGGGGTAGGAGAGACCATTCTCTAGCCGGAAAAATGATTTTTTTCAAACAAAAAGTAATTGATATCAAATCAAACAGATAATAAGAATCATAGATCATGTCAATTATATGGGGTTGATACTGTAGGAATATTTTCTAACATTAAAACCTGCTAAATGTTTCACAATGAATTACTAATAGGTCCAGTTCTGCTGAATTTCGGTTTAGGATGAATGAGAAAAAAATCAGTATTACCAAAGGAGTACATGCTTCAAACCAGCACCTTTGGCAGGCTCTACAATGGCCTCTCTTACATCATTCACAAATTTCAAACTGACACTAATATGTTGCTTTTTTCAAGTTTTTAGAACCTACCTTAAATCTTGTCTCACACATGCAATCATTTCTCTTTTGTGTAGGGGCAATCGGCGGCGTCGAATGATGTTCATGGCACACCTCCAGCTCAGGGCACACCTCCGTCGCAGTGGGACCGGTGGAGTGGCCGTCAACAATAGAGGTAGATGGACTTGTGCTTGTTATGCTTATTTGTGAATGGTGGCACTTGTGGCGGCACTTGGATGATATTTGTGGATTATATCAACTTGTGGACAACTTGTGATGATATTTGTCATGGTTATGGATTATATGTGATGGCTGTGTGATATGTGATGGTTGTGTGATATATGTATGTGTGGATGCAATAAACAAAAAAATGTAAAAAAAAACAAATTTCCCAGCTATGCCGAGTGCAATGACCAAGACACTCGGTAAAGGCGGGAGGCTTTGCCGAGTGTTATGACCATAACACTCGGCAAAGCCATGGAGGCTTTGCCGAGTGTCAACCGGAAGCCCTCAACAAAGCCTCGCTTCCTTTGCCGAGTGCAACAAGTCAGACACTCGGCAAAGCCTCCCTGCCTTTGCCGAGTGTCACAAATAGGCACTCAGCAAAGCGGCCACCTTTGCCGAGTGTTGTACGAGTGACTCTCGGCAAAGAGAGCGGGCTTTGCCGAGTGCCCCCGTGAGGCGCTCGGCAAAGCGACCGTAACCGTCACCTGGCGCCGTCAGACAACTTTTCTTTGCCGAGTGGTTTACGGGCACTCGACAAAGCCTTTGCCGAGTGCCCGACAAAAGACCGTCGGCAAAGAGGCCTTTGTCGTCACCGGCTTTGCCGAGTGGTCTTTGCCGACGGTTACACTCGGCAAAGCCTTTACCGAGTGTATATGGAGATTTGCCGAGTGTCACAGGCACTCGGCAAAGAGCCTGAGTCCGGGAGCAGACGATGAGCTTCCCTTTGCTGGCCTTCAGGTGTGGCAGGGCATGGTAGGTTGGATAGACAGAGCCCCAGAAATTCACATCCTGCAGTCGTCACGCGTACGTAATTAATTTGTACTGAAATAAAACATTATTGCTTCTAAATATATAGCCAAGAGATCTGAATCGGTCTAGCTAGCTAGGTTTACCATCAGCTTGGCGAAGGCGGTGATGTTGGTGACTTGGTCGAAGGAGCAGCTGGACCAGATGCCGGCATTGGCAACCAGATGGTTCACTGATGAAGGCGACAACAGATATGTACAGCTGTGTCAGTGTTAGTGTGTGTACGTCCATGCAGCTAAGCTAGCTATCACTGGAAACTCGTATTTTTCTGTGTGTGCGAAAACACACAGAAAAATACGAATACCGTTAAAAAAATATTTTTCTGACGATGTACCCTAAAAAAATACCCATGAAAATATAATGACAGAAAAATCTAATTTTTCTGTGGGTTCAACGTCAGAAACAATTTTTCTGTGGGTCTCACGCGCACAGAAAAATTGTGTTCGCCCAGATTAAAACTAATTTTTCTGTGTGTTAATCCACACAGAAAAATGAAATAAACCCACAGAAAAACACATGTTTTTTTTTCTGTCGGTCTAGTTGAACTCACAGAAAAATTCATTTCGCCCAGATTAAAAATAATATTTCTGTGTAGCCAGCCTCACAGGAAAAAAGAGTTAAACACACAAAAAAATATTTTAAAACAGGTTAAAATATATATTGTCCATACAGTAATTTCATGACACATCACAACATAATAAATACATTCATAGGTGTCTAAATGTTCAGCACATTCATAGGTACATAGATGATGTCCAAATGTTCCGGCATCGATACACTCAAATCCCTCAGACTAACCAAGATTCAGCTCTTGCTAGTTCTTCATGCGCTTGTCCCTGAAACTATTCAACTTTTGCTAATTCTTCATGCGCTTGTCCCTGGGAGTGACCATGGCAGTTGAGTCTGTCACATCCTGCAGATCAAGCATTGACTGAGATCTCATGAGAGCTGAGAACTGCTGGTATGACTACAAAAGTTCAACAAACCACAGAGTAGAGAATTCGCAATTAGAACCTTTGTTGACACTGAAGTGAAATAACACTACCAAATGAAAAAGTGCAGAAGTGCTACCAAATGACACTGAGTTAATTTAATTCTCTCTCTCTAATGGGAATTGAACTGGCCACACAACTGGTTGCTTGTAATGGTACAAGCCATCCTAGTTAAGCAGCAAACAGAACAAAATATCCCAAGTACCAGCTCATAAGGTGCTAAAGTGCATAAGTTCTCTAATGGAAACTTGATTCATCACAGCCACTCAAGAGTAGTACAAAACAAAAAAAAGTCACAAGGCACAGTTAGGGAAGGCGAGAGCAGCGCGGCACGAGACTAGGATTTCATGCTAGCTGTTTTATCTCAAAAGTTATCAACATGTTGCTAAAAAACATTTAAGCTCTTGTTCTGATTCGAGACACATGTTTTGTGCTGTAAACACAAGCAACCTTAATACACTTTGAAAAAGCATAGAACACAGATTAGAACTTAGGGCAAAACCAAAATGTCACTGCGATACAGGAGGTAGTATTTGCTAAGTTCATCCAGACTTCAGTGATGGGGAACCGGAAAGGATATAGTTGCATTTTTGCAGTAATAATCTTTGTCTGCATTAAGTAAATGTTATTTACTCACTAAGGTAGTATATATGGATATCATCATGATCAAGTGTACACCATCTTCTAAAAAAAGAAGACTGTGTGCAAGGATTTGCAGAAGTGGGAGAAATAATTCAAAAGATTACAAACTGACCAACTGTCATGTTCCACTTATGTAGAAAGGATAAAAGTGCAATTTTGCAGTAAAAGATCCATGTCTGCTGTAAGGAAATGTTACTTATTTGCTTCTATGATCATTGTACGTTTGGATAATGCAGTATAAAAGAACCAAGCATGAATTCAGTGTGAGTGCAAATTGTATTTAGTGGATTACCATTTCTAGAATTTGCCCTTTTGTGTAGGCACGGTCAGAAATGAGCACAAGGTCCTCAACAACTGGAACTGAGACCTCCTCATATTTGCAAGCAAGAAGCATAGCTGTGACTCCAACCAGTTGTAGCTTCTTCCTTGGAACCACTTCCTTTTCCAAGAATCTATCTATTATGTTTACTGTAAGAAAGAGTGTCTCATCCATCAGATCGAACTTGTAGTGAACCTGGCAAAAGAACCAGCAAAAATATTAAAACATGCAGTTTGAGATCAGAACAATTTGTAAGGTCCATGCTTTTTGTACCTCAATCAGCCAGTCAATCAGAATTGCTCTCATCTTTGAGTTTATATCTTGTTGACTGGACATGTAATCAGGTCTTACGCAACTCTTAGCCTGCATAAAGCACCACATTGGTAATACGGAAAAGATAATAGAAGCTGCAATAGAAAAGTCCAAGATAGTAGAAGCCTGCGTAATTCTTTGTGAATGTAAGATTAGTCGGCAATAAGTTTCATTCTGGTGACCATGATTTGCTTCAAAAATACTGAAGGAACCAATTTTAGTAGTACAAAGACATTATGAACTGTTGTAGCTTTCACAGTTGTATAAATTTTAGCGCAGCATAACTTTCCAATGTGTTGCACATGACAACTAGCACAATAGTTACCTATTCCTGGCTGTGAGGTGGACCAATGTGCTATATCAGTATCATTCGATTCAAAACATGTTGACATTTTTTTTTCTTTAGATTAGTTGCTTAAAGTGCATAAAAGATGATAATTAACATTAGGCGTGCATTTCCACATTATACCATACTGCAGTTAAGATTCTTGTCTGAAGTAGAATGATCCTTACAGGTTTCTGGTCTAATTTATTCAGTTTCGCAAAGGAACTTGCTCATTCTTATAAGAACATTATAGATAAAGCATCTACGCATTCGAGATATTCATCCAAAAATTCAGAATTCATGATTTGAGATTATTATCTACCAAAAAGGAACAAGATAAGCATCGTCTGACAATAAACCACCTCATTTTCTCTGTAGAACTTGTAAAGCTCTTCAACATATTCTGTTGCTGCAAGCGGGTTCCCCGAGTCTGCACTGTCAATATCCATGAGCGATTCATCTTGGTTCATGTCCTTGTTCTCTGTCTCACCCTGCATTGCCAAACATAACAGTAAGCCAGAGCCATGGCAAAGATGCCCAAAACCCATCCATTTCTGAGCAAGAGCACAAATCAGAAGTGCGAATACCATGTCGATGTCACTGTCACTATCGTCGACCGGCTCGTAGAGTTCCACATCGATATCAACGGTGCCATTCAGGATGCTCTTTGCTCGCCAAGGAGGCAGCAAATTTCCTGAACAACCAAAGCAATACCCAGATCAAATCAAAGCCTGCAAGAAACGTCAGAGGTGCAAGAACAGCTAGCACGCGTCCTAACCTTGTCATGGGCCGGCTGCTTGGCAACGTTGTCTTCTTTTCGCCCCTTCTCTTCCGGGAGAGAAGAAAGGAACGCCACGGTTAAACGGATTTGGACCCCAAGAACCACGAAAAGACACGATCTTGGGGTAGGAGATTACTGCAGCATGGGCTTCTTGGCGACGGCGCAGGGGTACGGGGCAACCTCGACGAGGTTCTTGATGTCCATGAGCGCGCGCCGGCTCCCCATCTCTGCACAAATCAGGAGATCAGAAACCATGGGCTCGCAACGCAGCAAACAATCCAAGAGGAGATCAGCCCGGGCAGCCGCCCGCACCCACCTCGGACGCCTGGCTCCCCATCACTGCGATACAGAAGGGGAAGGGGAGGGGCGCCGGCGGGGGAGAAGAAGGGGGAGGGGAGGGGCGCCGCCACCACCACGCCCCGCCGCCGTAGCCACTGGCCGGATCCGGGAGAGGGAGGGCCGGATCCGGCCGGGTGAAGAAGGGGGAGGGGAGGGGAGGGGCGCCGCCACCACCACGCCCCGCCGCCGGCCACCACCACCACCGCCGTAGCCACTGGCCGGATCCGGGAGAGGGAGGGCCGGATCCGGCCGGGTGAAGAAGGGGGAGGGGAGGGGCACCCGCCGGGGAAGAAGGAGGGGGAGGGGAGGGGCGCCGGCGGGGGAGAAGAAGGGGGAGGGCGCGGATCTACTCGGTCGTCGGCGGCGGCGACGGATCCGGATGCGCTGCTCGGGTGAAGGGTGAAGAGGAAGACGGATCCGGCGTCGGGGGTGAAGGAGAGGGGCCGCGCCCGCCGCGTCGATGAAGAGGGAGAGGGAGGAGTGGCGGCGCTGCTCGGGGAGGGGAGGAGCCCCCGCGCTGAGTCGCAGAGGGAGGGGCGCGGCGCTGAAAGGAGAGAGTGAGTGAGGGGGCGCGGTCTATTGCGTGCGTGAGAGGGTGTTTGAGGGCGCGGCGGCCGACGGGTTAGGGTTTGGATTTGTTTGTGCGTGCACATGTTTTTTTGGGTGCGTTTTTAAAGAACCGACAGAATAAATTGTATTTTTCTGCGAGTGCTGATTTTTTCGTGTAATTTTTCTGTGGATTTTCGTATTTTTCTGTTGGGATATTTTGGAACCGACAGAAAAATCATAATTTTTCTGTGCGTACAAAAAAAAACGCACAGAAAAATTTATCACACGCAGAAAAAAGCGAGATTCGAGTAGTGTATGGATTGCATTCATCAGGATTCAGGAGCCGAGCAGGGGGATACGTTTGCCGAAGTGAGCGACGGTCTCCTCGACGGCGCGCCTCGACTGCTCGGTGTCGGAGACATCGGCGGGGAAGACGAGGACGTCGGGCGCGCCGCGCTCCAGGGCGGCGGCGGCCACGCCCTTGAGCGCCTGCTCCCTCCGCGCCACCAGCGCAAGGCACGCCCCTTCCTTCGCGTACTGGTAGGCAAGCTCCTGTCGTTCAATACGTATATGGGTGCGACTTTCTGTGGCCTATACAACATATATACATACAGTATAGAACTAATTCTGACCCAAAATACAAATATTTACGTGTTTCCTAAAAACACACATAGCCTGTTTTTCATCTGAAAGCATTGTGTTTATTTACGTCTCAAAGTGGAAATCCTTTTTGTCACAAGAATTTTGCAGTATTTTCGAATGCAAATCTACAACTATGACTACGTACGTACGTGTTTCAAACTAAATAATTCAGAATTCAGCCTAAAAGACGGCACTCAAGGATGTGGAAAGACGTACGACTGGGTAATCAGTTACTGAAACTCCGGTGTCCATCATTGTTGTCGGATGCTATGCAACGACGGCACCAATGCTGCAAAAATTGCCGTTGGATGCTATACAACGATGGCACCAATAACGTGTACTGAACAAGAGCCTACAATTGTTGTATCTTTATTTATTTATACTTTTCAACTCTGCTACACTAATGGTTGATACATGTACTGTCAAGGGACCCGTGCAAAGCATGATTAAGAAGCACACAAGAATATTAAAGGAAAAGCTTATGTTGCCACTAAAATGAAATGTAGATCACGTGAAGTTAGTTAGGTTCCACTTTCAGCTAACAAAAATTATTTCTCCTTTTGGGTTCTTATGTATTTATTTCCTGACACAATACATATATAAATATTTTGTAATCTCTATCCAATTGTGGTAGTCTCTATTTATCATGCCCACGTGGCACAGGCCCGTAGCCTTATAGTTCCAAAAGAGTACCCTTTTGGAGACCGCAATGATTTCCAAATAGCAGTATAGAAAGAATTTTATTGGCTATCAAGGAGAGAGATCAAATAGCTAGTCTAGCACGATCTCTCGAAATCATTTCTCTCATAGCTCACATAACTTTCCACTATAGTGTTCATTTTTTTATTATTCTTATGCCTCGTCTAGCTAGCTATTTGCCAATTGCCATTACGGACGCCATTGCTACCCTGTACTGCATCCTCGTTTGACCGCACCGCGCACAGCACAGCTTCCAGCACCGTCTCGTCTTCTCCTCTCCATGTGCGTGGTCCATGGGTGCAGCTGATTTTGTTGGCCCTGTGCGGCCAAATTTGGGACGGCCGATTTGATCGCCAAAATTTGGCCGGACAACACTTTGGCTGGGCACGGCAACGCTGAAACCCAAAAAGTCCCTAGTCGTCTCTCCCACGATGTGTGTTCCTCTTCCCTCGCTGTCTTTCTCTTTTCCATGGCCGCCGCTGCTGCTCTACTCACGCGCAGGGACACGGGCGCGTGCAGCACAGCCAGCAGCCAACGACTGCGGCCCAGTAGAAGTAGAAGCCGCGCCAGCTACTGCCCGGTGAGGAACAATGCGCGCGGCCAGCCTTCCTGGTGCGAGCGAGTAGGAAGAAAAACTAGTAGGAGTAGAATGCTAGATATAGTTGTAATTTTGTTTAAACGTGTGGCTTCAGTTTTTTTTAATCTAAATTTAATCC
The DNA here is from genome assembly GCF_019320115.1 of Miscanthus floridulus. NCBI lineage: Eukaryota > Viridiplantae > Streptophyta > Magnoliopsida > Poales > Poaceae > Miscanthus > Miscanthus floridulus. The sequence goes on along the minus strand of NC_089581.1, from coordinate 47,342,147 downwards.
AAAATTCAATATATTAAGGATAGTAGCCTGTTTGATCCCGTAGTTAATAGTTATTAGTTGCTAAAAAATAGTTGAAGCCTGTTTAGATTGGTAGCTAATATGTCAACCGGTGTCTTGCCTACTACTCCCTAGGCAGCTTAAAATTAGCTGTTTACTCTAGCTAACATATCTAGCTCATAGCTAATATTTACTACCGGGTGTTTCTCTCTTGTAGAGTTGTTTCATGAGCTAATATTTAGCAGGTCTTTCCTAAGAAATCATATAAGGCAGGTCTGCCAAAGAGGACCCAGTTGTTTGGATCCAAACGGGTTTTAAATAACCATAGAGCTCTTACAGATGCAATTTCAGCTTAAGAATTGATGGGTAAACACTAATATCTACCAAGCCTTTCAAGCCTACCATTTTTTTAGAGATAAATGCACCGTAGGTTCATCAACTTTTTGTGCTGTGCCATTCAGGTCCATTAACTCTGAAAGTGCAGGTTTGAGTATATGAACTTTTAAGTTGTGCCATTTAGGTCCAAATCTGTCCGTTTAGGGATTAGATCCTACGTGGCAATGCATGACAATAGCCACCGTGCCCATAGGTCATGTGAGCAGCACGTGAAGGCCCTTTGCCAATCGTTTTTTTGCCAATAGCCCCATATACTTTCCATTCCCTCACTCTTCACCCCTTCCTCTCCCTTCCACCTCGACGACCTGCGTGGGCGAGTCGGACCACGCCTTGATCGGGCCCACGAGGCTGGCCAGGTTCATCGTCCCGTCCCCGTCGCCGTAGACCACCTCCTCGGGGTCCTCGTCGAAGCCGCCGTTGCCGTACACGAGGCTCTCCACCGTGTGGACGCCGGTGCCCACCAGGCACGTGACGGGCACGCCGGGCTCCGGCAGGGCCTCGACGAGCGGGCGTATCCGCGCGCGGTACGGCTCCACGCCTTCCTCGAAGCCGATGTCCCGGAGGAACTGCGTCATGTTCTTGGCGGAGTAGGAGCGGTTGTGGCTCCGCGACACCACCAGCGTGGTGTTGCCGAACACCTTGGGCGTCGGCAGCAGCCACAGGTTGCTTTCGGCGGTCCGCTGCTCGTCGCGGATGAGGGACGCGTCGACGAAGGGCACCCCGAGCGTGTTGCCGGAGGCAAAGGTGAGCATCTCCTGCACCGACCCGCCCCACGGCGTGGAGAGCGTTACAAGGCGCCGCACGTGCGCCGCGCGCCACTGCGGCGGGCTGCGCGCCAGCAGCTGCAGCGCGAACAGGCCGCCCAGGCTGTGCGCCACCAGGATCGCGGGCCACTGCAGGTACGCCGACTCCACCAGCAGCCTGAGCCGCTGCAGGTACGCGCTGCCCACCTGCGACGGGTGCCCCGGCCCGGCCAGCCCGTATCGAAAGTCGTACGGCGCGCCGAACAGGTCGCGGCCCTCCTCGTAGCCGGCCTTCTCCTCCAGCGTGGTCGCCAGAGTGTTCATGTACCCCGTCAGGAGCCTGCACATCACACGTCAAAGTGTTCATCATCACGTCACCGACGCGTCAACTGTGCGAATGGGAAATGCTTATCGGAGTACTCCTACTTGAGGTTGGGGTCGAGGTAGCGGAGGGTGGAGGTGGAGCCGAAGTCGGAGACCCTGGTCTCGACGCCGGGCGCGTTGCGGTAGTCGTCGGCATCGGCGTCGTAGGAGAGCGTCATCCGCTCGGCGAAGCACCTGGTGAGCGGTGCGACCAGCACGGAGGGGTCGAACCAGAGGCGGAACCAGCCGCCGCGGCCGCGCACGAGTGGCCACAGATGGCACACCAGGCTGGACGGCTTGTAGTCCTCCATCAGCCGCGCCTCCAGCTGGTTGCCGCCCGCGCCCGGGATCAGCACCACCGGGTGCCGCTGCTGCTCCGCCACAGCGCCAGCCGTCCCGGCGCCCGCCCTCGCCGCCGCCGACATGCACAAGGACGAGCTCAGCGACAGCATGACCACCATCGTGGTCGCCACTGCTGGCACGCGGGCCAGCCAAAGGCGCCTCCCCATGTCCATGCTCCGACGCTTGGATTTTTGTCTCCGACCTTTTTGCTTTTGGATCAGGTGGTCACTGCTCTTGTAACTTGTTGTGTGGTGACGACGGTGCTCTCGGAGCCTACTGACTGACGACGCTACTTGGATCCCTTGAGGCCGCTCAAGAAGGCCCATATGAGGGAGCGGTGACGGTAGTGGTTACGTCGTCCTAGCAGCAGTTCGCCGGGTCTAGGGCGCGAGGTTGTCTCCTATCGATCACACGATCCCGGCGGTTGGGAAGCGTGTACCGGAGCACGAACCGGCTGCCTTTGCTCGCCGGACACGATCGGGGCGGCGGACGCGTACCGCGTACGTACGTGTGCTTTGCATATAATTGCATCAATCATCGTCGCACGGATGACGGATCCAGCGGAGGGAGAGGAAGGGGTGAAGAGTGAGGGAATGAAAAAATATAGAGGGCTATCGGCAAAAAAACGATTAGCAAAGGGTCATCACGTGCTGCTCACATGACCTATGGACACAGTGGCTGCTGTCATGCATTGCCATGTAAGATCTAATCCCTAAATTGACAGATTTGGACCTAAATGGCACAACTTAAAAGTTCATGTACTCAAACCTGCACTTTCAGAGTTAATGGACCTGAATGACACATCACAAAAAGTTGATAGACCTACAGTGTATTTATTTTTTATTACTAGATCGATTGTGTTGTCCACTTTATTTGTGAGTGGAATACAGTTAACCGCCAGTACAAAGCTGTCTTATTTCTGTGGAAAAAAAACAATACATCTTTCTAATATGAATGCATGAACCAACTCAACGAGGTCAGGTGGTGGTGGTTGCACTACTACAGAATGGACCTGTTGTCCCGGGCGGTAACAGCCTTTAGTCCCGGTTACCGCGCCGGGACAACGATCCCGGGACTAAAGGTGGAACCTTCAGTCCCGGGTCATCGAGCCGGGATTAAAGAGGGACCTTTAGTCCCGGTTGGTAACACCAACCGGGACTAAAGGACCTCCAGCCGAGCGAACCTGGCGCACCCTTTAGTCCCGGTTGGGGTTACCAACCGGGACTAATGGTTCACCCTTTAGTCCCGGTTGGTAACCCCAACCGGGACTAACGGTTCCTTTTCTTTTTCTTTTTTTTTGTTTAATTTGTTTTCAGTTCAGTTACACGTATTTGTTTAATATATAATATGTTTTTATGTACGTATTCTACGTTACTAATATAAATACACACATGCATATAATTACATCTAATTCTCATCTTGAGCATTATTATATTCGAATAAAGTATGAAACTATATATATTATAGATATATATATATATATATGTGTATATACAACACTTTCATAATCTTGTTCTCGAAAATAACGATATCAATAAACATTTAATTTACATCATTTATTCCTTAAGATCAAAGTAGAACTCGCCGTTGGGATTTAGCACTTTTTCTAGAAGATATCCTGCTATTGACTCTTGAACTGCTTTCAGATGGTCTTTTTGCATGACCCTTCGTTTCAACCATTCAGTCTTGCATTTGAAATAAAAGGAAAAGTATTAATACACATATATGTATATATATTCTTTTAAAAATAAATAAATATTGATATATACGTACTCTGAGGACATCTTCAGGAGTTCTTCTTATGTGCGCAGTGATAAATTCACAAACGTAGTATCCACACAAGTTATTACCTGGTTCCTGCCGCAAACACCACTGTACGAGAAGAAGATTATTCTCATCATCTCACACGTAAATTGAAGTACGATATAGTAATTAAACACGTGGGGAAGTGTATATAGTACAACTTACTGGTATTTCAACTACATTAAGTGGTGCCTTGCAATCTTTGCGATGTTGCCGAATAAACTCTTTCCAAACCCTGTGCGACCAATAATGTACGATCGTTAATAAATTATGGCAAAGTCTATTCAATAATAGTTGTGCGCGAGAGATCGAAATTACCCCTGGATAATATCTATCATATCTTGGTATAGTGCCCGTTCTTTTCTCAACGAGTCAAAGATTAGTAACCGACTTGAGTTTAACTCAATGACAATGAGTATCCAGTGAAAACTGCATTGGTTTATACACACACGTACATGCATATAAGTTGTATTGATATTACATAAAATGTGTAGACTACATTATTATTAACACTTACTCAAAGTTGTACGGGAAAAGTATTGTTGTCTTGTCGTGCTGCTTCACGAAGAACTTCATGATATTCCTCTGTGCTTCAGATACCCAGTGGTCCTTGACAATAATATCGGTTTTGAATACGATATAAGGATCAATGAAGCCAACACTGGTGTCTTGTATTCTTTGGAGCTCTGACATCTGGAATCTATATATAAATATAAGTTACATGTGAGGATAATTATATACACGTACGCATGGAAGTGAGTTTATTAAATAAAAGTAAGAATCACTTACAAACAAAAGGAGCTCATGATTGATTTGTCCAGAGCGTCCAAGTGGAATAGTTGATGCAATTCTTCGAAACTAATATGTAAGATGTCATCGCCACGGAAGTAATGATGGTCTCTAAATCTGACAAAGATCCACTGCTCACCCCTGCCACACGCCTGCATGTACCACTTGTTGAGCAAGTACATTTGCGTACCCAATTCATTCAGAGCCGCAGGGTTGTACAGACTTTTGCCATATTTATAAGTCTTCCAGGTATCAACTTCCAGGTTCTGGATTGGAGCTTTGCCCGTCAATTGATCCAAGGTTAAACCAGTATCTTTAAAAAAAGCATTAAGGGCTTGAACCGACACTTCTCCAGAGTTGTCTGGTCGATAGACTTCTATGTTGGAACCATATTCATTAGCAACAACAAGATTTTGCATTGGTTGCTTCTGTTGTCCGAGCTGTGGGACATCCTTCCCTGATGCTCTTTTCCTTTTCTTATCTGCATCATGTGACTTCACGAGGGAGCGGTCATAGTCTGATAGTGGCGAAGGCTTACGAAGTTCAATCAACTTTTTCTTGTGAGCATCGACCTTCTGCCTCAGCACATCTCGTGGTATGTAAAAGTACGGCTTCTCCTTAAGCTTTGCTTGACTCTTGTTTTTGATATCTATAAAAAAATCTTTTACTTTTTTGTCTTCTTCAGCTGCTATTTGCTCATCAGTCTTTTCAGGAAGTATTTCTTGAGAAATAACTCTTTTTCTTGGGGTCTTCTTTGCCGCCGGGACCTTAGACGTCTTTGTAGTGCGTCGCTGTGGAGGGGGTGGGGGCGGTGTTGGAGATCGGCGTGGAGGCGATGAGGCCAGTGTTGGTGGAGACCGGCGTGGAGACGTTGGAGATCGTTGTGGAGGCGGTGGGGCCGGTGTAGGAGTTGGAGATCGTTGTGGAGGCGATGGGGCCGGTGTAGGAGTTGGAGATCGTTGTGGAGGCGATGGGGCCGGTGTAGGAGTTGGCGATCGCCGTGGGGATGAAGTCGTCTCGCCCCCCGCGACGCTGTGATGAGATGGGGAATGAATGATTAGGCTAGGCTGGGGAGAGACCCTGCTATAAAAACAATTTGTGTGTCAATTATTTTTGAAGCCAATAGAAAATTAATGGAAAATAATATTTCATTCACTTTCATTCGTACCTAGGGTGAGGTAGGGGAAGCGATGGCGCCCCAGGAATGATGATGAAGCGTTTGCGCCATTGAATAAATGTCTTCTCTGTTTCTCCTAGTGTCTTCTCCCCATCACCACCTTCAATGTCAAGAGGAACATTGCTGTAACCTTTGAGCACTCTATCGACCGAGACGCTAGCATATCCAGGTTGAATAACTGATCCATGGATTCTTGGTGTCTTCGTTCGGTCTATTGGAGATACAACCCCGACAGCCACCATGATTGATGCATTACCATCTGGAATGTGCAGCTCACATTTTGTTAGAGGCTCGGTAATGTCATCAACAGGGAAGCGCAACCCAGCGTCGTCTTGAATAACTGGCAGCTCCGTAGAAGCACAACTGCTTTTCATCTGACCAACGGGGCTAATGGTGACTCCCGGCGTTGATTGCGATTGCATTTGACTCATTGCTAGCTGCACTTGCCTCTTGATCTCCTCCTGCATTCTTGCCTCAAGAGATTTTTCTCGTTCACGTGATTCAAGCAATGCTTGTCGTGACTCATCAACAAATTGCTCCAATGCACGAATTCGTTCTGCCTCCTCATCCTTCTTTCTCTGGCGGCTTCTGTAGGTATCCTTGTCTGCTGGGAATGCGTGTAGCCACGGAACCGCCCCATAGCCTCTTGTTCGACCACCGTGTTCGGGATTCTCTAGGGCATATGTCAATTCATCCTTCTCTCTGTTGGGCTTGAAAACACCACTATCAGCTTCTTCCCTAGCACGAGCTAGTCTCTGTGTTGCTCTCTCAATTTTTTGGCCGAAAATTAGCTTGCCAGTGTCTGGGTCTAGGCTTCCCCCATGAGCGTAGAACCAATTCTTCGCGCGTTGAGGCCAGTTCTTTTCTATTGTTTCAGGTATGATTCCCTTGGCAGTAATCTCTGCTTCTAGGTTCTGCCACTTGGGAATAGCACTCCTATAACCACCTGATCCCATGCGATGATGGTATTGCTTCTGTCGGGCATTCTGCCGATTCCTCATCACACGTTCCTCACTGTCTTGAGATGTCTTGTATTCTACGAAGGCATCCCAATGGGACTCCAACTTGACAAACGCCTTAGCATTGAAATTCGGCGTAGCATTCTTCAAGATAAACTTTTTATACAATGTCTTCTTCCAACTCTGGAACAATGTTGCCATCTTCTTCATTGTCCAATCCCTCACTAGCTCCTTCAAAGCATCATCTGCTTGTAATGTGAAATGCTGAGTGATATCTCTCCAAGCTAGGTTCTTATCACGATCAGATACAAAACTAACATTAGGAGCGGATATCTTCTGCTTCCATTCACGAGCACTAACTGGGATCCTATCCCTTACAATGAACCCACATTGATTGACATATGTCTGAGCATGTGGTCCCAATGGTTTGCCGGTGTCGGTGTCGAATTCTGATATTATGAAACGGCCCTCTAATGGCTTTTTTGGCCCTCGGACTTTCCTACTTTTGTCGGTGGTTGATGTAGATCCAGAGACCGGCTACATGAGTAGAAACACAACGATTAACAACAAATATACGTACGCATGCATCTATAAGAGATGATAGATAATCGAATATACCTCGCCAGTATTTTCTTGCGCGACAATTTGTTGATCTTCAACCACCGGCATATTCAGGATATCCTCATAATCAGCAAAGTACTGACTCGTGTCATCTACATCCACATTGGTGCCGGCGTTGATAATATCCGCCATTATGTCATCACTCAAGTTATCATCCGGAGCAGCCATTTGTATCTTCAAGATAACACATAGATAGAATTATTATGGTACATAACATAAGTACATGTGATAACACATATAGAATTACTAAATCCAATTAAATATAATAACACATAATATTTCATAAGGATAAACAATAATAAGGTATAGGCTTTGGAATCGAATCAAAAACACTTTCGATCCAAAAACATGGAAATAAGTACATGTATATATATACACATAGAATGATACAATATATTTTCTCTCTCTCTCAACACATAGAAATAAGTGCATATGTCTATATCTCTAGATATGCATGTGATAACACATTGAATGTCTCTCTAGATACAATTTTCTCTCTCTCTCAACACATGAAAATAAGTACATGTATATATACATATAGAAATAATTAAGTACATATGTATACCATATAGAATCTCTCTCTAGATATATATAAGAGATAGAATATATAATTACTAAATCCAATTAAATAAATCCAACATGAAATTAGATAAACTAGTAATAGATAATACATTTTAAAAAATCTAACTAACTAAAAAATTACCTAAAAAACTAACATATATCACCTAACAATCTAACTAACATATATCAATTATCTAATAAATCTAACTAACTAAAAATCTAACTAACATATATCAATTATCTAATAAATCTAACTAACTAAAAAATCTAACTAACATATATCAAAAACTATCTAAAAAACTAACTAAAAAACTAAATAACTACTAAATATTGTTTATTAGTATTATCTAAAAAAACAATGAAAAATCCAACATTATAATCGATCGACGACGGCAGTGAGGCCGGGCGGGCGGGCGAGTTCGACGACGAGGCCGGGCGGGCGGGGCTCGACGACGGTAGACGAGGCCGGGCGGGCGAGGCTCGACGACGGCAGCCGATCGAGAGCGCAGTAGAGATCGAGTTCGACGGCGGTGGGCGCGCGGGAAGCCTCGGCGACGGAGGGTGGGATCGGGTGCAGCGGCGGAGACGGGATGCGGCGCGATGCGGGCCGGGAGAATGGCGCGGCCGGGTGGGGGTAGACGACGACGGCGGCGCGGCAGGACGAGCTCGACGACGGCGGATGGCGCGGCCGAGACGAGATCGAAGATGAACAGAACAGACGTTCGATATATATAGGCCGGGACCCTTTAGTCCCGGCTAGTAACACCAACCGGGACTAAAAACCCTTTAGTCCCGGCTGGTATTACCAGCCGGGACTAAAGGCCCAACCCTTTAGTCCCGGCTCGCCTTACAAGCCGGGACTAAAGGCTTTTAGTCCCGGTTGGTTTGACCAGCCGGGACTAAAGGTATTTTTGGGCGCGCAACGAAATTGCCGCCCACCCTTTAGTCCCGGTTCTTAGTCTGGGCCGGGACTGAAGGCCTAAAAGTTTTGGCAACCCGCCAGCGTAATTGGCCTGGGGTTTTGATTTTGTTTAATACTAGGTTAAACAATTAATTCCATATCAACTTCAATACTTTGCAATATTTATTTTAAAAAATACTATTGATTAACTAATTATTTATTGTAAATAGGAAAATTTTGTAACCTAAAGTTTTTAATTTCTTTTATGAATATAGAATATAAATGTTACTAATACTAAGTATTTTGTTAATGCAAAAATATATTTGTAACTTAAAATTAATAAAACTAATATTATTCGATAGGAAATTTATTATCACATTATTGTAACGTCAATGTTTCAATTTTTTTTCGGTTTTTGACCAAAATTGACAGGAAATTTTTGTTAAACCTATAAAAATAAAGAAAATATAGTATTTTTTGTTGTACAACTTTTTCAAATGAAAAAATGGCCTATATAAGGATTGTTGTTTTTTCAATTCGACCAAAATTAACAAACTTGGTATTCAAAACTTTTCAATTCGAAGTCATTTAGAGTCCATAATACTAGGGACAAAGTGTTGTTTTTTCATTTGATCAAATTTGACTTGGTCAAACTTGCTCAAATGAGACACTAAATGACCTCAGATGAAAAAACTCTGAATACCAAGTTTGATCATCTCAGCAAGATCTACAATTGTTACATAGATCATTTTCCCATTTGAGAAATTTTTATCAAACACTAGTCACAATTTTCCTTATCTCTTATAGACTTTCTAAAACTATGTCACACACTTGTGAAAATTGAACTACATTTTGTTCAAGCTTTTTCAAATGAAAAAATGGTCTATATAAGGATTGTAGATATTGATGATATGAACAAACTTGGTATTCAAAACTTTTCAATTTTAGACAATCTAGGGTTCCGAAAACTAGTTTGTAGGCGTCGAAATTTAAAAATCATAAATTTGAACCGTCCAAACTTTCTCAAATGGAAAGTTGACCAAAACAACAATTGTAGATCTTTTTGAGTTTAACAAACTTGGTATTCAAAACTTTTCAATTCGAAGTCATTTAGAGTCCATAATACTAGGGTCAAAGTGTTGTTTTTTCATTTGACCAAATTTGACTTGGTCAAACTTGCTCAAATGAGACACTAAATGACCTCAGATGAAAAAACTCTGAATACCAAGTTTGATCATCTCAGCAAGATCTACAATTGTTACATAGATCATTTTCCCATTTGAGAAATTTTTATCAAACACTAGTCACAATTTTCTTTATCTCTTATAGACTTTCTAAAACTATGTCACACACTTGTGAAAATTGAACTACATTTTATTCAAGCTTTCTCAAATGAAAAAATGGTCTATATAAGGATTGTAGATATTGATGATATGAACAAACTTGGTATTCAAAACTTTTCAATTTTAGACAATCTAGGGTTCCGAAAACATATTACATAATATCCGTCTCTAAAACATAATATATTAAACATGCATCGTTGTATCATGCGGGCACAACAGTGAATTTCTTCTTGACGTATGACCCTTGGTTATGATCTTGTCGTAACCATGGAGTGTCTTCATCATTTAACATGATGCTTGGATCTTTCTTCACTATGAAGGGTGGAATTCGGACATTTCTTTCGTAATCTTCGGACATGTCTGACTTGTCTTCAATTCCTACTATATTTATTTTCCCAGAAAGAATTATGTGGCGCTTTGGCTCATTGATCATTGAGTTGATGTCTTCGTTTTTTCCTCTCTTTGATTTTGTAGACATGTCTTTCACATAGAACACCTGACTCACATCGGCAGCAAGGACGAATGGTTCCTCTTTGTATCCAATATTGTTGAGGTCCACTGTTGTCATTCCATACTCTTTGTCGACTGTTACCCCTCCTCCGGTCAGCTTCACCCATTGGCACCGGAACAAAGGGACTTTAAAATTAGGTGCGTAGTCTAGTTCCCATATCTCTTCTATGCGGCCATAATATATTTGTATATTCCCATTTGGATCTGTGCCATCTATGCGAACACCACTATTTTGATTGGTGCTCCTTTTATCTTGGGCAACTGTGTAAAATGTATTCCCATTTATCTCGTACCCTTGGTACGTGAGGATATGCCACGATGGCTGCCTAGCCAACAAATACAGTTGCTCATCAATATTGTCATCGCCTTGACATTCTTTTCGCAACCAACCACTGAAACTTTTCATGTGCTGACGCCTAATCCAAGCTTCAGTCTTCCCTGGAAACTTGGATCGTAAGAACTCCTTATGTATCTCGATGTACGGATGCACCAATGACGAGTTCTGAAGAACTGTGTAGTGTGCTTTATTGAAATAATCGTCTTCCATGCCAATATATGTTTTCTTCCCTAAAGTTCCTTTACCACTGAGTCTCCCCTCATGTCGTGATTCGGGAACGCCAATCGGAGCAATGTCAGGAATAAAGTCAACACAGAACTCAATGACCTCCTCTGTTCCATAGCCCTGGGCGATGCTTCCTTCAGGCTTAGAACGGACTTTCACATATTTCTTCAAGACTCCCATAAACCTCTCGAAGGGGAACATGTTATGTAAGAACACAGGTCCAAGAATACTAATCTCCTTCACCAAATGAACTAGGATGTGTGTCATGATATTAAAGAAGGATGGAGGGAACACCAACTCAAAGCTGACAAGACATTGAACCACATCGTTCTGTAGAGTAGCTAGTTCCACTGGATTGATTGCCTTCTGAGAAATTGCATTGAGAAATGCACATAGCTTCACGGTGGCTAGACGTACATGTGGAGGTAGAATTCCTCTTAAAGCAACTGGAAGCAATTGCGTCATAAGCACGTGGCAGTCGTGGGACTTTAAGTTTAGGAATTTTTTATCTGGCACATTTATTATACCCTTTATATTGGAGGAGAATCCCGATGGGACCTTGATGCTGCTTAGACATTCGAACATGCTGTCCCTCTCTTCTTTGCTAAGCGTGTAGCTAGCAGGACTTAAGTAATGACGTCCATCACCTGTCTTCTCTGGATGAAGGTTGTCTCGTTCTTTCATGCACTGCAAGTCCTGGCGTGCTTCAAGTGAATCCTTTGGCTTCCCGTACACACCCATGAATCCTAACAGGTTCACACAAAGATTCTTTGTCAGGTGCATCACGTCGATTGCGTTGCGGACCTCTAGGACTTGCCACTAGGGTAGCTCCCAAAAGATGGACTTCTTCTTCCACATGGGTGCATGTCCATTAGCATCTTTGGGAACAGATTCACTGCCTTGTCCCTTTCCAAATACTACTTTCACATCCTTGACCATTGCGAGTACATCTTCCCCGGTTCGGTTATGAGGCTTCTTCCGGTGGTCTGGCTTACCTTTAAAATGCTTCCCTTTCTTTCTTACTTGGTGGTTCAAAGGAAGGAATCGACGATGGCCAAGGTACACGACCTTTCGACATCTTTTCAAATATATACTGTCAAGGTCATCAAAACAATGTGTGCATGCATTATATCCTTTATTTGTCTGACCTGAAAGATTACTTAAAGCAGGCCAATCATTGATGGTTACAAACAACATTGCTCGTAGGTCAAAGTGTTCTTGTTTGTACTCATCCCAGACACGTACACCTGGTTTGTTCCATAAAACTAGAAGTTCTTCAACTAATAGCTTCAGATATACATCAATATCGTTGCCAGGTTGCCTCGGACCTTGGATGAGGATCGGCATCATAATGAACTTCCGCTTCATGCATAACCATGGAGGAAGGTTGTAGATACATAGAGTAACTGGCCAAGTGCTATGACTAGTGCTCTGCTGTCCAAAAGGATTCATACCATCTGTACTTAAGGCGAACCTTAAGTTTCTAACCTCATTTGCAAACTCTGAAAATTCTCTATCTATCGCTCTCCACTGGGACCCATCAGCTGGGTGTCTCAGCATATTGTCTACCTTACGGTCTTCTTTATACCACCGCAACAACTTTGTGTGGTCTTTATTTCTGAACAAACGTTTTAAGCGTGGTATTATAGGAGCATACCACATAACCTTGGCAGGGATTTTCTTTCTAGGACGTTGTTCACCCTCGACGTCACCAGGATCATCGCGCCTGATCTTATACCGCGATGCTTTACATACCGGGCATTCATCCAAATTCTCGTATTCATTGCCATGGTAGAGGATACAGTCATTAGGACATGCATGTATCTTCTGGATTTTTAATCCCAAAGGGCAGACAACCTTTTTTGCTTCGTACGTAGTGGTGGGCAATTCATTTGGCTTCGGAAGCATCTTCTTTATGAGGTTTAATAAATTCCCAAATGCCTTATCGGATACACCATTCTTTGCCTTCCACTGTAGCAATTCCAGTGTTGTACCCAGCTTTTTTTGCCCCTCTTCGGCCATCGGGTATAGCAACTTCCTATGATCCTCAAGCATGCGCTCCAACTTAACTTTCTCTTTTTCACTTTCCCATTCTTGTTGTGCATCACGAATGGCATCGCCAAGAGCATCACCGAGATCATCTTCTACCGCTACCTCTTCTTCATCTCCCCCCATTGTAGTATCATCAAAGGCACCATACTGAGCAATAATGTCATCAATGTCTAAATCTTCTCCTTCACCTTCTTCCATCATGACCCCGCTTTCTCCATGCTTAGTCCAACATATATAGTTTGACATGAAACCTGACTTAAGCAAATGTGAATGAAGACTCATTGAGCTTGAATATTCCTTTAAATTCTTACATAGGGCACATGGACAGCATATGAAACCATCCCGCTTATTTGCCTCGGCCACACCTAAGAAATAGTGCAAGCCCTCTATAAAGTCTTGGGAGCGACGATCGGCATTGTACATCCAATGGCGTGACATAATCTGTATTACACGACAAATTATGAAAATCTTGAACATAATTAAGTATTTTATTACACAACATAAATGACACACACACGGTTGATTAATTAACTAAGCCTGGCTACAACGTAAGCAATCCCAACTATCACTAAACAAACTAAAACTACAATGCACTTCAGTAACATAATTATTTTGTGATCGTACGCAACTAAAACAGACAAATCATTCTTCTGTTGAATATCAATAAGCTTCTCCTGCTGGCTCACTGCCTCATCAGCAGCATCCGCTACCTCAAGCGCACCCAAATTCTGCACGTATGTAGCATAATCTTCCTCCCAGTACCAACCATCGCATCCATTGCCCTCCCACTGAAATTAAAGCCAAAAAATATTTAGTCAAAAATATTCAAGAAAAGCAGGTCAATTAGCCATAATTATAAAATGCGTAAGAAACTCACATCGCGATCCGAGCACTTGTAGAAAACACGACCCTTGTTGGGTCCCTGTCTCTTGACTCGGTACTCCATCACAATCTTCTGCTTACACTTGCCGCAGATAATGAGAGGGAGTTCTGGCCTCAGTCGTTTCGCAACCGAACGAGAGGCCGAGGATCCAGTAACAGTTGTCATCTACTTTCTATACTTATTTTTGCAAACTAGTGTAAATTTCATATTTTCAAATATTCATCAAATTATAGCTCAAAAATATGTTTCAATAAATAACCATCCGTACTAGTTGACCTTGCTTACGTGATCATCTCGACGAGCATTTCTCCACTGGACGGCACCGTACTTGGCCAAGGAAGAGCTCCGATTCTACGAGAAAGGGAACACGGTCTTCCACGACCGTTGCCGCTCTCCCTCGTAGAATCAAAGCTCCTCCTTGACGTCCGTTACCGCTCGGCAGAGAACATGCTCGCCGACATGAACACGGTCCGCAAGTTCAACTAGTGCGGATTTTCTACAATTTTCTAACAATTTTCTAAGTTTTTCATTTCATGGAAAAATTAATTCTAAGATCACGTAAGCCACCGGGGACGAGAATGGCGCGTGCTCCAGCGAGGACGAGCGAGGCGTGATTTTGATGAACTAATTTAACTTTTGTTTATCCAAACATATATGCAAATCATCATGTGATTTTGAGCTAAAAATGACATATAAAATCATAATAAAGTCCAACATATAAAATTACACATGCATCTACATCGCAAAATGAGATAAGCTACTGATAAAACATAAGAGGATTAAGTTTGTTACCTCCAAAATCGAAGAGCAACACCAATGGAGGGGGAGAGTGCAAGAACAACAGCAAGCTGAAGAACAGAGGCAGTGAGTTTGAATAATGGAATGGCTCGGGCTCGGGGAGGAAGAATTGAGCAGAATTATAGGCCGGGATAATTAGTCCCGGTTAGGGGTCCAAACCGGGACTAAATATTAATCTTTATTCCCGGGGCATAACCCAAACCGGGACTAAAAGCTTTAGTCCCGGCTGGTAATACCAGCCGGGACTAAAGATCCCTGCCCCGCGGACGACCGTTGGGCAGGGACCTTTAGTCCCGGTTGGTAATACCAACCGGGACTAAAGGGTCCTTTAGTCCCGGGGGCAAAAAATGCCGAGGCTAATGCTAAATTGGGACATCGTTCTAAAGTCTGTTCTCTAGTAGTGTTGTGCATGCGTATATAGGATAGTCGTCGATAGATAGATAGATAGATAGATAGATAGATGTTATTATATGCCGTACTGACCTCGCCGATGCCGGAGGAGGCGCCGGTGATGAGCACGACCTTCCCTCTCAGGTCCTCCTTCCTGAGCGGCTTCACGAACGCCCGCACCAACAGCTTCACCGGAACGGAGAGCGGGATGTAGACCAGGATCACCAACGCAGCTGTGATATGCATCACCACGCTGTGAAGCAGGAGGTAAAGCTCCATCTCTGTCTATCCTTTGCGACGATAATGTCGACGTGAGAGCTAGCTGCTATAGCGCGCGCACAGCCTGCAGGCGATGGACTCATCCATATATGGTGGCGCGGACTGCGGAGGCACGCCCCAATCATCTTGGAGTCACCGCTTTGCTTCCCCACTAGGCCACTACGGCAGATGTTGTCTTTTATCTTGCATTTTTTTTTAATCTTTCAGGCCCTGCCCCGGATGTCGTTGCTGGCTTGATGCATCCGCTGCCTCTTGCTTTAGCTGTGATCCCAATAACGTGCGTCCATGTATTTTTGTGCGTGTATGTGTGGAATCAGATGCTGCAAGGAATATAAAACATAGAAAGGAAAAAAATGCAGGGATTGGATGTGAATGTACTAGTAAAACCGAGGATCGGGAAAAATGGAGGATTTCCGCTGACCATGGTGTTTGGAACACAGGAACGAAACACACAGAAATCGGTGAAAAATAGAAAATAAACACATACTATTATATGTACAACAAAAATGTTAATGTTCACTGAAGAGGTCAAAAAAAAAAAAAAAAACAGGTCCTGCCGGTCATGTGCAGTGATGGGGTAGGAATTAGCGTTCTCTTCATGCATGCTTCGGATTGTTGCCTCGAGCTTCCACGAATCGATTAGGTCCGACTGCATGTTTCAGTTGTGAAATTGATGAATATGCAACCTTTTCCTCTGTTTTACTGTTTGCATTTCTTTTGTTCCAAACGGTCATCTGTCAAACCTTTCCAAAGGAATTAGTTCCATTGAAATTCGGAATTCCTTTGAACCAAACTGGGCCTAGAATTTTTAACCATTGCTTCACATAATCAAGGTTAAACTTTGCCCAAAAGATCTCCTGAAAATATAATGTCTTTACCATGAATTTCATGGATTTTGGCAAAACCATAAAGAAGGGAATGAACTCAAGAAAAAACTGAAATTGGAGATGCTCGTGGGATTGTTGTGGGATCACTCTATAGATGTTTGTCTACGTCCTAGCATCCTGAACTAGTATTCCACTAAGAAATTGCACCAAAACTGAAGAACAAAATTCACCACAATAGAGAGAAAGAATTTAGAAAAAAAAAACATGAAGTTGGTTTCGTATTTTTTCAAGCTACAACAAAATATCTGTAAATTTTCTAGATTAAATCTAGATTTTGGATTTTTAATTGCACACTTTTTCCAAAATATATTTTGATAATTTTCTTGAAAAAAATTCTAAATCCCAATGAATATTTGAACTAGCCTGATTTACCTCTTGCGGTTGACATGATGCCACATAAAATGGTTAACATATGTCCGATTTACCTCTCTTGGCGCCATATTGTGGGTGATGTGGTGTCACACAAGACAGCAAACATCTGATTTACCTCTCATGGTTGATGTGATGCCACGTAAAATGGCTAACATGGCACCATGTAAGATAGTTGATATGGCACTACGCCAGTCAAAAACGATGAGGGGAGAGAACCGCGCTGGTAGGGGCCGGTGGCTGGCTTCCTACCGGCCAGTGTTCGAGTCCTACTCGGCATTGGTCTCTCACCGGGGTTTTTCCCCACTTTCTTGTTGCAGGATCTTAGGCGCCTATGGACCACAATGGGAGGCGACACGCCCGTCGCTTGCGAAGCTAATTCTTCATAAATCTCTTGTAGGCTTATGCGTATGGTAGTATAAGGTTCTAGGTCTAGCGTACACCTTAAGTGGTGTGTGTCGAGTGTGTGCGTGCGTGTGTTGTACGTTCAGATACTATAACTTGTACTACCAGATCTGAGGAATAAAAAAAAACCCTTGAGGGAGAAAATTCAGATGGTTTCAAAAACTGAGGGGGCAAATTTAGATGGTTTGAAAAGCTGGAGGTCAGAAAATAGATGATTTTTCAGTTGGAAGAGTTAAATCGGACTTTGATAAAAGTTATGAAGGTCAAATGGACTTTTTCGAAGTTATTGCCGATTGTTCCCCAAAGCATTGTGAATGAACTAATTAAAATAAATTGACTTTCAAATTTCTACCAAAACTATCACTACGGAAAAAGCCATTTAATTTGAACACTGCCCCACAAAATAATGGTCATTGCTCAGGAAACATACTGCATTTGAATTTCACATGAATAGTTCACTCTTTTTATTTTTCGAAGGATGAATCCTTCACTCTTAGTTGTGATATCTTGCGCTGCATGACCTTTTAACTCGTTTTGGCTCTAGACTAAATAGTCCCATTATAGGAAGGATGAACCATGTTTACCACCAGATATTAGACCCAGCACTTTCCTAATAAAAAAAAGAAGGGTATCAAATCCAATGAGCCAACAAACAATACCATGGTTATTTGGCTAAGTATATAATTCTTGTCCGTGACAGCAAGTTCACTTATGGTTACAACGGTCCATTCGCATACAATACAATACTAAGTTTTTTTTTTCACCATTCCACATCGTCCAGGTCCAGAGGAGCAGAGCACGCAACATCCTCACACAAAGTTTGTCAGGAACCTATGATACAGAGAAGTAACGGGATCTCCTTGCACTTCAAAACTATAGGAAGCACGTTATGGGAGCTAACGACAGAATAGTAGATACGTCAGAACAGTGGGCTCCCCTGCACATAAATACAATCACTCGCAAGTAAATACTTAGATGATAATTTTGGCCTGAATGAAACAAAATTAGACATATAAAAATGAGAAGCAACCCGGTCTGCAGAACCAAAAGGCTCCGTACATTCAGAACTGTATAGGGATGAAAAAAGACGCATTATCAAAATTCAAGTTACCTAGCAGGGTTAAAATACTGGCTTGTCAAGGATACACTTTAGATCGAAAGGCTTGCAAAAAGAAGTTCAAGCTCCTCATCTTGAGATGTAGTCCTCTGCATTGGAGAATGTAAGAAGTGAAAAAGAGAATTGTCAAACGAACTTGATAAACAATCAAAAAACAGGGACAAAACTTTCTCATCACCAGAAGTTGAAAGTGATGTTTCAGATCGTAGGGCTAGATAAGCAGATTCTATGCTATTTAAGTTTTTGGTTATAACTATTATAAGTTTCGTTGCATAATAATGGAAAAACCGAAAACATGGAAATGGCTTTAGCAATTTTGAGTTTTGGGGAAACAAGTCAAAAAGGTTTAAAAAAATCTGCTCTTGTTAAAGGGAAAACCTAAAGAGTGCAATAATAATGCTCAAAAGAAACCATATTCTATTCATGTGTGCAAATAGGGCAACTGGTTTTTTTCTAATCCAACATTTATCGCACTGTACAGAGCTAGAATTTAGTGAGTTAAAACTAAATCTTTTTGGCGCAATACAAGATCGGTACTCATGGAATACATTTAGTCAATTCGATGATTCGATCATGTTTCCATGATACATCAACCATATTTCCACCACTAACACGACACAGGCTACAAGCCCACAATCACAAAAAACCTGATGTATGAACATGCTCAAACGAGGTGATTAAAACATCACAATTTATCTATTAATATGTTGGATGTGCTATTTTGCAGCCTATAACACAGGAAAGAACTAGGTAGAATACAGAAATTACGTGAGGCTTCTAGTTGCCTCCGTCCCCAACTGGTCTAGCTGATATATTTTGATGTGGAACACTCTGACCCAAGCTTATTGTAATTTCAGCCCTATCCTCACTAATCTAAACAAGGCTAATGAGGACAGCATATACTAAAATGCCATGCTTACACTTCTAATCATAAGTTTGCCACTTGGCTGACAGAAAATACAATTATTAAACATTGGCCATCCCCTTGTTACATCCAATT
This sequence comes from Miscanthus floridulus, assembly GCF_019320115.1. Lineage (NCBI taxonomy): Eukaryota > Viridiplantae > Streptophyta > Magnoliopsida > Poales > Poaceae > Miscanthus > Miscanthus floridulus. Next base: position 47,322,900 of record NC_089581.1, on the reverse strand, counting down.
GGTTTCTTTATATATTCGTTGAGGCCAGACGTATTACCATGAAAGAAAATGGGTAGCACAACTATGGTAAATTTCAATAACCACTACTGGGCATGAGACATTTTCATTTGTAGGATGGTTGAAAATTCTGAGGTCTGTATTCGTTCCTCGGTCTCGCTCTTCTGTGATCATAGACTTCATGTTTATATTATGATCTGTGATCATAACTTCATGAGAAACAGAACATAAAGATGCTTCCAGTTCTACAAAAAACATATGCAAATGTAATGTTGATGCTCATCACTGTGATCAACTTCATGAGAAACAGAACACAAAGATGCTTCCAGTTCTACAAAAAACATATAAATGTAATGTTGATGCTCACCAATTAATCACGATATTTACTGCATTTTACCAACATTCAACTCTTTGAAAACTAGGATACATGAAACAGCAGGTTGAACTATGTGCTATACTGATGAGATGGGCACATTTAGTAAGACAATGGCACATACCACCAGCACAGAGTTGTTAAAAGGAAGTATGAAATTACAACAACATTTGCAAGAATTACTGAAAATCTCTCGTTCAGAAAGCAGATTGGCTCACCTTGATGGATATCAGATGGCGAAGTTTGTTTAGCACCTTCATGCGGTGTATCGCGTAGGAACTATGAGCTGGTAGGTTGTTAACCCTCGCTATCTCGGCATCGATGGCAGCCTCCCTATCCCCTTTCTGTGCCCCATTCTGCTCGCTAGCAAAATCAGCTTTTGGTCAGTGAACTAAAAGACAGACCCACCAGCTGAAATTAGATGCAGTAATATGCAGTTGTGTGCTTAGAAATTCACACAGCCCAGCAAAAAATCCTATGGGCACAAAAAATTCAAGCCACACAGGATATATAAACTTAACCTTACCCTCCAGAATCTCTCTCACATAAGTTTACAAACAATTTTACAAATGGAAGCATAAATGAAAAACAGAACCGAGATTTCACTCAGAGTAACCGTAGTGCCCCTTTTGCAGTTTTATTATTATGTATTAACAATAACGGCTCATGTCTCGATCCACAGTTGCTTGAGTCCCCAAAAGCTAGAGGGGTGGAATAAGCAACGGCGCAGAGCCATACTGCATAGCAACAAGAGATTTCCCTAGGAATACAGGCATACAGCGAGGCAAAGAGCACAAAGACCTAGATTCCAGAAAACCCGTTGCGACGAGGCAACAAACTCACATCATGGAGATTGGGGCTAGAGAGTAGAGAAGGCAAGGAAGAGGAATACCGCAGCCGCAGCCGCAGCAGCAGCAGAAGGGTTGGTGGCGAGGGTCGTGGTGTTGCCGTGGTAGAAGGGCGTGGTGCTACCCCCTCCTTCCATGATTCGATTCTCTGTGAGCGGTCGAGTTGCCTTGCCTGTGGTGCGCGCAACGAGGAAGGGTGAGGCGAAGGGACGCAGGAGGAACTCGGAAGGCTCTAGAGTCCCGCCGCCGCCGCTGGAATCGCGATTCCCGAGTCCGAGGCTCCGAGCTAGACGAGCTGGACGAAACAGAGGACGGGGCGAGCCTGATCGACGTGGCCCATCTTTTGGCCCAATAATTCAAACTGGGCTGCACTTGTGTACTATGTAAATCGGCCTAGAAAAAAAGAGCCCAACAGGCAACAGCAGCGGTAGGAAGAGGACTGGAGGAGTCAAGCCGGCGACGACCCATCGCCTCCTTCACCGTTCTGTCTTCCCCTTTCCCCGCCGCCGCTTCGTGCCAAACCCTACAAAATGCAGTGGCGCCTAAGCTGAAATCAGTGAATCGTGGGCCGCGGCGAAGAGAGAACTCAACAGGATTTCTGGGGGGAGGAGGGGAGCTGGGTCAGAAAGGGAGAGAGATAATCAGGTTTACCATGTCCTCCATGCCTGGCGGCGGCGCGCCGTCGCGGTCTGCCTCCACCATCGTCGCCAACATCGCCAGTGGGTACCACATCCTCAAGATCGATGGCTACTCCCGCACCCTTGCGACCCCCACAGGAAAGTACATCGCTTCCCTCCCGTTCACCGTGGGCGGCCATCGCTGGTACATTCGCTACTACCCCAACGGCAAGAAGTCAGACGACAAAGAGTACATCTCGCTCTTTCTTTATCTCCACGACAACGTCACCAAGCCAGTGGAGGCGCAGTACAAGTACCGATTCGTCGGCGTCGTGGCGAAGCAGCCGTTGACACTGGGAGAACTGCATAGCTTCAGCTTCGATAGCGGTTGGGGGTACTCTCAGTTCATCAAAAGGGAAGACCTGGAACAGTCGAAGCATCTCCGGGACGATTCATTTGCCATTCGGTGCGATGTGGTCGTCGTCACCAACGAATTGCGTGTCGAGGAGGCAACGGAAGCCACTGCTGCGGCCGATATGATCACCGTGCCCCCATCTGACCTGCACCAGCATCTTGGCAGTCTCCTGCGGACCGAGAAGGGAGCCGATGTGGTGTTCGACGTCGCCGGTGAGACGTTCGCTGCACACCGGTACGTGCTCGCAGCCCGTTCCCCTGTCTTCAGTGCAGAGTTCTTTGGTGCGATGAAAGAGAGCAACACCGGAGGTGTGGTGCACATAGAGGACATGGAACCTCGTGTGTTCAAGGCTTTGCTCTACTTCGTTTACACCGACTTATTCCCAAAGATGAAACAAGTGGAAGAGGGAGACGTAGGCGACGACGATGAAGACGTTTTGTCTCAGCACCTACTGGTCGCTGCGGACAAATACAACTTGGAGAGGCTGAAACTGTTATGTGAAAAGAAGTTGTGTGAGTATATCAATGCAGGCAATGTGGCAACCATCCTGGCGCTAGCCGAGCAACACCATTGCCATGGACTGAAGAAGGTGTGCTTCCATTTTCTCAGCTCTCCTGCAAATTTGAGGGCAGTCGTGGCCAGAGACGGCTTTAAGCATCTGAGCAGAAGCTGCCCCTCTGTTATGGAGGAGTTGGTTGCCATGCTCAGCAATTAATGTAGATCTCCATCTAAGCACTAACTGCAGTTGGTGTTTTTCTGGATCGACTTGTATTGTCAAGCGGTTTTGAAAAATGCTACTAGTTCATGTTTTCCACTTTCAGTAGTTGTGCATCCGAAGTTTCAAGGAGATTATGAAGTAGTTGAATCTGTTAGTGCTTTTGTTAGTTGACTGCATCTGTGCAGCTCTACCAATTCGCAGCGGATGATTTTGTTATCTGCTAGCTTTGAATCTCCACTAGAAATCCGTCTATGTGCTTGACATATAATTCTCAGAAGTTGGAATGCAATGGTTCTTGTTTTTTTTGTTAAGTTAAGTTACCGACCAGAACTCGTTTACTTCTATGCTTGTTAGGGGGGGTGTTTAGGTTCATTCTAAACTTTAGTCGTTATCCCATCAGATGTTTGGACATATATACGGAGTATTAAATATAGACTAATTACGAAACTAAATGCACAGATTGAGACTGTTTTGCGAGACGAATTTTTTAAGTCTAATTAGTCTATGATTTGACAATGTGGTGCTACAGTAAAAAAAGGTACAAATGACGGATTAATTAGGCTTAATAAATTCATCTCGCGGATTACTGATAGATTCTGTAATTTGTTTTTTTATTAGTATCCGAACACCCCCCTCCTAAACTTTAATCGCTGCATCCAAACACCCCCTTAATCCAGATGTATATATACATTGTTGTCAGATCATCATATATACAGTATCACGTTGAAGTTGGTTGTGGTGTGTCCTTCAGTCGAGGTTGCCTATGGAGATGGAGATCTATGGCATGTTCGTTTCGCCGAAAAAACAAGCTGAAACACTGTTCTGGCTGATTTGTTGTAAGAGGAAAACACTGTTCTGATTAAAAATAAAAAATACGAATTATAAGAGAAGTGAACAGGCCTACACTGGTTTCGCTGCAACATCTTCGCTTTTGATGTATTTCTGATTGTAACACTGAATATGCATGCTGCAGTAAAATTGAAATATATATTCAATCAAAACAATGTCAAATCATATGCATGGCATGGACCATGTTTAAAAGATATTTTGCTGTGGAGAATGACGATTCCAATCAATCTTAAATCTGATTTTCCATGTCATTGTGAGTATCTTTTTTTCTAACTATAGATATTATTATAGGTGTTGATGGTCAAGATTTTATTTACTGTGTAAGCATGGTAAATTTAGGAAGATTTTAAGACTTGTAAGCATGGTAAATTTAGGAAGATTTTAAGACTTCAAGGGTAATTCGATCTTAGCCTTCTACCTAAACTGCTAAACATATATGGCTATGATTGTATTCTAGCTAGTTTTAGCGCGCGTTTAGTTCGCGAAAAGTGCGAAATTTGGTTACTGTAGCAATTTCGTTTTTATTTGGCAATTAGTGTTCAATCATGGACTAATTAGGCTCAAAACGTTCGTCTCGCAATTTCCAATCAAACTGTGCAATTAGTTTTTATTTTCGTCTACATTTAATGCTCCATGCACGTACCGCAAGATTCGATGTGACGAATACTGTAGCACTTTTTGAGAAAACTTTTCGCGCACTAAACAAGGGCTTACTGGAAAAGTCGAGCACGTTTGCAGCTGGTCCTGCAACCAAAATGCCTGTGTACAAGCGCTTGCCTCCACTATTTCACGATCACAGCAATAATTGATGTCGACTGCAGTAGATGGCTGCTCTAAGTTCTGTTCCTCCACCTGCAGATTGTTATCAAATACTGTCGAGTCTCGTTCGGCTGGTAGGTTAAACAGTAAATTTTAGATTATTTTGGATAATTTAATAGTGTTCTGTGAGAGAAAATAAACCGAAACAAGCTGGAATAAGCGAAAAGTAGTACAGCCGGACGCCCTGAATGAGAGTCGGCAGGAGCCCGTGCTACCATGTAAACCCAAGGCATGCTATTACCTGCAGTGGAGAGACCTGGCCAAGCAGCTGGACACACTCCTGCAACATAACTTGCTCGTCTCTTGCCACACACACCAGCCTTAAATATTAGTAACGCCGTGTCCTGAGCCCGGAGGGAAAGATAAAGCTCCATTAATTAGAGCAATGCATATGAGTCAGCATAGGTAAAATTATGAGCTTATTCTCACATATTTAGTCTGTTACCATCGGACTGAATTATCTCTTGTCATTGTCTTGGCCGTCAACGTGAGCACGAGAGCTTGCTGAAGAATGCTTGCCAACGGCGCTAGGGATGCCATCATGGGCATCGAGGTCTAGGATAGCTGGACCTCGGCTACGCACCTCGTAGCCTCGATCTGTAGGGTTGGGTCAAGGTTTTCCTCTCGGCGCCATATTCTTGAAGGGGTTGAGATTAGGAAGAAGAAAGCAGTTTAGGAATAGACATATTGTTATTGTGTGACCCAAACCGAGTGTGTTATGAAGTATAAATAGGCTCACGGCCTCTACATCATGCGCGGCCAGTAACAACCTGGAGATGGAACTACATGCGCAGCCACCAGAGATGAAAAGATTCCTAAGGCCTCGTTTGGCAGGGATTCTCTACCAACTTCAGGAGTTGTTTGGAGATGTTTTCTGCCAAACGGAGTAAAGTGAAATGACTTACTGGTGAAGCCCCTAAAAACATACTCTCACATGGGTTTTGGGTGGGATGAAACAAAAAAAAAAAGCTTCTCCTGGCTTCTTCTCTAGGCCCATGCGCCAATACCCTTAGGATTTGACGAAATTACGCAATCTGCCACTGGGAAAAAGAGCCGCGCCTGAAGTTCTGTTCGGCAGTCTATACGGGCATATTTCTGTTCGTCTTCCGTGAATACGCGCATTTGCATATTTGCATGGGCATATTAGTTGCCAATACTTCATGTTATCTTTAATTATTAATTTTAATTTTTAATTTTGAAAATTTAATTTGCTCGAATGAAAAAATATAAAGAAACGTACAGCTGCAAATGTTACTGCACATGTATGTCTCAAGACTATCTTGGACAATTGATTTCTCTCGGCCATGTATGACTGACAAGTGAAGCTATTTTACCGATCGATTTACTAAAATAGCTTCAGCTCCACCGGTAGAGCCATTAAATTTAGCTTTGTGCATGGTCTTCTCTTGCCTGGTCTCGCGTGGTGATCGCGTCCAGCCGCATGCATGGCCTTGCCCGCTCTTGCCTGGTCTCCGCATGCATTCTGGTGAGCGCGTCCAGCCCGCTTTTGCCTGGTTCGCATGTGTGATCTTCCATTGCCCTCTTCTCGCGTGGCATCATCTTCGCCTCTTCGCTGCCATGGCCCCATATGACAATACCTGGGTGGAATTGCATGTTTCATGTTACTGTCTGTTGAAATTATTTTTAGAGGAACAAGCATATTCCTTGTACACTTGATGCAAATATTCACCGGCACGTACATATGTATCGAAGACAATAAGAAATCCATTGCTGAAATGCATTCAAATACCTTAATTGGCACCATTGATGACAGGAAGCCTGCAAACGGCTGCTCGGGCGCAAGCGCAACCCACTGTTGAGGTCAGGGTGGAGTCATGTCCGGTTTCGGCTGAGAGTAAAGATCTTTCTTTGGCTGGCGTTCTGGGACGACACTGGGACGAGTGACCGGCGAGCAAGACACGGCCCGGAAGCGAGAGAAGAATGCTACTTATGTGACCAGGCACCAGAAACGATCGACCACTTCATCTCTTGCTTGCTGCCCCTTATCTGTCAGGCTTGGCTGACAGTTACCGACGGCGGAACACTCGGTGATCGGCTGGTGGCGATGCTTGAGAGCCGCTTGGCATGGGTTGCAGAAAGACGACATCGATTCACTGTTTGCCCTAGTCTCTTGGCAACTATGGAAGGAACTGAATGGTCGCTGCTTCATGGAAGCCTCAATCGCTGATCCCTTGTAACATACAACTTCTTCATTCTTAATACAAAGATGCGCAAGCCTCCTTGGTATTCGAGAAAAAAAAAAATCTTTGCACCGTCGAGGAGCTGCACAGAGGAGATGAGAGGCCGAGCCTGTTCGATGGGGCCATCTTTCGGCCCAATTTAGAAACTGGGCTGCTCTTGTGTAAACCGGACTGGAAAAAAAGAGCCCAGCAGAAGGAAGGCGGCGAGAGGCAACAACTCCAGTGGCTTCGGCCCCTTCGCCATCCTGTCTTTCCCTTTCCGCGCCGCCGGTTCGTGCTAAACGCCCAAACCCTACGAAAAGCAGTGGCGGTGGCGGTGGAGGCTAAAGCTGAAATCAGTGAATCGTGCGCCGCGGCGAAGAGTTTGGCCTCCATGGCTGGCTGCGGCAAGCCGTCGCGGTCTGCCTCCACCATCGTCGCCAACATCACGCGTGGGTACCACATCCTCAGCGAAGCTCGAAAAAAATTTAGAAGGGGCTGAAAAAAAAAAACGGAGCCTTTTTCATCTTCTTTTAACTTTAACCTCTCATATCTAATATATATATATATATATATATATATATATATATATATATATATATATAATTTTAAAAAAGAGCTGAGAGAGGCTACGCGGGTCCAGGATCGGTAGTGGAGCTAGAGCACCCTAGCCCACCGCTGGCTTCGTCAATGTTGGTGGCTACTCCTGTACCTTGGCGACGACGCCCACAGGAGAGCACCTGACGTCGCTCCCGTTCACCGTGGGTGGCCATCGCTGGTACATTCGCTTATACTTCTACCCCAACGGCTGCACGTCGGAGGTCAAAGATTACATCTCGCTTTTTCTTTATCTCCACGACAGCGTCGCCAGTGAAGGCGCAGTTCGATTTCCGTTTCGTCGGCGACGTGGCGGAGCAGCCGTTGGAACTGGGAGGACCGCATAACTTTACGGAGTATTGTGGGTACCCCAAGTTCATCAAAAAGAAAGATTTGGAAGAGTCGAAGCATCTCCGGGACGATTCCTTTGCCATTCGGCGTATTCACCAACGAATTCCATGTGGAGGAGGCGCCGGAAGCCACTGCTGCGGCCGCTAGGATCTCCGTGCCCCCATCTGACCTGCACCAGCATCTCGGCAGTCTCCTGCTGTCCGAGAAGGGCGCCGATGTGGTGTTCGACGTCGCCGGTGCGACGTTCGCCGCACACCGGTGCGTGCTCGCAGCACGTTCGCCTGTCTTCACTGCAGAGCTCTTTGGTGCGATGAAAGAGAGCGACACCGGAGGTGTGGTACACATAGAGGACATGGAACCTCGGGTGTCCAAGGCTTTGCTCTACTTCGTTTACACCGACTTATTCCCAATGACAAAGACAGCGAAAGAAGTGGAAGAGGTAGACTTAGATGTAGATGACGATGACGACGAAGAAGGCGTTTTTTTCTCAGCACCTACTGACGAAAGAAGCGGAGGAGGGAGGCATAGACGACGATGAAGACGTTTTGTCTCAGCACCTCCTGGTGGCTGCGGACAAATACAGCTTGGAGAGGCTGAAATTGTTATGTGAAAGCAAGCTGTGTGAGTACATCGATGTGGGCACGGTAGCAACCGTCCTGGCGCTAGCCGAGCAACACCATTGCCATGGACTGAAGAAGGTGTGTTTCCATTTTCTCAGCTCTCCTGCAAATTTGAGGGCAGCCGTGGCCAGCGACGGCTTTGAGCATCTGAGCAGAAGCTGTCCCTCTGTTATGGTGGAGTTGGTTGCCATCCTCGGCAACTTAGTTCCATGATGCCTGGTTTCGTTTAGCAACTGTAGTTGATGAGTTCTTGGGTCGACTTATGTTGTCAAGCGGCTTTGAAAATTGCTAGTTGATGTGTCCCATCTTCTGTAATCAGTAGTTGTGAATCCTAACTCCCAATTGTCAAGGAGATCCTAAACTAGTTTAATTTGTTAGTTGACTGCGTCTGTGCAACTCTACCAATTCGCAACGGTTGATTTTGTTATCTGCTACCTAAATTTGCAAACGGATGATTTTGTTATCTGCTACCTTTGAATCTCTACTATGTCCGTCTATGTGCTTGACATATAATTCTCAGAAGTTGGAATGCAATAGCTCTTTTATTTTAGTTATGTTACCTAAAACTCGTTTACTTCTCTGCTTGTTAATCAAGATACCAGATGCATATATACTTCTCTTTATTGATTGAGAATAGTTACATCATTTGATAAGAAAGTAATAATAAAACTAGGGGGATCATCGTCCCAAATATAATTCTTTTTTATAAGCATAGCTCGCCTAGCTAATTCATGTGCCACCTGGTTTGCTTTCCTGCTTGAATGCTCAATTCATGTGCCACCTGGTTTGCTTTCCTGCTTGAATGCTCAAAGAAATCTCCTGGAGTCCGCCCCAAACAATGTCTTCATCATATATTGCAGCAGCTGAATTAGCAGTGAATCATTCATTCATCATAATTTCAATCACTTCCATACAGTCGGTGTCGGTGCAGAAAATGACCAACTAGTAAATATTTGTAGTTTTGCTGTACGTTGTGATCGGAGGTGGCCTAGCACTCAATGACACAGGATCTATACTGGTTCGGGCAACGTGCCCTACGTCCAGTTTGGGTCGGTCGGTGACTATATTCCTGAGCCCAGGTGCTCGAAATCTGTAGTGGGGTTACAAATGAGAAGGAGAAAGAAGGGGTGTTCAAGAGGTCCGGTCGGCTCCGACCGGAAGGGTTGCGGTCGGAACTTGGAGGTCCTGCGGTTGTGAGCTATCGATCTAGTGAGTCTGAACTTGAAGTAGTCCGTCCCCCTCGTAGGAGGGGGCGCATCCCCTTTTATAGATGAAGGGGATGACTTTATAGGTGAGAGGGAGAGAGTACGGATGTTTCTAAGCCTTGTTGCCCACGCTGATGAAAACTGGATAATGGTAGGCGCCCTCAACACTGTTGATGTCGCTGTAGAATGTCAGATGCGCACGGGAGGTCGAGCTATCTTCTTCAGGAAGGATGGACGTCGGTACCTGCAAATACTTGATGCCTAGTGGCATGTGAGGAGCCGCGCTATGTTCACCCGGTATGGCAAATCCTGAAACCCATACTGCGATCGATGTCCAGAGACACGCGGGGGGGGGGGCTTACCGTATGGGAGTTTTTAGCGGCCCCTACAATACTTTGTGTCAGGGTGGCTGCAGAACACTGTTTCGTGCAGGGTATGGTCCCTGGTATAGTGGTTTTGACTTGTGAGCCATGCCTTGCCTTTCTCCGCACGTCTTCTGGTTCCTTCCGAACGAGGTGTCCCCGGTCGGACGGCTCCAGTCGGCTCTCAGTGCGCCGGTCAGAGAAGAGCGATGAGCAGGGTTCCCATGAGCCCCGGTCGCGGGGTCGGAGTAGGAAGCAGTGTTTTGGGCCAGGCCTTCCGATTGGAGAGACTGCTTGGAGATGGCTGGTGCCTGAAGCGAGTGCTCCGGTGGAGAGGTGGGCCGAAGAAGTTGACGAGCAGGCGCTTGTTCTTTTGGGTAGACCTTCCGGTCGGCGATCGGACTACCCTTTCGGCCCGCTGTGTTTTAGATTTTTGGGCCGGCCCATAAACTATATGTTTGTTTTTCTGGGCCGAGCCCGGGCGTGGGAGCCGGTCCTCGAGGGACCCCGGGTTTATGAACCCGACAGGAGCCCCCGAGCCCCCGGGCGATTTGAGCCGAATCATCCGGGGGATTTTTTGTCTTGCTGGCGGGTGCGTGCGAGCGCACCCGCGGGTGTAGCCCCTGAGCCCCCGGGTGGTTCGGGCGGAACCGGATGGGGGGTTCTTTGTGTTGTGTCTGTGGGTGCGCGTGTTTTTATTTTTGAGATGGAATTTTGTTTAACCATGGCGTCGTTGTGCAGCCGAGGTGTTTTTAAGTGTGGGGATTGGATTGAGACAGAACTTACTGATCCCGGCGTCGGTGCGCGCCGGGGATCGGGCGAGGAAGTTTAGTTTGAGACAAACCCTGGCGTCGGTGCGCGCCGTGAACGGAGATAGCTTAGTTTGGACGTGACAGAGCCTACTGATCTTTGGCGTCGATGCGCGCCGTGGGGTCGGGTGAGGCAGAATCGTGAGTAGACCCAGGCGTCGGTGCGTGCCGTGGGATCGAGAGAGTTAGTTTTAGTTAGTGAAGCCGTTACGCGAGTTCGGAGTCGCGGTCCCAAGAGCCGTAGCCGGATGTCACCGATCCAGTCGACGCGAGTTCTGAGTCACGGTCCCAAGAGCCGTAGCCGGATGTCACCGATCCAGTCGACGCGTGTTTGGAGTCGCGGTCCCAAGAGCCATAGCCGAATGTCACCGATCCAGTCGACGCGAGTTCAGAGTCGCGGTCCCTTGGCATTTGAGCCCTCGAGCCTTGTCGGGCCTTCGTGGGGGTTGGTGTGAGTCGTTTTGCGCTACCTCATTCGGTTACTCACAATGGGTGTGATCAAGCGGAATCCGGGTCCATCGTTTGTGACGGGGTCGGCATAGCCCTCTTATGGCATTCCACTACTCCTTTACCTGTAGCCCGGTAGATGTCTAGGTCGTTCCGGAGACCAACCCGGATGGCCTAATGGCCTCCCCTCGATGGAGATTCTGTGGGCTTGGCAAGAGGTTTAGGATCGAACGAGAAGGTTGAGATGACCCGGTTTGCCAGACCGGGCGAAGGCCGCACAGTGCTCATCTCTGGTTTTCTCCCCTGGCTCTGTTTGGTTGCTCATATCGAATGAGGCAAGCCGCCGCTTCGTGGCGCAACACGGAGCGTTCTGGTGCATTTCGTTGCACGTGCGATGCTTAGTTCTCGAGCCCCCGGGCGGTTCATGCCTAACCGTCCGGGGGGTTCAGGCGTATGAGATGAATGCGCGTATGGATGTATGAATGATTTGTAATGAAATAGAGGGGGTTTTGGTAACATTTACCTTGACGACTGGAGTGACGGGGCTTGGAGGGCTTCAGTCGGAAAAGTCTGACTGGGACCTTGTCGACCTGAGTGACGAGGTTCGGAGAGCTTCAGTCGGAAATGTCCGACCAGGACCCGTGCTCGTCGTCCGCGACGGAGTCGACGTGGCCTACATGGGGCGCCCCTTCGCTTCCTTACGTGTCAGTTGGTGTCTATCCTTACCTGTCATTCGGGTTCCTTTAGGTCTGGCCTGGGGAAGTGGGGAGCTACCCGCGTGCGGTGGCGCTTCGATTCCTGTGCCCGTCGTGTGGTAGTGGTTGATCGTGTGGTAGTGGTGGGCCACGGCCAGGCCACATCCCGTCCGATCAGGAGCCATTCCATCGAACAGGGCGTGTCTTATCTGCATTAAATGAAAGAAAGAGAAAATCTCGCCCCGTTGTTTCGGCTTCCTCGATCGGTGCGTCCCTCCGTAACCGCTGCTCCCTTTTCCTTAAGTAGAAGAGGGGAGAGGGTTTTCGTTCCGCTCTTTTGCCTTTTCTTCGTCTGCCGCCGCCTTCTCTCCTCCTCTTTGCCGTGAGCGTTCCTGAGAGCCATGGAGGTTTCTAGGAAAGAAGGGGAGAGAGCAAGGAAGAAGAGAGGAACTCACCGAAATGTCGGACTGGAGGTCATCCACCGTGAGGGCGTCGGTGCTGGAGGCGTTCATCGCGAAGGGGTTCCTGCCGCCGCAGGAGGTGGCGCACTAGAGGGTCCCCGGGAAGGAGGAGTTCCCGCAACCTTGTCCTGATGAGATGGTTTCTTTCTTTACCTTCCACGAGCGTGGATTAGGATACCCCACGCACTGGTTCCTGCGCGGGCTCCTCAACAAGTGGGGTCTGGAACTGTAGCACCTCAATCCGACGGGGGTGCAGCACATCGCTGGCTTCGTCACCGTCTGCGAGGCTTTCCTCGGGATGGACCCACACGTGGACCTCTTCCGGCTCTTCTTCTCTGGGAGAGCTATGGCGGACTGGAGTTCGGCCGAGATCGCTCCGGTCGGAGGCTTCGCCCTACAGAGGAAGCCACACGCGAGAGGCTCGTATCCCACGTACTCGCCATGTGACTCCAACCGGGGATGGCATGGGGAGTGGTTCTACATTAGGAATCTGGTGGGGGCGCCGTTTCTGCCGTTTACCGGTGGGATGTCGGTGAAGTAGAAGAGTTGGTCGTGGGGCTGCGCCCACGCGGAGAAGCACAAGGTGGAGGCCATTAAGGAGGAGCTCTGGAAGCTCGTAAGGGGCGGCCTCGACGAGGTGCGGGTGTTCCACACCCTTTACCGCCGCCGGGTCGCGCCGTTGGCGAAGAGGACGCACCTGATGTGGAAGTACGGCGGCCGGTCGGATCCAGACCATGCGTCGCCGGAGGAGCTGCCGGACGACGAGATCTGGAGTCGCGTCGGCCGAGTGCGGCAGCTAAGGCCCAAAGAGACGGTGGTGGAAAAACCCATACCGTTTAATGCCTCGATCGTGCACTCGCTGGTATGCTCCCTTACTTTGCTCGTGCTTTTTCCTCTGCCCCTCTTCTTTTTTGATTTTGGTTCATTCGTTCCGTAGGGACTTGGGAGGTACAAGTCCTGGCCGCACCTTCCCAAGGGGCCGGCGGGCCGAGCCCGACAGGCCACCCAGAAGGAGGCGGCAGACGCCCGGAAGAAGAAGAAAACCAAGGAGGTTTATCGGAAAGAAGAGAAGAAGAAAGAGGTCGCCCGACGCATGAGAGCCGGGGAACGTGCGAGCGACGTCGAGTTGGAACTCGCGTCGGATGATCCTACGGATCTGGACGCCATGGTCTTCTCCGACAAGGAGGGTCGGGAGGTCGTTGCGACCTCGGCGGTACGTCGCGACCCTACGGCGACGTCCGCTGGTGAGGAGCAGGAGGCCGCACGACGTGCGGAGGTTCCTTCATCGAGGAAGCGTGCTACGAGTGCGGATGCCGTCGGTGAACGGGTGGCGAAGCGAACACGGTCCTTGCGCCCCTCGGCAGCGTTGCCAGCTCTGTCGTCGCCTATGGCGGACGTGGCTGGACGAGCTAGGTAGTCCGAGGAGCGGACCGACGTTCGTGCAGCGACAGAACCGGTGGCAACGCCGGACTTACGGCCGGAGGAGGCCCTGCCTGCCATGGCTGTGGCCGAGCAGTCCTTGCGGTTTGAGGGGCAGACTGGCGCTTGGTCGACGCGCGACTCGCAGTCAGGGAACGCCCCGCCCGTTGCTCTAGTTGGGGAGCCCTGAGCCGGAGGTCGTGGCGACCCGCAGGCTGGGCAGGAGCGGGTTGGGACGACTCCAACCCCATCTGAAGTGAGTGGGCACGGGTCACTGTCCGGGAGCGGTCCTCGTCCTGTGGGCCCGTTGTCGTCGGAGCCTGTCTTCAGGGTAGTGCCGCTCGCCACCCGGTATGTTTCCTTTCGTTGCCTCTTCGACTCTTGGTGGTTGAGTCTTTTTGGAGTGTGGCTTACCCACAATTTTTGTCAGCGGACGGGGTTGAGCATCGCCTCGGCCTCCGTGCAGGAGGTTTGGAGGCTCACTCTGTAGCGTGCTATGGTGAGCGAAGGGGGCAGCAGGGCGGTGGCGAAGCCTTCCCTCCCAGGGGTGGTGCCCCCCGGGGCAGCTGCTGATAACGTGACAGCGGCGGCGACGTTGTTGGCAGCGATTCCGATGCCGATGGCGGAGGTGGCGTCGGAGGTAACCCTTGCGGCCCCTCCTCCACCGGTTGCGGTGGAGGAGACGAGGTGGGGGGGGCGAGCTCCCCATCTCGCCGGGTGGAGGGATGCATGACCCAACCTTGCCGTCGGGGCCGAAGTCGCGGGAGGGAAGCGTGGCCGGGACGGAGTTGGGACGCCTGGCGGCGTCCCATGCGAACGCGGTGGTGGAGATCCCGTCTGACGACGAGGTGGACACCGTGGCGGACCCGCCGGTGTCGCCGTAGGAGCTGGCGGTGTCGCCACGGGAGCTGGTGGTGGTCCGATTGGAGGCTAGGCCCTTCGGTGGTTCATCGAAGGGTGACCTAGAGTGGCCCTTCCCCGAGGACCCGTCGAAGGCGAGGTTCGTCCTCCGGGATTCCTGGGAGCACCAGCTCTGGGAAATTTTTGGGGGGCAAGGGCATGCCGCGGTGTCCGAGCTCACCAAGTTGTCCACGAAGCTAGAGAGCGCCCGAAAGCAGGCTCAGTTTGCCCGGCAGCTGGTTGAGGTCGACCTACAGCTCGCCATGGAGGTGAGTTTCTGGTACTTCTTGCCCTTTGAATGTTTCATCGGTTGTTTTTATAGTGCCTGTTTTCCACAGGAAATAAGGAAGGTGTCGTCCCGCAAGTCCTACTTCCTCCGGGCGGAACATGCCCGAATGGCCGAGCTTGAGCACCGGGTGGAGTCCGCTTGCCGCGAGTCCCAGGTCTGGGCGGCCAAGGCAGCCGCGGCGCAGGCGGAGGAGCAGCGTGTGGCAAAGCGAGCGACTGCTGCCAAGCGAGGGCTCGAGGCGGCAAAGGTCCGCCAGGCGGAGATGGAGGCGGGGCTACGGACGTCCCTGGCGAACACCGAGGCGGCGCTCCAAGAGGCCTTGGCAGCCCTTGAGCTGGAGCAAGCCGCCCTGGAGTCGGCACAGAAGGCCCTAGAGGCGAAGCAGAGGGCCCGGTCAGAAGCGGATCGGGAGGTGCTCACGCTCTGGGACCAGGTGATGGGGATGGAGGACGTGAGTGCCTAGCTACACGAGCAGGCGGCTCAGTAGGCAGAGGATCTCTCCACCCTTGAGGCCTCTCGCATCGGTGCGTACCTTTTTGTTTTCTCGTGGTGTTGATTTCTTTTCCCCCTAGCCTGTTTCTGAGGTTGTCGCCCTTCTTGCAGAGCTGGGTGAAAAGGTGAAGGCGCTGGAGCAAGACCTGGAGACGACCAAGGCGAACTTCAGCCGGAATGTCGAGGAACTGGCCAAGTCCCGTGAAGAGCGACGCGCTCTCGAAGGGGAGCTTGGCCAGATCCGCAACGCTGCCCAGCTCATCGTCTCGGAAGTCTTCGGGTCAGCGCCAAGTACCAGTGCGCCCGCGGTTCAGCTGGCGAAGGTCCCGAACATAGTTAAGGACCTTGTCAGGAGAGGGCTATTTTATGGAGCATCGGGGGTGCTGACCTCGGTGGCGATGTACCACCCGAATATGGACTTCGCCACTATCTGCGGCGGGTATGCTGAAGGCCTGAGCATGGAGGACATCCAGTCAATCGGGGTGAGCCTGCTACCGCACACGCGGTCGGTGTTAGAGCAAGTCTCCGCTGAGTGGGTGATGGATGTTCGCCGTCAAGACATGGCCCGAAGCATGCGTGGAGAGGATGCCTCCGAGCCTGCAGATAGCATGGAGCCTGGTTCGGGGGGGGGGGGGGGAACGTCGCCTCGGCCCTGATCGAGTCAAACGTCATGTTGCCAGGGAGCGAGCAGCCTGCGCCTTCGTCGGTCGCGCCATCAGCAGATGCCGCCGGGCCGGTTTAATACCTTTTTAAATATAAGTAGTGTTAGTAAATGTAAGAAGTTTAAGTTCATGGGGGGGAGAACCCCTGTGTAAAACGTTCGTGTGTGTTTTAATGACTACAATCGGTTTTTGTTTTTGTGATGGAGTTGCTCTATTCAGGGAAGCTTGTTCCCTTTCGTTCCTTAGTTCTCCCTTAGCATAATTTTGTTTTTAATTTCTTTCTCTCTCGTACCTGCCCATTTGTTCCGTGGGCTGCAACTTCGCAAGCCCAGGGCGTGGCCCACGAGGCTTGGCCGGTCGTAGCCGTAGGAAAAGGCGGAGTGCGATTAGTCAGAATGTTCTAAAGTAGAGTTACGTAAGGTAAATCAAAGGAACGAACTGCCCTTTCGTTCGGGTAGGAAGGAATTTCTCCATACAAAAGTAAAAAGAGTACTTTAAGGAAAAAACAAAAACAGAGGGGTAGTAGAGCCCCCTAGTGGAGCCCCCGAGCGCCCCGAGCCGAAGAGTGTTCGGGTCGGGGTGCTCTTATAGGAGCGTTCGCTAAGTAAAGGTAAGACTGAAACTTAGGAAAAGAAGAAAAGACATAGCTGTTCCAAGGTCCTCGGAGAGAGCGTCGTCGTCGTCCTTCAGTCGGTAGGCTTTCGGTCAGATCACTTCAGTCTTCTAGATCCTTGCCCGCTGCGCCCCCTTCTTCGGTCGCGGCCTCCTCGCCTTTTTCTTCCGTTACCCTGCCAGCCTACCTCAGTAGGCGCTTGAGGAGCTGGCAGTCCTTGTAGAGGTGCTTGACGGGGTAGTCGTGGTTGGTGCACGGGCTCTTCATGAGATCGTGGAAGTGGCTCGGAGGGTCTTGCTGGGGCTGCGTGCCTGCGTGATCGGCCGCGGCGACCGACGCGAAGTTAGCCAGTTGGCGGCGATCCTTTCTGTTCGTTTTCCCCTCTACGTGGAGGGGCCCTCGTCTTGATCCTGGCGCTTGGCCTTACCTTTGTCACGGCCCTTGTTGAAGCGCGGCGGAAAAGGCGCTTGCTGGGGGTGTTGGACAAAGGTTCGTGGTTCCAGGCTGTTAGGGCTGGGACTCCGGTCGATGCTGCGTGCGTCTCGGTTCGGCCCGAGCTGCGCGTAGATAGGCGGTCAGCATGGGGCAGTCGTCAAGTCAAGATGAGGTGCGATTGCGACTTCTTGTGCCGCAATCAGTGGTTGTGGCGGTGATAGGGTGTAGTGCCCCATCTGCTGTGTCCCTGTTCCCCGGACGGGGAGCGAGGTCACGAGTCGACGTCGCGATATGGAGCACTCCGCTTGTTGAATGGCGGCGGTCTCCACCAGTGCCTGGAGGTTCCGGTGGATCGCCTGTTCGCGAGGGTCGTTTGGCTCGGATAGGCTGCGTAGGAGCATTGCCGCTGCGGCAATGTTCTGACTGGCCCGAGCGAACTGTGGGGGTCGATCCCCCGAAATGGGGCGTTGTGCTGGGGCTGACGGGCGTGACCCCAAGCACCGCTCGCCGGTCTATGCGCACGGGGCACAGTGTGGTGCGCCGAGCGCGTTGGTGCAGTTGGTGTTTGATGCGGCCACTGTCGTCGTAGGCCCTCCCCGTGCTCTCGTGTGAGCTCAGGGGTCTCCACGTGAGGGCCCGCGCGGGGCGTGGGTCCGGAAGGACTCCGTTATCCCTAGCGGCTGTTTCAGGGCGTCTGCCACAGCGTACTCCCAGGACCGACGGTGGCTAGGCGCCATGTCTCCAATGCTGGAGCCGTCACTCCCGATGTTGTCATCCATGATGTCGAGGAAATAGGTGGGAGCATAGCTCGCCATCCCCACAAACTCAGATGTGAGAGGGTACGGCGCCAGCACCTTTTGGAGTCCCCAGGCGTATGCGTCTGCGGAAGACACAAGGCCATAGGGGAACCGGCCGTATGGCGGCTGCGACGGGGACAATGGTAACCCACCGGGTATTTGGCGGAAGATAGAGCGTAGTAAGTAAACAACAGCATGTGTATTACTCACAGCGGGGTTTGAGCAGAGAGTTTGCTTGGAATGAAGCGCAGATGCCGCGTCGTCGAAGTCACGTGTCCTGGAGTCGACGGAGGACGTCCCTTCGACGGGTGCCGGGTCGCGAGTCTCCTCGCGGTGGTGGAGTACGCCGAGCCGGTTGGTGACGAAGTCCAGGCTCCCGAAGCGGAAGGCCTAGGATGGCTCAAAGACGGGTGGAACCTGCATCCCGGCGGGCGAGAGTGCGGGGAACTCCAGCGAGCCGAAACGAATCGTATCGCCCGAGCCCGCGACGGCGGGGGTGGCAGAAAAATGGGTCATCCGATGACCAAAAGAGTGTTGAACATACAACGTCTTCCCCACAGACGGCGCCAACTGTCGGTGCAGAAAATGACCAACTAGTACATATTGTAGTTTTGCTGTACGTTGTGATCGAAGGTGGCCTAGCACTCAATGACATAGGATCTATACTGGTTCGGGCAACGTGCCCTACGTCCAGTTTGGGTCGGTCGGTGACTTTATTCCTAAGCCAGGTGCTCGAAGTCTGTAGTGGGGTTACAAACGAGAAGGAGAAAGGAGGGGTGTTCAAGAGGTCCGGTCAGCTCCGACCGGAAGGGTTGCGGTCGGAACTTGGAGGTCCTGCGGTTGTGAGCTATCGATCTAGTGAGTTTGAATTTGAAGTAGTCTGTCCCCCTCGTAGGAGGGAGCGCATCCCCTTTTATAGATGAAGGGGATGGCTTTACAAGTGAAAGGGAGAGAGTACGGATGTTTCTAAGCCTTGTTGCCCACGCTGATGAAGACTGGATAATGGTAGGCGCCCTCAACACTGTTGATGTCGCTGTAGAATGTCAGATGCGCACGGGAGGTCGAGCTGTCTTCTTCAGGAAGGATGGACGCCGGTACCTGCAAATATTTCTTGATGCCTAGTGGCATGTGAGGAGCCGCGCTATGTTCACCCGGTATGGCAAATCCTGGAGCCCATACTATGATCGATGTCCAGAGACACGCGGGGGGCTTACCGTATGAGAGTTTTTAGCGGCCCCTACAATACTGTGTCAGGGTGGCTGCAGAGCACTGTTTCGTGCAGGGTATGGTCCCTGGTACAGTGGTTTTGACTTGTGAGCCATGCCTTTCCTTTCTCCGCACGTCTTCTGGTTCCTTCCGAACGAGGTGTCCCCGGTTGGACGACTCTAGTCGGCTCTCAGTATGCCGGTCGGAGAAGAGCGGTGAGCAGGGTTCCCATGAGCCCCGGTCGCGGGGTCGGAGTAGGAAGCAGCGTTTTGGGCTAGGCCTTCCGATTGGAGAGACTGCTTGGAGACGGCTGGTGCCTGAAGCGAGTGCTCCGGTCGGAGAGGTTGGCCGAAGAAGTTGACGGGCGGGCGCTTGTTCTTTTGGGTAGACCTTCTGGTCGACGTCCGGACTACCCTTCTAGCCCGCTGTGTTTTAGATTTTTGGGCCGGCCCATGAACTATAAGTTTGTTTTCCTGGGCCGAGCCCGAGCGTGGGAGCCAGTCCTCGAGGGATCCCGGGTTTATGAACCCAACAGTCGGATTGAACAATTAGACGGTTGCCTCC
The DNA here is from genome assembly GCF_019320115.1 of Miscanthus floridulus. NCBI lineage: Eukaryota > Viridiplantae > Streptophyta > Magnoliopsida > Poales > Poaceae > Miscanthus > Miscanthus floridulus. Next base: position 47,303,160 of record NC_089581.1, on the reverse strand, counting down.
AATATGTTGGGCTAACATCAACCCTTACTTTAGAGCATGCCGGATTGAACAATTAGACGGTTGCCTCTAATATGTTGGGCTAACATCAACCCTTACTTTAGAGCATGCGCTTCCGGCATTGGAGCATCTACCTGGTTGAGGGATCTTATTATTATTGTTATAATAATCCACATCTCATCAGGGAAAACAAATATTATTGAGGCAGAGTCCGAGCTAGACAGAAGAGAGGGTCGGAGCCTGTTCGACGGGCCCATCTTTCGGACCAATAATACAAACTGGGCTGCTCTTGTGTTTTTGGAGAAAAAAGTCTACATTACTCCTCTCAACTTTTGCGAAAGTCCGCTTTTCTTTCCTGAAATTCAAAATCGAGCAAAACACCTACCTCAATTTTTAAAACCGTTCATCTTACCTCCCTGACCCTGTTATAAGCAGTTTTAAAGTTGGTTTTGTCTTTTTCTTTTTTTTTATTTATTTTGGCTGAATCTTTGAAAAATCATAGTAAATCATAGAAAAATCATAAAATCGAAAATCTAATTTTGTTGGACTCCACATGATTAGATCTACACAGTGAACATATAATATGGTATGCTTTAGTATAAAATTTTTGTTGTGGTTTTAGATCTATGCTTTTGTGTAATTAGTTGGAATAATTTATAGCTGCAGTTTCTATGGTCCAATTGTAATGAAATTTTTATGATGGGCTAATTATTGTCTGATTCAACTGTAGTAAAAATTTCATACTCATTCGATCATGTATAGCTTAGTTATAGATTTATTTATATTTAACAAGCATAAACATAAATAAAATATATAACTAAGTTATACATGATCCAATGAGTATATAAATTTTTACTATAGTTTAAGCATACAATAATTAGTCCACCATAAAAATTTCACCATAATTAGACCATAGAAACTACAGCTATGAATTATTCCATTTAATTACATAAAAGCATAGATCTAAAGCCACAACAAAAACTTTATATTAAAGCATACCATATTATATGTTTACTGTGTAGATCTAATCATGTAGAATCCAATAAAATTAGATTTTCTATTTTATGATTTTTCTGTGATTTACTATGATTTTTTAAAGATTCGGTCGAAATAAATAAAAAAGAAAAAGATAAAACCGCCCTCAAAACTACTTATAACAGGGCCAAGGAGGCAAGATGAACGGTTTTAAAAGTTGAGTGAGGTGTTTTGTCCGGTTTTAGAGTTTGGGAAGGAAAAACGGACTTTCGTGAAAGTTGGGAGGTAATGTGGACCTTTTCTTTTTTGGAAAGAACTATATAAGTCGGCCTAAAAAAAAAGAGCCCAACAGTCAACAACAGCGCTAGGAAGCACTCAAGCCGGCGACGACCCATCGCCTCCTTCGCCATTTTGTCTTACCCTTTCCGCGCCGCCGGTTTGTGCCAAACCCTACTCCCTACAAGATGCAGTGGCGGTGGCGCCTAAGCTGAAATCAGTGCGTGCGCCGCGACGAAGAGAGAACTCGATAGGACTTGTGGGGGAGAAGACGTCTCGTCGGTGTCCAAAGACGTCTCGTCGGTGTCCAAGTGGTATTCCCATGATCAGTTCAAGCCTGAAAACCAAGTTAAAAATGTCCCATCACGGGGTTCTGAGGAGGCCGTCAGTAGCAAACTTCACCAAATTGCAAAGCAGTATCCAAATGTTGATGCCATCGAATGGTCAAAGGATTGCCCGAAAAAATATGAAAGAGGCAAGCCCTTCCTACCAAACCGGGACATCCAGCGCCTACCACTTGGAATGAGAAGGTTTCATGATTGGTACTTGCGTGTTCTCCCAACGAGCATAGATATCATATAAGCATGCTTTCCCACCGGCACATTTGGAAGCCCAGCCGGGAAAATTGTCTTTGACTTCAATGACATGCACACATGCTTTCACCTGGGAGAAATGGAGATGAATCTAATTCGCACGTGGTGCCTGTAAGTCCTTGTCCTTCCGATATGATATGAATGTAATCTTTGAATTTTGTTGTAACTAACCCACGCCGTGATTTGTAGAATGCAAGTGCACATTGTCAAACAAATGCCAAGTGTGAAAGCCGGGTATGTAGACCCTCAAGCTATAGCCCAAACAAATTTTAATTACCCTAAACGGTGGACACTGGATGCCAAAGAGCTAGCAGCTGCAAAGACTCTTCGGGAGAAAGAGCGCATCCGTAGTGCGAAGCTAAGGGAAGAGTCCCTTAAGGTTGCGGCATACATTGCTCTGGCTTTCAAAAATCTCCAACAACACTCTACTATATGGCTACCATACAACTTCGAGTAAGTTCAACTATAACTTAAAGCTATGTTCGATATATTTTATTCGATGTAAAAGAGCTTATCTAGTTCTATGATTAAATCCATGCAGCAACCACTGGATTTGTATAGCCGTCGATGTCGGGAAGAGCATGGCATGTGTCTTTGATTCAATAGATAAGGACCCGGCGACATACAAAGACTTCATATCGATTCTCAAGACGTATACATATCGACAATCCTCATTAGCTTATATGTCTGTATACATACTTGTAACGTTCACTTATGCATACTAACAAGTTGTATTTGCTAAAATAATTCGAACAGGGCATTTAGGTTCTATGTCTCGCATCATCACGGAAGGCATGATCCAGCGAGGAAGGAAAAGCTGGCTATAAAAACACTATGTGCGGTAAGTGTAACTTACTTCTTCAGTACTCCGTTACATGGCTGTTAAAAGCATTACCTAATATTTTCATATGCAAAACACACAGTGCCCCAAGCAGAGGCCTGGGAGTGTACATTGTGGATACTATATATGTTCTATGATGAGTAACACCGGTGCCTACAGGAGACACCCCTTAAGGGTAAGTTTGAACCTCTTCACCCGTAGTATAAAAACTTTATAAATGGTATGAAATACTAAACTGAAACTTGTTTTCTTGTAGTGGAGAGAAGAGAAAGGAATGAAAAGAGACCCATACAAGGATGACCAACTCTTAGAGCTCGTCGGCGACCTTTGCAACTTCATATTGGACCAGATTGTACACGTCAGAGGCGCCTACCATGATCGAGAGTCTGACTTAGGTACAAATCCTCAGTACCAACACCTTCGTGAGACTGAAAGGCTAGCTCTAGGACGTTGATAACAATGTGTATGAAATTTGTATATTTAATGATGGATTGTATATATATATCATTACGAATTGGACTTGTAATTGTACTTTATATAGTCGCGTTCGGAACGTTGGTCGCGTGGCGTTCGGCAACGCGAACGCAGTTTGGAACGTTGGTCGCGGGCCGTTTGGCAATGCGGATGCTGGATGGAATACGCAGAAATAAACAGTTCTGGTCGAATTTGAATTGTAAATTTGAATTTTTTTTTTGCGAGAAAATGTACTGTAGGGGCGGTTCTAGATTGAACCGCCCCTACAAACAGGTATTATAGAGGCGGCTGGCACTACAGCCGCCCCTACAAATAGATTTGTAGGGGCGGTTCGTAATACCAGCCGCCCCTATAAATCTATTTTTAGGGGCGGCTCAATAACCAACCGCCCCTACAAATAGATTTGTAGGGGCGGTTCGTAATACCAGCCGCCCCTACAAATCTATTTTTAGGGGCGGCTCAATAACCAACCGCCCCTACAATTTGTAGGGGCGGCCTGGGAACCGCCCCTACAAATGCACGATTTGTAGAGACGGTTCGGTAGGGGCGGCTGGCCAAACCGCCCCTACAAAGGATTATCAGCCGCCCCTAAAAATGGTTTTTGTAGTAGTGAGGGGAGCGGGGGGTCAGAGAGAAATAGAGATCATCAGGTTTGCCATGTCCTCGATGGCTGGCGGCGGCGAGCCGTCGCGGTCTGAATCCACCATCGTCGCCAACACCGCGAGTGGGTACCATATCCTCAAGATCGATGGCTACTCCCGCACCATTGCGAAACCCACAGGAAAGTACATCGCGTCCATCCCGTTCACCATGGGCGGCCATCGCTGGTACATTCGCTACTACCCCAACGGCAACAAGTTGGAGGCCAAAGATTACATCTCGCTTTATCTTCATCTCTACGACAATGTCGCCAAGTCAGCGAAGGCGCAGTAAGTTCCGTTTCGTCGGCGACGTGGCGGAGCAGCCGTTGGCACTGAGAGGAGTACATATCTTCGATGACCAGAGTGGATGGGGACGCTCTGAGTTCATCAAAAGGGAAGATTTTGAAGCGTCGAAGCATCTCCGGGACGATTCTTTTGCCATTCGGTGCGATGTGGTCGTCACCACCGAATTCTGGACGGCGGAGGTGCCGGAAGCCACCACTCCGGCCGATAGTATCTCCGTGCCCCCATCTGACCTGCACCAGCATCTTGGCGGTCTTCTGCTGACTGAGAAGGGCGCCGATGTGGTGTTCGAGGTCGCCGGTGAGACGTTCGCTGCACACCGGTGCGTGCGCGCAGCCCGTTCGCCTGTCTTCAGTGCAGAGCTCTTTGGTGCAATGAAAGAGAGCGACACCCGAGGCGGTGTGGTGCACATAGAGGACATGGAATCTCGGGTGTTAAGGCTTTGCTCTACTTCGTTTACACAGACTTGTTATTCCCAAAGACAAAGACGATGCAACAACTGGAAGACGACGATGAAGACGTTTTGTCTCTGCACCTACTGGTCGCTGCGGACAAATACAACTTGGAGAGGCTGAAACTGTTATGTGAAAAAAGAAGTTGTGTGAGTACATCAATGCAGGCAATGTGGCAACCATCCTGGCGCTAGCCGAGCAACACCACTGCCATGGACTCAAGAAGGTGTGCTTCCATTTTCTCAACTCTCCTGCAAATTTGAGGGCTGCCGTGGCCATCGACGGCTTTAAGCGTCTGAGCAGAAGCTGCCCCTCTGTTATGGTGGAGTTTGCCATGCTCGGCAACTTAATTCCATGCTGGCTGGTTTCGTTCATAGCAACTGCAGTTGATGATTTTTTTGGGTCGACTTCTGTTGTCAAGAGGCTATGAAAAATTCAAGTTGATGTTTCCCACTTTCAGTAGTTGGTGAATCCTAACTTCTAAGTGTCAAGGAGAGTGCTTTTGTTAGGTGACTGCGTCTGGGCAACTCTACCAATTCGCAACGGATGATTTTGTTATCTGCTAGCTTTGAATCTCCACTAGAAATCCGTCTATGTGCTTGACATATAATTCTCAGAATGCAATAGCTCTTTTTTTAGCTATGTTACCTTTTTTTTTTCCTTGACCGTACCACGAGGTACATATTTCTTTAAGAGGAAGTAGAGTTGTTAAAGTACATACCTAGAACTCGTTTACTTCTCTGCTCGTTAATCCAGATGCATATGTACATTGTAATCAGAGCATCATACAGTATCACGTTGAACTTGGTTGTGTTATCCTTTAGTCAAGGTTGCCTATGGAGATGGGAGATCTACACTGGTTTTGCTGCAACATCTTCGCTTTTTATGTATTTCTGATTGTAACACTGAATATGCATGCTGCAGTAAACAATGTCAAATCATATGCATCGACCATGTTTGAAAGATACTTTGATGTGGAGAATGTTGATTCCAGTCAATCTCAAGTCAGATTTCCATGTCAAAGAAGTGATATTTCAATACCATGTCAAAGATGTGATCTCTCTAGACCTGAGTAGCTTTTTCTACCTACAGATATCTTGATAGATGTTGAATTGTTGATGGTTAAGATTATTTACTATGTCTTACCATAGCTTGTAAGCATAGTAAATTTAGGACGATTTTAAGAGTTCAAGATCATTCTCATTCAGCACCAATGTGCTCACATGACACATCCTTTTGTTTCTAATTTGATCTTACCCTTCTACCTAAAGTCGTAAACTGCTAAATGTATAATGATTCTATTCTAGCTAGTTTTACTGGAGCAGTCTGTTGCTAAATGCCTGTGTACAAGCGCTCGCCTCCACTATTTCACGATCACAGCACTAAGCGATGCCAACTGGACTAGATGGCTGCGCAAGCTCTGTTCCTCCACCTGCAGGTTGTGATCAAAACAGTGACACTTCGTAGGAGTCGGAGCTACCATAATAAGCGCAAGGCATTTGATCAATGAAAGAAAATATCGATGCTATTATACCTGCAGTGCAGAGACCAGCCTAAGCAGCTCGACACACTCCTGCAACATAGCCTGCTCTTCTCTTGCCACACGCACCAGCTTCGAGATCAGTAACGCTGTTTCCTGAGCCTAAAGAGAAAGATAAAGCTCCACTAATCAGAGAACAATCCATACAAGTCAGCACAAGTGAAATTATGAGCTTGTTTTCACATAGGAGTATTTCGTCTGTCATTACCATCGGATTGAATGATCTCGTCATTGCCTTGGCTGTCAACGTGAGCTCGAGAGCTTGGTGCAGAATGGTGGCCAATGGCGCTAGGGATACCTGTGTCGAATTCAAGGTTTTTTTTATCGGCCGATATTCACCGAAATTTCCGAAATTTCCTTTCTATCCACAGGGTCCGATAAAATTTGACATAGGCCAAATTTTTCCCTTTTTTCCTGCTCTCACACAGACAACCCAAATTCAGCCGTGCGACGGTCCCACACTATAATGTTTTATTCTTGTTTTTATCGGTAAACAAGTGATGTTTAATAGCTTAGGAATAGTTTCAAGTCAAATTCTACGAAATTTTTTTAAAACAATTTGAATTTTTTTTTGAATTTGGTCCGATATTTCCGATATATCCTGCTTATCCTGTTTATCCATGACCTCCGATAAATTTTTATTTCCGATAATGAAAACCTTGGTCGAATTGCATGTTTTATGTTGTTGAAATTATTTTTGGAGGCAAGCAAGCATATTCCTTATACACTTGAGGCAAATATTCACCACCACATATATATGTATATATTGAAGACAAAAAGAAATTCATTGCTGAAATGCATCTGAATACCTTGGCACCATTGGTGAGAGGAAGCCTGCAAACGGCTGCCCGGGTGCAGTTCACTGTTGAGGCCAGGGCGGAGTCATGTCCGGTTTGCAGCTGCCCCCAGCTCTCCAAATCTTTCATCTGCAGGTTTGTGTTTATCCACCATCTCATCATAAACAAAAATACCAAGGCAGAGTCTTTTTAAATTCTATATACAAAATTGCAAACTTAAAATTGTAAGTAACTGAACCTGGAAAGACAGCACGGTGTTTAGTTTAATCTTCTGCTTCTCCTTCTCAAGCTGCACTAGCTTCCTGGCCACCTTCCCTCTCATCTCCGACACCCTTGCCCATGTACCCATCAAGTCCAGCTCGGCGCTGGCCATCTTCCTCTCGCGGACGGCGTCCGCCTTAGCGTTGGCGAAGCGCCACTGCAGGAGCCGGCAATGCGCCATCCTCATGTGGTGGCCGGCCTCCCCGCCGCCTCCGCTGCTGCGCGACGGCACCGGCGAGGACAGCAAGGTGGCCGTGACAGCGGCGATGGACGCGTCCTCGGCCGCGTGCTTCCGCCGGTGGAAGATGTGGCCCCACCCGAGGCTGATCAGGCTCTTCTTGCCTTTGCTCTCCGGCACCGTGGGCAGCATCGTCGTCGCCTTGAGCGGCGGCGAGCCGCTGCGCCGCCCTGGCGAGAGCGCCCACTGCGTATTGCTCGACCCGAGCAGGCGGACGGAGCCCGTGCGCGGGAGCAACGGAGAGTGCGGCTTGGAGGCCGTCGTCCTCGGCGTGGTGGTGGCGGAGCCCCTGGAGGCGTCGCTGCACTCCGAGCCGGAGCTGGCGACGTCGGCGGCGGCGTCGAGGGACGCGGCGTTGGCAAGCCTGCGGAGGTCCGACGGCGCGACGCGGCCCGGCGTGAGCGTCACGCCCGCGGGCCTTGTGGACGGGAGGAAGCGCATGGAGCGACCGAACGCGTGGCCGGCGACGCCCTTCGTCCCCGACGGCTTCCCGATCTTCCTGGCCTCCGCGTCCGCGTCGGCGAAGCGCGGCAGCTCGATGCAGCTGCGCTGCCCGGAGAGAGCCCGTGGCGCGTCATCTCTGACGAGGTGGTCCGCGAGCGTGGCCACGGACGGCGACGACGGCGGCGGCGGTGGCGCGGGGGACAAGGGAGACGGCGCAGGCGGGGCCTTGCTCTTGCCACTCTTGTTGCCGGTGGAGGAGGAGGAAGGCCAGAGCGAGCGAGCGATCGAGACGGCGACGGGGGATGTTGTCGTGGCGGGTTCCGATCGGGAGACTGAGCGCCGGGCACTCTGGCGGACTGGCGAGAGCGCGGAGGCGGGGAGGAGCGACGACCGGCCCGGCAGCTCCGTGCCGGAGATGGACGTCCACCGCTTCGACGACGACATGGCCGCGTGACGCGATGGCCAGGCCAGCTAGAGCTCGCCACGTCCAGTATGCGCGTTGGATAAGTTACGACATATATGATGCTTTCGCGTTGGACGTAGGCATTAGCACTTTGGCCGTTTGGCGTAGCAACGGCCGGCCGGCCGCTAGCGGTCGAGAGCGAGGCCGGCCGGCGTCCGAGGCGAACGAGTCAGCTGCGTTTTCCGCCGTGCAGGACAGCGGACGACGCCGTCGCCGCGTGATGACTGATGAGAGATAAATGGAAGAGCTTCGGCGACGTAATATAATCTGGATGGAAGATGGCGTATGCGGCGGCCGCGTTTACAAGGCGCTATCCACGAACACAAAGAAGTGGCATCCTTGATGGCTCGACGAGACGACGACGCTTGGAGCTCTGTACGCCGAGACGTCGACACCAGAATCGAAGCAATCAAGTGAACAGGAGATTCGACGACTGACGGAAAGGGAAACAAATCATATTTCAATCAACATGCTCTGATATGATATCTGTAATTTGTAATTTGATATGCGTGTGTATATAGTTTCTATATATATTGTGCTGCAGCCCATGGACTTCGAGATCAGATCATGTATCCCACATGAAGTTACACTTATTGTTAATTTAATTTTTAGAAGTACGTGCTAGATGTATTGCAGTTTTGTTTATAGATAGAATTGTTAAATTATGAAGAAAATTAGAGACATTATTGCATATTGTTTTAGGAACACATGGCAAATAATTAAGTAGTATTACAAGCTTTTTTAATTCATAATATTTCAAACTCAACGTAAAAAAAATATTTCAAACTATTAGTATATTGGAACGCTTTTCTAGAGTATCGGTCACCATATACCTTAATTCTCGTGTACTCCCATCCAGCTGACACCACTCCGTCCATTCTTATGCACTCAATTTATCATCCCGTGCGGACCCGTATATCATCCTCTCTCCTCTCCTTTCCCCTTCGTCTTCCAGAGCACGAACGCAAGAGCTTTCTGCTCGCATGAGCGCAAATTCTGGGCTGCTGCCCATGGCCGTCGCCGTTGCACGGTTTCTCCAAAGAAAATAGCGCCGCTTGCCTTCTTCATCGCAGGGGCCGCCTGTGAGACCCAGCTCATGGCCGGTTGGGCTGGGCTACTGTAGTTGTAGCGCTGAACTGGGCCAGGCTGAATTCGGGTCACTATATGTAGCTGCGGAAAACATCGTGCAACCAGAAGTTTAGTACCATACCGTGAATTCTGAGTTTACCGAACCAGCTTAAATAGCCAGGCCAAGGATGCGTAGTAACTTTTGGTTAACCATTTTACGCGAAGCAAGGACGAAAGCGCAAGCGGGTTGCTACGTAGGTGGGACCCACCCCTCGGCAGAGTGGGCCTTTGGGCCGTGTGCTGGGCCTGGGATGTTACAAATGGTATTCAGAGTCAACTCTCGCGGTTTCACGGTGCGTATGGTCTGGAAGCTTGGATAGGCTGTGCATGGCTCTAGAGAGGACATGATACCTAGGCTGAGTCAATCATGAGCATTTATCCCATATGGGTAAGCTGGTTCGATACCTCGATGAGAACGTCGAACCCATTGAGGGTGGGTGGATATGAGACCCAGCTCATGGGCCGAATTGCGGTTGGGTCGGCCTATTGTAGCGGTAGCGCTGAATTGGGCTGTAACGCCGAGTACTGTAGCTACGGAAAACACTGTGCAACAAGAAGTTTAGTACCATACCGTGAATTCTGAGCTCACCGAACCAGCTTAAACAGCCAAGCCAAGGACGCGTAGTAACTTTCGGTTAACCGTTTTGCGCAAAGCGAGGACGAAAGCGCAAGCGGGTTTCTACGTAGGTGGGGCCCACCCCTCGACAGAGTGAGCCTGGTCCATGTGCCGGGCCTAGGGTGTTACACCACCCTTCGCGGCCTTCTCCAACACGGCGGCGCTGCACCCCGTACTGCTCCGTGCACCCACGCCGCGCCACCATCGACCTTGCCCGTCGCAGTAGGGGAGGTAGGGGAGGCCTGCGCCCCCATCCACCTCGCGCTGTCGACAGGAAGGGGAGGCCCGCGCCACCGCAGTTCCCCACAAAGGTAGGCCATGGACGCGTGGCGACGCTGTGTTTCAGGCGTTTTCAGACATGTTGCAAGCATATGTTTCAAGTATTTCAGTTGTTTTAGATGTATATTACAAAAGTAGATCAGGATATTACATATGTTGTAATGGTTGTATAAGTATGTTATAAGTGTGTTTATCTGGATGTTGCATATGTTTTACACATACGTTGCAAGTGTTTAATCTGGATGTTGTGTATGTTTGCAATGGTTTTGAGTGTTTTTAGGTGTTTTTGTAAGTATTTCAAACACATGTTTCAAGTGTTTCATGTATCTTCTTTTGTATATTTTAAGTGTTGCATCTGAATATTTCAAAAGTAGATCGGGTGTTGCGTGTGGGAAGTGTGTGGGAAGTGGGAGGGGCGTGAGCAGTCCTCAGGCGTGGTCTAACAAAGTGAACGACGTCTAGGGCGGCGCGGTCCTGCTGCTGGGGTGCTCGCTCGCAAGTCCAATGCTACTAGGGCTCTCGCTCGCTCATTGGACGAGCACCGTCAGATGCTATTGCCTCGGATCGAAAGTTTCGACGCTAGCAAGTCCGTATTAGTATATTGTACATGTGCTATTTTGTCTATTGTAATATTGTAATAGAGATGCATCAAACTTAATTGTTACGACGTGGCGGCCGCATCGAGGCGCCGAGCGCCGAGGAGCACAACACCTATAAGAACGTCATCACGGCGTCCGCGAACCGCTGATCGTATCGTCATCTGCGCCGGCGCCGACGTCAACCTTGCTTTGTCGTGTTTGACGTTCAATCGCAAGCAGAAGATCGGGTTGGGAATTTTGAAACGGCAACTCGATCGATCATGCACTCCAGTCGACGGGGTATCCACGAGCACGCTTTCGCGGTGTATCTCCCTCCGACACTGCTCTCCCTCTCCCAAGTCCAACAAGGCAAAATAACCCTACTTAATCTGTTTTTAAAAAAATCCTACATAATCTTTTCTTATTATATACTACATCCGTACTAAAAAAATAAAGTCGTTTTGACAGGACTTGGGTTAAACATTGGGAATATAAATCATGAATAACTTTTAAGTTGTTGAGTTTGGAAATATGAAAGCCATATAAATAGATTTGTCTTGAAAAATATTTTTAAAAAAAATATACATATATCACTTTTTGATAAATATTTTTGTAAAAACAAGGAGTCAACGTAATACTTTAGAGACCGTGTCGCTGTCCTCTAAAGATAGTGTTGTCTTCCTGAAATCTTCTCTGATCTTCGGAGATATTTTCCTCGGGCGAGCCAACAGTGATCCAAAACACTTTCATAGCCTCTAGCCATAGCGTGGCCTGAACTCGCCACCTCTTAAAATGCACACCAGAAAACTTTTCCAGCCTCGGCGCGTCAGTGAAACCAGCCATACTTAAATCAGGAAAAAGCCAAAAATAAGGTTTTTGGATTGTTAAATAATTAGGAAGTTTCTAGATTACAAACAGAATATAAATCATGACAAATTCAAGAACTAGATTAAGCATAACTTGTATACTAGCATGATTTAACAGTAGCATAAACATAACTACTGGTGTAAGCATAGCTCGTACAACAGTCAGATTAAATAGCTGAAAGAAAGACATCGGATCACGAGATGTGTACCTTTCGACTATAGCAGGAGACAATGTCATCGGTGATGGAGATGCAGATGGTGGTGGCGCGAGGTCGTCGATGAGCGGCAGAGGAAGAGCTCGAAGTAGTTGACGATGGATACGCTAGGATGTAGTGCTGTTTGACTTGGATGGAAGATGACCCGTCGTGGAAGTTGGGAGCAGTCGCGTAAAAAGCGCTTCCCAAAAATCTTATTCGTCCTCTCTTGGTGTAGGATCGCAAGGACGAGGGTTTCGGAGACCTGCTCTCCCAAACGCTGGTGCACGCAAACAATCAGGATGGGGAAACTACGGTGGCAGCGCAGTAGCGAGAAGAGAAAAATTCTATTTGACTACCTTAGGATTTTTCAACTGGAACTCCCAATAGTAATTTTTGATGTATCTTTTCCTAGGAGGATTGGTACATATATATAGGAAGAAAAACTCACTACCTCCACATCAATTAGCAATATGGTACTAATAGATGTTGCACCTCCCACCTCTACTTAAGGGTTTAAACATTAAAGCCCATTAGGGAACACAGGTATTGGGCCTTTGAAATTTATTAGAATTCTTCATATGGATTTAGGGAACTATCCATACAAATTCTTACAGTATAACCATTGCAACATGTGCAACATCATAATCTATTTTTGCAACATCCATATGAAACACTTGCAACATACCTCTGAAGCATCTAAAACATACTCTTGCAACATGCGCTTTCAACGTAACATCTCCTTATTGCTTGGCAGAATAGAGGCTCGTCGGTGTGTGGTGTTTCCCGGAGGCAGCGGCCCGTCGGCGCTTGTAGGTGGCAGGCCGGCGGCAGTGGCTGCACGTCGTGGAAGGGTGGCATCGGCCACATGAGCGGCGGGGAGGCCGTGGCCACATGATTTGGAGACGACAGCAGCGCGCCACGCCTGGCAGGGCTGGCAACCGAGCGCTAGTGGCTGAGTGGTTCGCCTCGGAGGCAGCCACGTGCTGCGCCTTAGAGGGCCTGCGGCCGTGCGCTCGGAGGCGGCAGGCAAGCAGGTAAAAGCGATAGGAAGAGGAACGCGTGGATACGACGAATAAGTGGACGAGCAGTTTTTTTTTGAGAAACAAAGGAGCATAGGTTGTTGAGCTGGCGTCGTGGCCCAGCAATGGAGCGTTCGGGCAGATGGACTCCCGATTTAGAGCATTACCGTTATTATTATCAGAGATGCTCCAGAACACCATCTATGCTCTTCCTCAATATGTGGGACCTATCCGTCAGAATACAATTATTTATTTTCTTTTCTTTTTTCCTTTATTTCCTTTCCTCTTCCCTCGTCTCATCTTCTCCCACACATCGCATGGACCCCACTGCCACCTTGCGAGAGCATCGACCCCGCCCTAGTCCCCACACCTCGTGAGAGCATAGCCCACCTCGCACAAATCCCAACCCATCGTTGCCTACTCCGGTAGCATCAGCCTCGCCCTTCACCGCCCCGGCCTCGAATCCAGCCACAACGTCTGGCCTATCGTTATTGTCCCTAGACGAAGTCCCCTGGCGGGGCACGAGTGGCTCCAAACAGGGGGTTGTGGTGCGATGAGCTAGGGCACAACGGCGTGTAGGCTCAGCTGGCATGGCACGCAGTCCTGGCCACCTCCCGAGCATGCCCGACGCCATGGCTGCAACCGGTGATCGAAGCGGGGAAAGGCACGAGGGAGAAGGGCGATGGAGAATAGTAGTTGGGGTGGACCTCAGCTTATTGGGGGAGATAAACTTCCCCTTTATTTAAGGGGAGATAGGGTAGATATTGGTGGCCACAAAAAAATAGGAAGCTATTTGGGATTTGCTGGAGCAAGAATAAAAGAATATCATGCCCAATATAATATAGTTTTATGGGGATGATGAATCATATTGGGGAACGGTTGAAGATGCTATAACAAACACGACAAGTTTGGGCCAATACTGTGCATTCTGCAACTAGTTTAATTGCACACTTGTCACTTCAACCTACATCCGTGCAACCAGATATTTCATCAAAAAAGTCGTAACTCGCCTAGGGCATAGCCGAGGCCACCACCTCCGCCTCCACCACCGCTGGTCCCCCTCCCTTCCCTCTCTGGCAACTCACCGGAGGCCGGAGGGAGTGGGGAGCCATCTCTCTAGTAAGTTTTCCAATAGATCAAGTCCTGTTAGGGTTAGGGTCTCTTCATGCCAACTTTCTTGGTATTGGGGATTTGTCTTATCCTCCTCCTTTTCGGCAACGATGAAGAGATATGGTGGATTTGGTTTCTCCATGATGACTCTAATGAAGATGAGGACGACAACTATGACATCAACAACTTCCTCGGTATGACGACATGGAGAATTAGGTTTTCGGACAGCGACATCAAAGCGTTGATGATGTGCCACCATGGAATAACTTACTCCGGTCTCTTCTTCATTTTATTGTGGTTAGATCTGACCACGATAAAGGACTAGTGATAATAAGTCTGCCCCTCAAGATGATTATTGGTATTGAGTTGGGAAGATTCAGGCACTACTACATAAAACTTAATGGAGGTGGTCATTTTTTATTTTTGGAGGCGGGCATTGCAACCGCCTCCAACCAAAGATCACGATAAATGCGAATTAATGGAGGCGGTTGCTTTGCCTGCCTCTGGAAATCAATTAAAATAAACAAAAAAAGAAAAAGCCTGCACTAGCCTGGATTTGGGCCGCATGGGCCTGGATCCGCTCACCACGCCGCTGCGGTCGATCCTCTCACCCTGATCCGCCGCCTAGATCTGGGCCTCGAGAGCGCCGCTAGGAGGACGGAGCTGGGTGGGAAGGAGAAGGCGATCAGATCCACCACCGGGGAAGATGGGGCTAGATCCATGGCCGAGGAGGAGGAGGCCAGATCCACCGCCGGTAAGGAAGAGGGGGCCATATCCGCCGCCGGTGAGGATGAGGGGGACAGATCCAACGCCGAGTAGGAGGATGGGACTAGATCCACCACCGGCCCTGTGCTTCATGCGTGAGAGAGTGCGTGAGGGAGGTAGAGGCGCGCCGGCCGCCGCGTCCACCCCGCGCGAGCCAGCTGCCGCGCTCCACCACACGCTTTGGCCGCCATGTCCGCCCCGAGAGAGAGAGAGGGCAGAGAGAGAGACGCAGCCGAGGGGACGCGAGGGCCGAGGGTGAGGGAGTTCAGTGCTGCCTCCATGGATGCAGAGGAGAGGGAGCCAGTTGCTTAGGGAGGGAGAGGGAGCCGGTGGTTGAGAAATGAGAGGTGAAAACCCTAAGTCCGAGTTTTTATACGCGAACACAGCTATCGGGCCTCGCCTGGGCCTGTTGGGCCTCGGTCTTTTTGGCGGTGGGTGTTATAGCGTGCCCGCCTATGAAAATATATTTACGGAGGCGGGCATACTGCCTCTGAAAATAGACGATTAACGGAGCTGCCCGCCTTCATAAATAAAATGACCGTCTCGGTTAATCGATTTTGCGAGGCGGTTATTTTTTGGTGCCTCGGTAAATAAAACGACCGCCTCCGTTAATCGCCAGGCATTAACAAAGGCGGTTGGATTTTATGACCGCCTCGGTTAATAAAAGAGCACTACCTCACAAAATCATTTATGTAGTAGTGAGATCAGTTTTCCTTATTCTTTGGTGGCAAAAGGAAGAAGAATGAAGAGACAAGAAAGAAGAAGTTTACGCTCAATTCTGCCTACAGGAATATTGGCCGTTGTTCATTGGGCACCTGTTCTCAGGCCTTTTGCGAAATGTTTGCATGTGTGGTCATCCATATGAATCGTCATACATGTTTGGGATTGAGATTTAGAGCTATGCGAAGCGTGGGTACAATATAGATGAAGAATAATTTCTGGGTATACGCATTGTATTATAGAGTGCTTGTAACACGATGATGTACTCAACTATATTTTAATATATCATCTAAAAAACCTACATCCACGCAACTACTAAATTTCTTTCCTTCCTCTCCTGCAGCATGCAAACGACTACTTTTCTTCTTCGCAGCCACCAACAAGAGCGCCTACTTACAAAGCTTTTCGACAACTTCTCTAATAATATTAACTTTAGCGCATAACTTATAATAAGGAAAGTCTCATGTAGCAACCTCACATGATCTTTAAGTGTGTACATGAGACTAATATAAAAAGCCCCACGTAACAACCTCCCGTGATCTTTAAGTGTGTACATGAGACTGACTCTTAATCGAGAAATAGCTTTTATCTCTCTTTTGTTAAAATGAAATAATATGCCTAGCTCATAATACTGACCTACATGGCATTTCTCCTACGAAAGAGCCTCTAGCCTAATGGTTACAAGAGACAGTGAGGCGGCCGGGTATGAAGCTACGTGACACAAAACTCTAAGTGCCATCATTAATTGCCTCAAATTCTTAAGGAAATGCGTCATCCTCCTTGCAGGAGCGCGCCGGGCATTAAGCTTGTCACACCAAACTCTAAGTGTCATCATTCATTGCCTCAGATTCTTAAGGAAATGCGCCGTCCTCCTTGCAGGAGCGCCAGCGGCTTTCTTCGCCGAGCTTGACGTTGCAGAACAACTACCTTGTGACGCTGGCGAGGGTGGACTTCCCGCACAATAGTGTTGACGTTACTACCCAGGGCATGTGGCCACCGGGGGATCGGACTTCCCGCACAATGGCCTCAACTACCCAGCGCATGTGGCCATCACCCGGGAGATTCAGCAACAGCTGCAGCTTCGTCGACTTCCTTGATAGAATAATGTTTGAGACGAATATGCATGCTCCCGATGCCCCTGAAAAGCTTCTCATGACGTGAAATGAAAAGGAAGTTATTAATCTCACAATTATTGTAGGACTTTTCTGAAAAATGAGTTTGAATCCCAACTTTTTTTTATCTGAGTACGTATTTTTATGCATTATAGATGTGCCAAGTTTTAAAATTTTTCAAATGATCAACACTATGCCAGAAAAAGCTTATTAGTGACGCGTCCAGACGGTCATTAGTGATGCGGAAAACACGCGTCACTTACATTGCGTCTGTGATGTGAAAAGATCAGTGACATGTAAAAGTGTGTCACTATGGATGGTCCACAGTGACGCGTATAGCCGAAACGCGTCTCTAATGTGAATTATCAGTGACGCGTATAGCCAAAACGCGTCTCCAATGTGAGTGACCAGTGACGCGTATGGACAAAACTTGACTCTGAGGAAGCTCTCATCAGAGACGTATTTTGGTTAGACGCGTCACTGATGAAAATTTACAAAAAAAAAAAAAAAACCCTCCACTGGGGTCCTACATACATAAGTCATGTTTCATCCATTCCATTAATCAAATTCTTTATACAATCTTTACATACAAAGCAATCAAACTCTTTATACAAACAAGTACACTTGAGGAGCTAAGAAATCACATCCACCTAGCAACAAAAGCAGTAGTGCAGACTGTACAGTAGTTACAAGAGAAAGCATTAATTTCCCTGGGTTCAAATTCAGTGCAGCCCCATAGGATGGTTCTTTGACTTGGCCTTCCTTGCTAGATCATAATCGGCATTGCTGACACTCAGCTATTATTTGCTGCAAGCCGATACACGCAAACACCAAGAGCATAATTAAAAGATGAAGGGAGAGAGCATAACATTATTCAAAAATTGCAGACTGTTTCTACTGACATGTACACAATGCTAGAAATAACAATAGCAGTTACTATTTCGGTATTTCCTCATGACAATTGGGTATGTACACAGATGCTGCAATCATTAGCTGACTTTTCTAAACTCAGTATAGCAAAGTGATACAACTAATTACACAATAACAGCAGATGTACACTATTCAGCCAAACGTTGCTATTTTGACTACTGATGAGAGGATCCAATGATCCATAGTTGCAGACTAAAGGGAAAAAGGGGAGTACAAGTGGAAGGCATCAGATAGAACACATTTTCAAATACATTATTAATAATTTAATACTCAACTTCATTTTTAAGAGCAAAGTTCTATTTTTCGTTGTTAGATGTACAGAATACTAGATCTCAGTAGTGGTAATATATATAGGCAAGGAAAAATGACTTAAAAAACGATAAAAGGATAGAGTACACAACAATCAAATTACTTGCAAGAAGAGTTAACATGGTACTTGCCCATCTGCAATTATCAATAGGTCGTGATATATATTGCCCACCACTTTGCAGCCCTCATCCTCATTGCCCAACTCAATGGATTTGTCTCCCCTGCCACAAATAACTAGTTAACCACCATGAAGATAAAATGCAACTATCAACTTTTTTTAACACAGCAACTATCATATATTAGATTGATAACCCACTACCCAGAAGGGTAATTTTCTGTGTCACCATACAACAGACTGGAAGGGTAGTTTTTTTCTTTACCTAGCATCATATTGAGCAAAATTTCAGTTGTACCAGTGAAATATATACCCTTTAAAAAAGCACATGACATAAAACTCAACTTGGGACATGCTCCTGTACTAGACCTTCCATTCCAGGTACGAATCAAGCTGAAACTCCAAGTATTTAACCAAACATCTGGAGAAACAGAAGAAAGTTTTCAGAAAAAGATTTCTGAACTCGAACCAGCAATTACAAAAAACAGGAGTTCTTATAGCATTATGTTTCATCCTCAAAACAAGCTGCTTATAGAACATGATAAATAAGTTACCAGATCGCTGCCACTAATTAATGTGAGCCAATTTACATTCAAGCATATTAGTAGCTCTGAACATGTAGTCTATACTCAAAACTACTAATTCAGATCATACTTTAATCTGTCATGACAGTTCTAGGTGCCACTGTAAAGCAACACAGCAAAAAGATAGTGCTAGGTGCCACTGTAAAACAACACAACAAAAAGATAGTGCACCAACTATGAAGGTTTGCAGCAGTACTAAAGCACTGGCCATAGCATACACATGAATTTAATCCAGGCTATCTAAGAACCCAAGTCCAAGATTAGAAGTACCTGAGTAATTGGGGTCGAAGCAAATCGATGAGTAGGTACAGACCTGCAACATCTGTAGCATATATCAATAGACACATAAAATAGATAGATTTGGGTCTAGTTTCCATTTGAAGGGCACAATTACAATAGAAGGGTTCATGAAGTAGCATACCTACAGCAATCACTCCTAGGTCCTAGTGGCTTAGCCAAACCAGAGCCTGCTGCCATATAAATGCCCAATGTTTGCTGTTATATTTGAAAACATAAAGTGTTACCTACTTAAAAAGAGGTCCAATAAATACAAGGATGATTAAAATATTTTGTTCAAGCATTACAAACAAAACAAGGAAATGTTAGCTAGCGTTTGCCTTCTTTCTAATGAAAGATAACTTCAGAATTTGCTGCGTAGTGCACCATCTATAATTAGCTCAAGTTCTCAACTTGTACAGCATGTCTCACGAATTCATGGCAGATTTGAACTGATGATATATTAGGATTTATTTTAAACTTTTTGCCCACAAATTAGATATATTCAACACTAGATTCATCTATGAAGGTTGCTGAGAAAAATAAATTTCATTCACCAGATATGATAAGTATATCAGAGATTCAGTGACTATATGCTTAAGCATCATGTGAAACTGAATTTGTTCTCTATAATTTGCACTAATAAGTAGGTGAATAATCTGTACTAAAAATACAATACCAAGCCAATGGCGAACCTGTAAACTAATTGACTTCAGTGCACATCCAATTGCAGTGTTCCAAAGACTAGCGTTAGAGAAGCTGTGACAATGGAAAAATAGGTATGAATGGAGTTACTGTGAAGTTTATGGTAGTCAGTACATTAACCTTGTCAGCAAGGATGTCAATTGTGCCTCAAATTGTAGTCAAATCAACAGAAACAATAAGAGGGGGCAACTGAAACTGCACTCATTCAGAAGAATATAACAGTCACAGAGCAAAATAATAGAATAGGCAACAACTGCAGATTTACATTATGGTCAACTAAAAATTTAAAACACTTGAGCACATCCAGAAAATACTGCTAAAAAGTATCATTTATAGTCAGTCACTCGATCTGTTATAACATTTGAGGATAGGACAGATAGATATTTTTTTATACTTGGAGGTACTGCCAGATAAACATTTGAGGATAGGACAGAACTATCACTTTTCACTCTTAATTAAAAAGTTGCCCTTTTCACGAAATTCTGGGTTCAGTACAGTTTCAACACATTTCCACTAATATTCTACATCAGAACTAATTTGATGGTTCCATCATTTCTTTTTCTAGCCAAACAGAAATTATAGTTGACAATCTATTTGGCTTTACAAATTTGAGCAAGTGATCATATAGACTCCTCGATGTCAGTACTATACATCTTTTTATAGCTAGTTGTAGAAATACAAATTCCTTTTAAATAGGAGTTTGCTGAATGAAATGATGCTTACATGGTTGATCTATTGCTGTGAAGTGTCAATGCATCAGCTAAAGAAAGAAGCCTGCCAGTAACTTGTTATGAACGACGTATAGGAATATGAAGTAAAGAATCAAGCCACAGAGGAGACATACGATTTAACGTGGAAAACCCCTCCGATGTGAAGGGGAAAAACCACGGGCACCAGCCAGCAACAATCTCACTATCTCAAGAGTTTTGGGTTACACGCCTATGGCGGCTTACAAGAGAATCAAATCTCCACGAAACCCTAGCAAGGGTGTATATACCCAAGCCTCCGGCGACGGGCCTCCGCTTCGCTCCGTCAGAAGCCCGGCCTATATCCTGGAGTGAATTTGGAACAACTCCAACAAACTCCACCTTGAGACAAATTCATCTTGTATCATAAATCAACCCTTCATCCTGAACATAACAAAGATAGAAAACCACTGGTGCCAACAATAGTCTCTTGGACTATCCAATTAAATCAACTAAGCTTGAGCACAGCTCAAACTTAGCAACAGGAACAGGCTTTGTCATCATATCAGCAGGATTATCATGAGTACTAATCTTGCATACCTTCAGCTTACCTTCTTCAATCACATCACGCACAAAATGATACTTGATATCTATGTGCTTAGTTCTCTCATGGAACATCTGATCTTTAGTGAGGTAAATTGCACTTTGACTGTCACAGTGCAAACTTATGCAAGATTCAACTCCACAAAGCTCAGCGTATAATCCTTTCAGCTAAATTAATTCTTTGCACGCTTCACAAATAGCCATATATTCTGCTTCAGTAGTAGACAAAGCAACAACTGACTGTAAAGTAGCCCTCCAACTCACAGCACAACCGCCAACAGTAAACACATAACCTGTAAGTGATCTTCGCCTGTCCAGATCAGCAGCATAATCAGAATCCACATAGCCAATAAGACCCTTATCAGTTCTTCCAAACTTTAAACAGGAATCTGCTGTGCCTCTGAGGTACCTGAAAATCCACTGAACTGCCCTCCAATGTTCTTTGCCAGGATTAGACATATATCTACTAACAAGACTCATAGTATATAACAAATCTGGACGAGAGCAAATCATGGCATACATCAAAGACCCAACAGCACTAGAATAAGGAACCCTTGACATGTATTCAATCTCTGCATCTGTACTAGGACACTGAGCAGCTGACAACTTAAAGTGAGGTGCAATAGGGGTACTAACAGCCTTAGCATTTTGCATGTTGAAACACTGAAGAACTTTCTTGATATAATTTTGTTGGCTAAGAAATAGCAAACCAGATTTTCTGTCTCTACTAATTTCCATACCAAGAATTTTCTTAGCACTACCAAGATCTTTCATATCAAAACCACTACTCAATAGCTTCTTTAACTTAGTGATTTCAATCTTACTCTTGGCAGCAATCAGCATATCATCAACATATAACAGCAAATATATAGGTGATCCATTAACATGCTTGATGTAAACACAACTATCATACTTAGATCTTTTAAAACTGTGTGCTAACATAAATGAATCAAACCTCTTGTTCCACTGATGAGGGGACTATTTCAAACCATACAAGGATCTCTTCAACTTGCACACATATTTTTCCTTGCCATGCACTATGAACCCTTCTGGTTGGTCCATGTATATGTCCTCCTCAAGCTCTCCATGCAAAAACGCAGTCTTCACATCTAACTGCTCAAGCTCAAGATCATGTGAAGCAACAATACTAAGGAAAGTACGAATTGAACTGTGTTTTACCACTGGAGAGAACACATCATTGTAGTCAACACCCGGAATTTGACTGTAGCCTTTAGCAACTAACCTTGCCTTATACTTTGGAGGCTCGTTTGGAGATAAACCCTCCTTTCTCTTGAAGATCCATTTGCAGCTGATGGTCTTCTTATTCTTAGGCAAAGGTACAATCTCCCATGTACTGTTCTTCTCAAGAGACTGCATCTCCTCATGCATAGCAGAAATCCAATTCTCAGTATCACCACAACGAATAGCTTCTTTATAGGTTGCTGGCTCATGAACATTCTCCACCTGTTCAGCACAACTCAAAGCATAGTAAGACAAATTACACTCTTCAATAAGACGCTTAGGAGGTGCAATTGTCCTTTTTGACTTGCGTTGAGCAATAGGTAAATCCTCCTCTAACTGCAAAATAGGAGGAGTTTGCTGAACATCATCATGAGCATCATCCTTAGCAACATCATTATCATGGTCACCATGCTCATCAACAGGCTCCACCTGCACACCTGTATCATCATCATCATGCTCCACCTGCATGCGCATACGCTGCAGCTCTTTTTCTGGAACATGATCTGAGGGCAAACTGTCAGTAAGTATCACAGATTCATTGAAAACAACACTCCTGCTCATAAAAGTCTTTTCTGTTTCAGGATTCCACAATTTATAGCCTTTGACTCCCGAACTATAACCAAGGAAAAGACACTTAACAGCTCTAGGCTCTAATTTTCCATTATCAACATGAGCATAAGCAGTGCATCCAAAAACTTTCAACTGTGAATAATCAGCAGGCGTACCAGACCATACCTCAATGGGAGTTCTTTTATTTAGTGGAATAGAAGGCGACATGTTTATCAAGTAACAGGCAGTATTAGCAGCTTCAGCCCAAAAATGCTTGCTCATCCTAGCATTAGACAGCATGCAACGGGCCTTGGACATGATGGTTCTGTTCATGCGTTCGGCCACACCATTCTGTTGTGGAGTATGGGATATGGTGTGATGCCTAACAATGCCTTCCGATCTGCAATAATCATTAAATTCACGCGAACAAAATTCTCCACCATTATCAGTACGAAGCAATTTTACCTTCCTTTCAGTTTGCCTTTCTATCATTACTTTCCAGTCCTTAAAAGCAGCAAAAGTATCATCTTTCTGTTTCAGAAAATAAGGCCAAACCCTTCTACAGTAATCATCAATAATTGTAAGCATGTAACGAGCACCACCAAGTGAGGACTTACGGGAAGGACCCCATAAATCAGCATGAACATAATCAAGAGTACCTTTAGTGGTGTGAACAGAAGTGTTGAAATGTATCATTTTATGCTTCCTGAAAATACAATGCTCACAAAACTTTATTTTACTCGAAGTGCAGCCATCCAGCAGGTTTCTCTTCATCAATTCTGCCATACCATGGTGACTCATATATCCCAAACGCATATGCCAAAGGTTAGTTTTACTAGGTTCATCATTAGTAACAGCAGCAACAGCGGAATCAGAACCAGGTAAAGTACACCCTCTAAGGACATATAACTTTGCAGAATTAAGATCACCTTTCAAGCAAACAAGAGAACCTTTTGATACCTTCAGAACGCCATCTGAACCGAAATATTTGTAACCTTCTGCATCAAGCATGCTCAATAAGATAAGATTTCTAGACATCCCTGGTATATACCTGACGTTTTTCAGCGTGCGTGTCATGCCATCATCAGTCTTGATCTGAACTGATCCAATCCCCACAATGTCACACGGGTTATCATCTCCCATCCACACAACATCCCCTTTCTGCATAGGCTTATACGAGCTAAACCAATTTCTGTTAGTACAAATATGAAATGAACATGCAGAATCGAGAATCCATTCATCATGACCAGCAACACAACCAGCAAATACAACCAGACAATCTCCAGAATCATCATCAGACGCAGCAGCAGCAACAGAGACCTTACCAGCCGACTTATTTTTCCTCTTCTCCTTATTCTGTACTTTTCTGCAATCCTCAACATTATGATTTGTCAGCTTGCAATAAACACAGAACTTTTTATTACCATGCGGCTTGGACTTTGAACGGCCTCTCCTTTCGTAGTTCTTTCTACCATCATTGCCATCATTGGAGGATCTGTTTTCAGTTCTGCCTCTCACATGCAAAGCATCGCCCTTGGAGGACGACGTCCCGTCATTCTGCACCATGCCTCTCATCTTCTCCCTAGACTGGAGAGCCTCATAAACTTCCTTTAGGGTTAGTTCATCACGGCTCAAAAGTATGGTGTCATGAAAATTTGCATACGAATTTGGCAAAGAACATAGCAGTAAAAGACCTAAGTCCTCATCATCATACTTCACCTCCATCGACACTAGGTCGGCGACGATCTTCTTGAATTCAGCGATGTGGCTCATCACTGAATCATCCTCCTTCATCTTCAGGGTGAACAGCTTCATCTTCATCTGCATCTTACTGGTTAGATCCTTGGACATACAGATCGATTCCAGTTTCAGCCATAGTTCTACAGCAGTTTTCTCTTTTAGACACTCCTGCAAAATATCATTATGAAGATGCAACTGAATTAGGGCGAGCGCCTTCTGATCCTTGCGGATCTCTTCTGGAGTCCACTCGGCCTTCCTCTTTCCGAAACTATCCAGCGCCTCATCATAGTCATGAGTCTGTGCCAGAATCCCCCGCATCTTGACTTGCCATAGCGAGAACCGCGTGTCGTAGTTCAGCAGCGGAAGATCGAACTTCATCGACGTCGTCATGAACCCTAACAGCAGCCAAAGCTCCGGTACCACTTGTTATGAACGACGTATAGGAATATGAAGTAAAGAATCAAGCCACAGAGGAGACACACGATTTAACATGGAAAACCCCTCCGATGTGAAGGGGAAAAATCACGGGCACCAGCCAGCAACAATCTCACTATCTCAAGAGTTTTGGGTTACACGCCTATGGCGGCTTATAAGAGAATCAAATCTCCACGAAACCCTAGCAAGGGTGTATATACCCAAGCCTCCGGCGACGGGCCTCCACTTCGCTCCATCAGAAGCCCGGCCTATATCCTGGAGTGAATTTGGAACAACTCCAACATAACTAATGCTGCCCTCGATTGTATAACAGAATCAACTCAGGAAACACTGCACAAGGACCAAAAGAAAAGACAACATATAATAGCTGAAAACATAACAGATGGAAAAAAACAGAGTATACGTGAAAGTGACCCTATAAATTGGTTGGTAGAGGCAAGTTTCTTAGGATATGAACTCTGAGTCCAATAGAGCCTGTTTTGTAATGGTTTTTTAAAAAATGTGTACACTCATAACAAAACCATGCAACCTAAAATGAAATGAGTAGCTTTTTTGAGAATTGCTTATGTCCTATGATACTTTCTTGGACAGAACATCAGGAGTGAAGAAGAGCTGTAGAGGCCAGTCGACAGAATATTCAAGAACAATACTATCCCACCCATCAAGTACCAATGCTGATGTAGCTTTTCCTTGTGAAGGAAGCTCTGAAGCATTAGATTTTTGGAGATATTTCTGAGACGTGCTACTTTTCATACCATATGATAGCTCCTACAAGACATAAGCTTACAACGAGCCATGGTCTAACAATCCAAACTGACTACTCAGTGAACAGAAAGCACAGGCAGGTCGGTATCTTACTTTAATATAATGGCACAACATCTACCTGACTAACAAAGTTTTCAATGGCAACAAAAAGATCAGTGATATTGCTACTTGGCCAGATATACTAAGTAAAAAAACAGAGAAGCCAGTGATATGTATTTCAGTATGTGCCAACATGAAAAAAAAGAGAGGTTCACCCGATTATGTAGGTCTAGTGCAAATCTGCATGGTCTGATGTGTGATATTGCTTCTAGTACGATAAACTATCATCATTTAATAGATCAAAGGAAGTGACTGTCCAATTAGAGTGGATGTTGCAGTGTAGAACAGCCATCCAGCATTGGCAAATTGTGATCATGCCTATATCTAGGTACATGAAGTAAAGTTTTTATGTACAGATCACAGGTTCCTAATGACATTACTAGACATTTGTTGATTTTTTTCTCCATAGCAAGTGATGCACTGAATAAGTGATGAACCATTCCTAGACATGAAGAATGCAAAGTCTAGAACTCAAAATTATCACAACAAAATGTAGCAAGCAGTTAGTAACACCATGCCCAGTAGCCTAGCGCAGCATATTGGGAAACAGGGATAGGTCAAACAATAAATAGGAAATTAATAATCCTTAGCATGGGAAAACCCATGACAATTGAAAAGCACCAAAGACAGAAATTAGATCTGACACAAAAATTAAGGCTACCTACTAGCTAGGGAAGAGATGTTCTAATCACATCGTAAATTGGATGTTCCTAGCTCCACTGCTTGATCACCAACGCACGTCCCTGACAAGCTAAACTGAACCCAATTTAGTCACCTGCATCAAGCGAGGGGATCGAGCGGCCGGCCAAGTCAGGTGGTCTTGCCGTCATTGTGCCGAACACCTGCTAGGCATGCGCGCTGCAGACAGTGCGGCTCTAAGAAAGCATTCTGCGTCGGTGGTCTGGGTGACCCCACATGAGCAGAAGCTGCTGCTGGGAGGGGGGAGGGGAGGAGGAGGGTGCTCACCACCGCCGATGGATGGGGCCCACCCGTCGTCGCTGCTGGTAGGGTGTGCGCCATCGTTGGAGGGGGTTGTACACCATCAGCGATACGGGCCGGGGGCACACGCGCTGCCGCCGGTAAGAACCCCCACCGGTGTTGCCTGGAGCACCCCGCTTGCTCCGCCTAGAGCCGCCCCGGCATGCGCCAATTGTCCTTGCTACAAGGGAGGCAGCGGCTTCGGCCAGATCTAGAGGAGAGAGAGAGAGAGAGAGAGAGAGAGAGAGAGAGAGAGAGAGAGAGAGAGAGAGAGAGAGAGAGAGAGAGAGGCAGATGAGGAGTGGTGCCGGTGGAGGAAGAGATGAGAGAGGTGGCAGTGGCGGGCGGAGGAGGAGGGCGGACTGGGGGGAGGCGGGGCAGGGTACCGTGGCGGAGGCGAGCGAGAGAGGATGGGTGGGTGACGGGGTGAGGGCCTGAGGGGGCACGGCTGCACGGCCAAATGGGAGAGGACAGACGGAGCCAGACTCCACTCCTCAGCTTAGCGCGTTTGATAATTTTTCTAGGTCCGAGTTTTTTCAGGAGTGACACGTTTAGACCCAACGAGTCACCGATAATATCAGTGATGCATGATGTTATGAAGAGTCTCTAATAACTTATCATTAGTGACGCGTTTTGATTTCTGAGCATGGGCAACTTCTAATGAGTGACGCGTTCCATTTACACATGTCACTGATATGAAATTAGTGACGTGTTTTAATTGCAGGTCACTGATGAAGGTGTCTCCTTTTTGTTGTTTTGGCATAGTGCGAATTACTCTTTTTAAATTTAGTTTCTATGTTTCCACCTAGCAGGTGGTTTCCAGTGTATATTTTGGATATGTATGGGAAACGATATCCCTCTTAGGGTGGAGCCAGAAGTCAAGATCCCAATAAATCGAAACTTCTTTTTATTACTGGTGAAATAACTTCTTTTTTTTTACTTTGGCTCCACGAGTAGCTTCACTAATGTAGCTGAAGCTCTTTTAATTTATTAGAATGTTTGGTAAGATAGCTTCACTTGGTAGATAAAAAAGTGAAACAAACCACAATACCCTTCTCTTTTTATTATTTTTTATTCCTTCCTTTATTTATCTTCTTTTTTTCTGTCCTCTCTTATCCTCTATTTCTCTTCCTCATCGCATAGTGGAAAAAAATTGAGTGGGGACTATCCCCACCATGCATCCATGGGCACCTACCATGGATTCCTGCCACGTCTCCATGCATAATCATCCAACGGTGGATTGCTGCATAAATTAAGGAGAATTAGTTAGAATAAAAAAATCACACCTCGTTGCATAATTATGTACGGACATGTGGCATGAAATCACTGTGGGTGCCCATGGGTGCATTGGTGGCAATAGTCCCCATCCAGTTTTTCCACCATAGTCGGTTTTCCTCACCGAGCCCGAGTTGCCCAGAACCCGTGCAGGTGAGCGCGTCATCCGCACGGGGAGCCTGCCAGGCATCACACCTTGTGCCTCCATCCACCCAATTTTTCCACCAAAGTCAGTTTTTCTCACCAAGCCCGAGTTGCCCAGGACCTGTGCAGTTGAGCGCATTGTCTGCACGGGAGCCTGCTAGGCATCGCACCCTGTGCCTCCACCCCGTGGATGACATGGACGCGAGGTTGCAAGAGGAAATCAAATGGCAAGTGTCACTACATTTGAGTAGCCAAAGGCAGTCAACATCGGAGCATGGAGTCAACATTAGCCTCCCTCAGCTAAGAAGCAACTGCGCTTCCACTGAGCTCCCAAATCAAGATGACACATTGCAGCACTTCCTCGTGGATGACATCACTAAGAAGATGACACCATGTGAGCTGCACATTCCCATGGAGAATAGCACAGTCGTGGTGGCTACCGATATTGTTTCTCCTGTGGACCCTGAGAAGACACTAAGAAGCCGTGGGAATCCAATTTCACCTGGCTATTATAGCGTCAATGTGGATAGAGTTGTCAAAGACTATAGGGAAGTGGCTCTTGAATTTCCTGGAGGTGATGGGGAGCAGACCCTAGGACAAGCAAACATTCATTCATTGTATCGCATAAAGCGCTACATCATTATTCCTAGGGCGCCGGCTAGGGTACCATCGCCTCCTCCTCAACGACACATCATAGGTGCGGATGAAAGTGAACGAAACCATTTTTCAATAATCATTCTCAATTATTGGCTTCTTGCGTGAATAACCATTTGCTTTGAATCATTTTTGTACTCACAGATCTCCCAACCTAAGTCCAATTCTTCCATCCCCTGATCATCAGAGTGCTCTGGACGATGATGATGTGATCCATGGTACGGCTGCATCTCCATCTCCATCTCCTCCAAGGAGGTCTCCCCCACCTTTGCCTCCCCCTCCTCAGCCTCCCCGAGCCACAGAGGCATAAGAGGAGGTCCCCGCCCCCGGTGAAGAAGAAAGCTAGCCGTAAAACAAAGCCCCCTCCGGAGAAGCTACCTTATGTGAAGTCCGAAGAGGAATCAATAGGGGCGGCAAAAAAAAAGATTTGGATGCTTTCTGGAAAGATGTAGTAGAGAAGTGTGAACAAAGGAGAAACCCGCCAAAGCCGCAGTTCCTACCTCGACAAGAACTAAGGAGAAAAATCAATGAACGCGAGAAAAGGCTACATGAGAGACGTAACCCTCGTCATTATCAGACTATGAATGCTCTCTTGACAAGTCATATAAGGTGTCACAGAAAGCGAAGAGAGCAGGGAAAGATGTTGCACAGCTCGGGCAACAATCTTTGCAATCTGTCGACACGCTAGTTGTTGACGATGATTATACAAAGGCACAAGGCGGTCCAATCGATTTAGAGCAACTCAATATCTTGATGGACACAACAGGTCTCAACCCGGAATAACTCATCGAGGGGGGAGCATCGATACCAAAAGCCAAGTGCGTTGATATATTCTGGACCTATAAGTATGACAGGAGTTTTGTCAACTCTAAGTCCTGGTCATCACTGGGTACGCAAATGTACTTGTTAAACAAGTGGTACTTAGATGCGTGTAAGAAGGACGAGCAATGGCTTCTTGCCAGAGTTAGACCAGAGCATTACTTCAATGGCTATGACATTATACATATTGAGTTCAATGAATTACACCAACTATTACACCAGGACACTCTCGACAAATCTCTCCTCGGCTGCTAGTGTCTATAAGTGATTCTTTCTACAATTAAAGTAACTTGCATGTTAGTTCGTTGTCCATATATAGTTATCCTCACACACACTATATATATATATATATATATATATATATATATATATATATATATATATATATATATATATATTATTTTGTACTATATATATGCAGACACGAGATGTCAAAACTCAAAAAAAAAAGAGATGACCGATGTTGGTTCCATGGATCTGTATTGCACATTCAAGGACAAAGTTACTATATGATAAATGGCAACCTCAAGTGGAGAAGAATCTGTTGAGGTTCTAAGATAACCAACAGGACAAGACAATGATAGTCTTCCCTTACAACTTCAAGTGAGTGTTAATGTCTTGTGCACATTTTATTTTGCTTACTCCAGGTTGACTTTAATTAATGAGTTTTGCCTGCGTATAAATATGCAGCTTTCACTGGATACTGCTGGTCATCGATATGCCCAAAAAACCCCAAAAAGATTATCAAGATATGATAGATATTCTCCGGTGGTAATTTCGGTCTTGTACACTGTATACTCTCTTATGCCATTTTATTGATATCATGGGGAATAACTCTATTTATTTATTTTGTTGGGCAATGCTTAGGCTACGTTCGCTAAGAAACACCATAATGGTAATTGGATCGTGCCTCTGGATATAGTCCAATACCCAGTAAGTACTAACTAGGTCACCGTATCTTTATTTAGTTCAATTCATTATTACCATGCTTCATTGGTTGATGATGAATCTTTTTCTCGTAAAGTGGTATTTGCAGCAGGAATCGGAGAACAACTTATGTGGATACTACGTTTGCAAGTTTGTCATGCAGTACTCGATGAAAACAAGTGAAGAGGTCCTCAAAGTATGTAAAAAATATACCCAACTTATTTATTACCATCATGTTGATATATATAATCATATATATCATACTTTTCCTTTCATTTGAATTGAAGGTTGAATGGATGCAGGAAAGGGTCCTGCGAACTGACCAGATCAAAGCAATTCAAGAGGCATTACCGGCATTTCTTATGGATCAGGTCATAAATCCCAATGGCGAGTACTACTATGAAAAAAAACAAATATTACCTAGTAGCCATACGACGAAAGATTTCGGTTGAATGAAATCCCGAGGACATGAGTACAAGTTTTTTGTTACTTTATTATCGACGTATCCATGATTGTACAACCTCTTGAAATATTGTTGTGTGTGTGTTTGTGTGTGTGTGTGTGTGTATATATAGTTTCATATATTTTATTGTGTTATTTATGTATAATGCTCGAACGCGTATATATGGACGTATATAGCAGCGTAGAATTCGTATACGAAAAGCTAATTGAAACCAAAAGGAATTGAATTGAAAAGAAACCATAAAAGAAAAAGGAAAGAAATGGTGGAAAAAAGAAACATTTAGTACCGGATGTAAACATTAACCGGGACTAAATGTGCCCTGGAGCAAGGTGTGGAGGCCCATTTAAACCTGATTGGTAATAGCAACCGGAATTAAAAGTCCACTTTCAATCTCGGTTCCCTCAACCGAGACTAAAGCGGAGTTTCTCAACCGGTTGGGAAGGCGGGACTAAAAAGGAGAGACTAGTTCTCAGTTGTACGTACGTAACAAATCTTTTAATGGATGCAGTACATGACGCCAGGTGTAGGTTCTTCATTCGTCAAATGTCAATTGTACGGATCGGATCAGTTCTGATCGGGATATATTGAGCAGTCAATAGTCACCTGACGCACATGCTTGCGCACGTACATCCGATCGTGGCAGTTCGTGCAGAGTGTTGTTCGTTTGTGCTCGTCCCCTCCCCTCCTCTCTCTCTCTCTCTATATATATATATAGCAATGACAAAACCTGCGCCAGAACTCAGAGCAAGTTGTAGCACACAACACAATGCAAGCAGAAGCAGCTTGCTCCATTGCCTGAAATAAACACGGAGTAGCTAGTAGTATGTTCTGGACGAAAATGGGTCATCGTCCTAAGACTAATAAGAGCACTGCGATGGTCTTGGGTGCTCGTCTTGTGTGGCTAGCTTTGGTGTTTTGGAGCTGGCGCGGGGACAGCAGGGTGGCCCGGCGGCCCCGGCGCTGTACATGTTCGGCGACTGAGCTCGCAGCTGGACGTCGGGAACAACAACTACGTGATGACGTCGCTGCTGTTCAAGGCGAACCACCCGCGCTACGGCGTCGACTACCCGGCCGGGGGGAGTGGCCACCGGCAGGTTTAGCAACGGCCGCAACCTAGCCGACTTCATCGGTAGTTCAACACTGATGCTGCCTACGTTTTACTATTGCACTAGATCATGCATGTTGTTAACTCCATCTTGTGCATCCACCGTACCATGCATTGGCTGCAGCTAGCTAGCTGCCAGTCTGGGTGTCGCCATCAGCCCTCCGGCGCGGCGTATCGCTCCATCGCCAACGCCACAGGGAACTCCTCCATATTTATCAACTTCGCTTACGGGGGTGCCGGAGTCTCAGACCTTAGAGACGAGGTTATATATAGCTTATAATTTGGAAGATAGAGAAAGTTTAAATGTTGTGTGAAAACTGAAAAAGTATAAGAAAATTAATGGTTTTCTCCCCTACTAGAATCACCGGTCATACGATCGACTTCATTCGATCTATTCGGGCGCAACGGCTTGAGGGAACAGATCGAGCGCGACTACTCCAGCGTCCACTTACAGTTAGTGCGGCAGCTCGGGCAGTCCGAGGCCTCGGCCCACCTGGCCAGTTCCATCTTCGTCGTCGCCGTCGGCGGCACCGACATAGTGGAACGCTTCTTGTTAGACCCTGCCTACCGGGAGCGGATCCGCTCCGATCAAGAATACCAGCAGTACGTCGCCAGATCGTTGGCCGCCGCCTTCAACGCCCGTCTGGTCGTGCGTGAGCTAAACTTGACACTAGCTAGCTTCTACCGTCTGTCCTTCCATTGCTCTTATCAGACAGAACAACACTGAATTAAACGAGCAAAAAAATGCATATGCAGAGTTTGTACCAGATGGGGATGCGCAAGGTGTTGGTCGTGGGTACGGGGCCACTCGGGTGCTACCCGGCGGTGCGGCTGCTGCAGAGCAACACCACGCTGTGCCGCGACGAGGTGAACTCTCTGTCGGCTCAGTACAACGCCGCGGTCAGCGATCGTCTGCGGCGCGCCGCGGCCGGGAGCTCGGAGCTGCGCTACTCCTTCTTCGACCAGTACGCTGTGCTGCAGCGGTACCTGCAGGAGCCCGAAGCAAATGGTAAGAAGGCCGGCCGGCGATTGATGGATCAGCCGACGATCCACACAAAATTCCACACATGTCATCAGCTACGTACGTACTGAATGATATTCGCCGTTACTATAGCTTGTTGATCGCGACTACTACTGATTTGGGACAGGCTATGCTGATGTGAAAGAGGCGTGCTGTAAGGTAACGGATGCGGCGCCAGTATGCAACTCCATGAGCTCACTGTGTCCCAACAGGACGGACCACATGTTCTGGGACGGCGTCCATCTCACGGAGATCACCACGGAGAAGCTCACGGCAGTCGCCTTCAACGGCTCCGCGCCGGTTGTTTCGCCGGCGAATTTGAGGGAGCTCAGCGCCCCATAGGTGAAATAATAAAAGGGTTACCCGTACCCGTATCCATTGAACTTAGGTTGAGAATCATCGTGAATAATGAACGTGAGGTAGGTCAAAAGTCTACCAATCTGATGCGGAATGCATATGAAACCGACATAATAATAGTGGTTACATCCTTGCAAAAAAGTAATAATTATGGTCATAATCGTATAAAGAACGCTTGGCGATCTTTCTTCCAGATAGTAAAGTCTCTTTTGGAAACTAGAATTTGAGTGGCGGCCCGTGCCTTTGCTCCTTGTGTGCTGAGTCCACTCCTGAATACTCTTATACAGGTCTTTGCAAGGACATGTCACAAACCTACACTACTATGCAGTTTGGAATGAGTAATTTCGCAAGAGATAGAGAACGAGGGAATGAGTAGGGAGTTGACAGTTGACCTTGGTTGGGGAAGAACAACTGGGGAAGACCAAGAAAGAGAGAGCACGAGAGAGAGAGAGAGAGAGAGAGAGAGAGAGAGAGAAGACAAAACAGAGTCTGTTATGCCCTTAACAAGTGACATAAAGGCCAGTGGTTCATATATACCACCGGTTCACCGCCACACATGATAGCCCATGAGCCAATCTCGCTTCCGCCCGCCGTCATTTGAATTCAACCGATGTTATTGCATTGTCTTTACATTTTCTAACGGAGTGGTTCAGATCCCTGCGGTCGCACACAACCAAGTTTTTTATAGTGGTTTTAGCTCAACGACTTAACAGAAATACGAGAAAAAATAGTCCACAACTGAAAGGAGGAAATTAAAAGCGAAGTCTAATAATGCTCCTCCACTCATTCTTGGCCAGCAAATCCAAAGCAACGACCTCCAGTGCTCCAGGCTGATGGTCTGCCTTGTGTCCTCATGGTAATTATTCCACTTAATAATATGATACTGTAAGTCAATTTATAGCTAGCTCTTCTTGTTTCTTAAGCATGCAACCCTAGTTAAACAAATGTTGAAACTGTTGGTAAAGTGTAACCTATGTGTGTATATGTGAAAAAAAACCTTCACTGATTGTTTTCTACAATATGCCACCCCGGTAGAATTCCTTGCTCGCCCCCTGGTTGCCATGGTGTTCGGCAAATGTGTTTAGTTACAAACACTTGAGAAAAAAAAAACTATCATACCCCTTGGTAACATCTCGTGATCAAGCACCATCTAAGTCACTAAGAGCTTTGAGGGATCAGTGCAAACATATGCGAGGTTTTTTGAGTTATTTGAATATAGATGTGACACTCATGTCTGAATAACTTTATTTATGCACTCCGATATTGTATGGCAATGTAAGCCGTTGAGAATTGGATGTCGTGATAGACGAGATATCTCATGTGGCTGTCACAGAGGGGCAAAAGTAGTGTAAGAATTTGTATTTTAAAAATTCTGGTTTGTTTCAAGAAAGACCCCTTTTTTTAATATGGCTGGGGAGCCGACCATTAGCATGGTATTGCTCCAAAACTAGGTGCACCATGGGACATCAGCTCGATAGAAGAATTTGTGCAAATTATTCAGGCGAAGGGCTTTATTCTACTGTCGGTGTTTGACGACCAACAACCTGTCACGGGTTACCCGAGACAGAGTTTGGTGAGTTTTGGCGTATGCGGAACTCGACGGTGAACACGAAGACAAACGATTTATACTGGTTCAGGCCCTCGTGATTGAGTAATAGTTTTACGTCCAGTGCGGCGTGGTGCCTTTGCGTTGGATTGTATTATTGAGTTGATGTACAAGGAGTGCCGCCTACCTCTCTTTATATAGCTCATAGGGCAGGGTGGTTGTTCTAGTCCTAGTCGGTTATAATTGGAGAGTTCTAGTTCTATTACAGGGACTAATTTCCCTAAATGTCCGATTAGGTTGGTCCTTGAATACTTGGAGATCACGCCACCTTGTTCCGTGTCTTCAAGCGGACCTTGGGCCGGCCCAGGATTATACCAAGTAGTCGGCCCAACGGGGAACCCATAGGATCCTGATCCATCATCTACATTCTTAGATGTAAAATCACAAGTCCACTTTTGGGGATCATCCTCCAGGGATTTCAATTGATCCGAAGCAGTGCTTTAGCACAATCTCATTTTTTTAATCAGGGAACAAAGTTCCGGCCTCTAGATGGTTCAGAGCCGAGAGTTGAAAATGTAAAAAAAAAAAGCCATAAGGCTTGCAAACTGCAAGAAAAGAAACAAAATACAGCAGCAGCCCTCTCAACCATGCATACTACTCTAATCAAAATGAAGTAATATAACACTTCCAGTAAATATATAGCCAATGATTGATTTGGTATTTCACGGATGCATCAAGCAAGCTTTTGACCAACTATTCCAGAAAGGACGCACGCACAGGAACGTGCAAATTTCCTATGCCGGAAGGTATTGCAAATAGATATAATGCATTATTGGAGTATCGAATTCTGCCAAGGCTTCACTACCTTGAAGTCAGTAGCTCCATTATTTTTTTAAAAAAAAAGATAGTGAAGAGGGTTCTATTAAAGATGGATCAGGGTAATATTTTTTTATAAACATTTAATTTGAAAAAAAATTAAGGTGAATGGTTTATAAAAAAATTAGGGGACATGGTCAGATGTTCTAGGAAGTGTTTCTATGCCCATATGGCCAAACCTAGACTCTGATTTCAAATAAACGTCACATCAAATAGAATAGATGTTGCACCATTCTAACTTGCCTTGAACCAGCCGAAATTGGCCATTTAAACAAAGAAATAAAATATAAGTCATTTCACACGTCACGCCTAAAAGAAATCCTTCCCATATATAGTTGTTATGAGATAAGCTAGCACAGCAGCATTGTTGGCAGTATCAAAATTCCTGTGTGTTGAAACATTTGCGCTAACCACTCATATCAGCATCTTCGGCTCAGTCAAGACTCAAGATCACAAGTCCCAATTAGTAGCTAGAGTATTAGTGTATGAGCATACTATGTAGCTAGGCGTACACTTAGATAACTCTTAACACCCAACATCCGGCAAGTGGATTAAGAACCAAAGTGGTGATTAAGTAAGCAAAAAGCAGTACGGGCCAAGAGAGAGTATCCAACCGCACTATCGATCGCTTAATTCATGGGTGAAAGTGATTAATAATTGCTAATACTGA
Organism: Miscanthus floridulus; assembly: GCF_019320115.1. Taxonomy (NCBI): domain Eukaryota; kingdom Viridiplantae; phylum Streptophyta; class Magnoliopsida; order Poales; family Poaceae; genus Miscanthus; species Miscanthus floridulus. Next base: position 47,266,602 of record NC_089581.1, on the reverse strand, counting down.
TGGGTCTAGTCTAATAGCGATATTTCTGCTGCAGATGCTGCTGCTGCTGCTATCTCCAAACAATAAACTCCAACAAGTGCTATCCACCTAAGTTCATTCAATCGCTAGGCGGGGAATGGAGAAGGGGTTGAGAGTACCTGTAGAAGACCTGACAGAGAGGGACGCCGGCGGCTGTGCGTGGGCTAGCAAGTTCAGTGGTCGAGGTCGGAGAAGGAGCGCCGGTGGCGGGGACACCAGCTAGAGCACGCGGCCGAGCCAGCGGAGCTCAAACTCTAGCCCCCGCCGAAGTCGATCTGGCAAACCCTAGCCGCCGTGGAGATGGGGCGCGCGGCATCGTGGCGGCCCGGAGATGTCGACCTGTGGCCCGGGGGTGCGAAGAGGGGGCGTCGACGTCGGGAGTGGTCCGGGAGGCGGCGGAGAGGCGGCGCAGAGAGGGAGGCGACGACGTCGGGGATGTCGAGCTGTGGCCCGGGGTGCGGAGAGGGGACACCGACATCGGGAGAGGTCCGGGAGGCGGCGGAGAGGCAGTGCGGAGAGGGAGGCGGTGGCGGCGGGGATGTCGAGCTGTGACCCGGTGGTGCGGAGAGGCAGCCTGACAGCGTCGGGGGAAAGAAGAGAGCGCCCAACAATTTGTCACCCGAGCGGCCCTGGTTATATACCAAGGGCAATTTGTAGGGGCGGTTCCTGATCCAACCGCCCCTACAAATGCATTTGAAGGGGCGGTTCCTCATCTAGCCGCCCCTACAAATATTTTCTATTTTATTAAATTATTAATTTTGTATTTTTTATATCACAAAAACATAAAGTAATATAAAAACAATTGTATATATGCATAAATATAATATTTTGTATTATTCTATATATGCAAAAATATATATAAAAACAATTGTAGTCAAAACAATATAGAAAACAAAAAAAAATTAAAAATGTGAATTTTAAAACTTCGACTATAATTTTATGACATTAAATGAAATAAAATGAAAATGTTGTAAACATAAAAGTTGTGTAACTCATCAACATGTACATCTTTTATTTTGGTCATCTTGTCATGTGACTTTTTTTGAACGATTCAAAGTTTGAAATTCAAACAATTTCAACTTAAGACAATATTTTGAAAGAGTAAATGATTTCAGCTGAAAAACTCATGAATACCAAAGTTGTAGAACTCATCAATATGTATAACTTTTATTTTGGTAATCTTTTCATTTGACAAAATTTGAACAGTTGAAATTTTGAATTTCAATAAATGGCAACTTCAAACAAGATTTTGAAACCTTAAATGATTTCAACAAAAAAAAGTCGTGAATATAAAAGTTGTTGAACTCATCACTATCTACAACTTTTATTTTGGTCACTTCTTCATGTGACAAAGTATTAGTAAATATTGTTCACAAATTCACATATGACTCATAGTTTCATAAACTGTACGAGAAACATGTTGATTTATAAACAATGTTTACTATAACTTTGTCAGATGAAGAAATGATCAAAATAAAAATTGTAGATCTTGATGAGTTATACAACTTTGGTATTCATCACTTTTTCAGCTGAAATCATTTAATGATTGAAAATCTCGCTAGAACTTATCATTTTTTAAAATTTGAATTGCTCAAACTTTATCAAATGAAAAGAATGACCAAATCAACACAGTAACTTGATAGGGCATGATTTTAAAAAATTTTAGGAAAAAAATCATCATATTTGGAGTTAGTATGAGGGAGAAAGACTAGTTACAAATTTTACCAAGAGATTAAAAAGAAAAATCATAACTGTTCATGATGATCAATCATGAACAAGTGTGATTTCTCTTTTTAATCTGTGGCTGAAACTTATAACTAGTTTTTCTCTCTCATACTAACTCCAAATGTGATGGTTTTTTTCCTAAAATTTTCTAAAATCATGCTCTATCATTTGAGTGTGGTCATCTATCTTTGTCACTAATTTTGAACAATTCAAATTTTGAGTTTCAGAAAATGACAGCTTCAAACCTGATTTTCAACCAATAAATGATTTCAGCTGTAAAGGTGATGAATATAAAAGTTGTTGAACACATCACTATCTATAACTTTTATTTTGGTCATCTTTTTATTTGATAAAATTGGAACAGTTCAAATTTTGAATTTCAGAAAATGACAACTTCAAACCTGATTTTCAACCACTAAATGATTTTAGCTGTAAAGGTGATGAATATAAAAGTTGTATATCTCGTCAAGATCTCCTATTTTTATTTTAGCCATTTCTTCATTTCATAAAGTGTTAAGTGATTTCATAAAATTTTAGTAGTAATAGAGTGGATGTTGAAATAGATTCATCTGGATATTGCAAAGGGTAATCTCACACACATGCATAAATGTAGTCTCACACACATATAAAAATATATAGTCTTACACACATACATAAATATATAGTCTCACACGCATGCCTAAATAAAGTCTTATAAACACACACTTACACAAACACTCCACGTTCAATAACTAGCTAGCCCGTTGTAACGACTTTTCCCTTGACATATTTTCATTCCCTTAGCAATATGTTTTTGGGTTGGTTCTTTTCCACAGCACTGATCTTCTTAGAAAAGTCTGTGAATAGTGGCATCTCATCGTAGTTGTTGTAAGCTTCAACATCGTCCACGCCATCAACTCTGATAATGTGCTGTTTCCTGGAGGCAACCGTGTGCTTTGTCTTCTTCTTCGGGGGGAGGTTACTTTGTGGGTCAGACATATAGAAAACTTGTGCGACACATGAAGCGAGCACCCAAGGGTCATCTTGATAGCCTAGATTCTCAAGGTCCAGGACTCTCAATCCGATCTCGTTCAGTTGATGTTGTTTGATTCAGTGGCATCGAAACAGAGCCATAGTTATATCCCTTCCATAGTCAAGTTCCCATATCTCTTCAATGATGTCAAAGTATTATATCTTTCACCCCCAATCCATCAAGAGTCTCTATTCAAACGCCGTTGTTTTGGTTCACATATGTACTATCCTTTGCGTGGGTATAGTACGTATACCCATTGATGTCATAAGCATTCCAAGATGTCACTTGTCTCGATGGCCCCTCCGCCAACCTACTAATGGTAATAGAGTCTATGATTTCTTCAGGCGGTATGTTTTGGTCCTTCAACCATGTAGTTAGTCATTGCTTGTGCTGTTTCATGACCCAATCATCCGAACGACTATTTCTCTCCGCCATAATAATAGCCAAGTGTTCATCAACATACAGTTGCATCAGTTGTGTACTCTGCAAGATACTGTAATGCGCCCGACTCACCTCTTTGTAATCATGGTCGATGAACACTTTTCTACCACCGGTGCCATTCCCAGCCAACCTACCCTTGTGACGAGAATTAGGTTTACTAATCCCTTTCTGTACTTTTAGGTACTCTTGACAGCACTCGACGACTTCTTCAGTACTGTAACCCTCTATCATGGAGCCCTTTGGGTATGCTTGATTATGCACATATCGACTTAGAACCGACATGAACCGCTCGTAGGACCACATTTCATGCAAGTAGCAAGGGTCCAACGCCTATATCTGATGAACCATATGAATCATGAGATGTGGCATTATATCAAAAAAAGCAGGAGGTAAACACATCTCTAGTTGGTTTTGTGTCTCCACCACAAATTCATGTAGGTCACTCAGCTCTTGCTTGCTAATTGTCTTCTGTGAGATCTTTGAAAAGAAGTAGCACATGCGGGTGATGGCCATTTTCAAGAACTCTGGCTTTATAGCCCTGATTGCAATAGGTAGAAACACTGTCAGCATCACATAACAATCGTGACCCTTGCAGTGTGTTATTGACAAGTCCTTCAGCGACACTAGCTTCTTCACATTTGCTGAAAACCCAGTTGGGACTTTGACCCCCTCAGGAAAGTGCATATAGCTCTCTTCTCATCTAGTGTTAGGTTGAAGCACGCCGCGGACAAAGTGTATTTTCCATTAGCCTCAGGTACCGGGTGAAGCTGTGGCATCACGTTTAGCTGCACCATGTCTTTCCATGCTTTCAGACCATCCTTTGACTTGCCTATATCCATCAAGGTAGCAATGAGACTCTCAAAGACATTCTTCTGCACGTGCATAGCATCAATGGCATGGGGGACCTCCAAGTCTGGCCAATAAGGTAGATACTGAAAGAAGATCGATTGTTAGTCCCATCCGAATTCTTCTTTCCATAGATGACGCATATATTTTTCACCATTCTGTACACGTGTTCTCCGTTATGACATCTCTCCGGAGGGGGTTCAATCTCCGAGGTGTTGTCATAAAATCTAAAGAACAATTTACTATGGTACTTGTGACTTATCTTTAAGAAGCGTCGGTTCCTTAGGTAAACTATCTTCTTGGATGCATCCAGGTACACCCATATAGTACCATCCAAGCAAACCAAGCATCCTATCTTCCCTTTAATATGTCCAGACAAAACAAACAACGCAGGGTAATCATTGGTAGTAATAAATATTATTGCTCTACATATGAAGTCCTCCTTTTAGAACACATCGTACATCGGCTCCCCATGCCTCAATAGCCTCTCCATTTCTTGCATCAAAGGCTCGAGGAACACGTCTATATCAATGTCTAGTTGTTTAGGGCCAAAAATAAGAATAGTGAGGAGAAGGTATTTTCTCTTCTGACACAACCACGTTGGGATGTTGTACATTGTCAAGATCACTGGCCAAGTGCTGTGGTCGCTCATCCTCTCATTGAAGGGATTCATTCCATCGGTGCTCAAGCCAAACCATACATTCTTTGGGTCATCGTCGAATTCTTTATGCTTTTCATCAAACCTTTGCTACTGACTATAATCAGCCGGGTGTGCAATCTTATCATCATCCACCTTACGCTCATCATCCCACCATGTCATGAGTGTAGCTTCTTTAGGGTTTAGGAAGATACGTCTCAAGCGGTCGGTCACTGGCAGGTACCACATTACTAAGGCAGGAATTCTTCTCTACTTTGCATCGTTGCCTAATGGAGTGTCCTCTAGGGGCTGAGATTCTTGTACCACCTTTTTTGTCCCTTTCTTATTCCTCCTTTTCCCCATGGAGGCTTCGTCCCCACCGTAAAGGTCATTGTTCTTGTACCGGCTGGCCCCACACCGGGGACATTTATCCAGTGACTTGAAAGTTTTGCCACGAAAAAGTATACAATGGTTGGGGCATGCATGAATTTTTTTCAACCCCCATTGTCAATGGACTTATGACCTTCTTCGCTTGGTATGTGTTGGTGAGAACTGAGTTTGGTTGTGGCAGCACCCATGACAGAAGATGTAATAGATCATTGAAACTACAGTCTGATCAGCCGTACTTAGCCTTCAGGATGAGTAGCTCAAGCACAAAACGTAGCAATATCCAATATGTCGGACATCCCTTTTCAACACCATACACAGTCACCTTCGATGCTTTTGTCACCCTTTCCAAATTTTCTAGACCTTTCAGGCTATTTAATAAAATCTCTGGTCCAAGGGATCGAATCATGTCCTCCAAATCATCTTCATCCCCGACACGTGCTCCACCATCATTATTGGCACCACCTTCGTCGTTACCATCCCACCCACCAGCATCACCACCTTGTTCATTGCCAAACTCGGAATCCATTCGTGCATCAAGCTCTGCTGAATATTGGGACAGGGATTCTAGAGTTTTGTTGTCGTATTCCTCCTCATCCTCATCGTTAACAATAACAGTTTCACCATGATGAATCCACACTATGTAGTCCTCAACAAATCCTCGCATAATCAAATGTGATATGATGATAGTCACATTTGTCCATGCCATACGGTTCTTATAATCTTTACATGGACAAATCATTGTATCCTTATTCTCTATCAACGTTGCAGCATGCTTATCTGCAGCTTCGATAAATTTGTCCACCTCTTCACGGAAACCTGCCTTGAACCTTAACGAACAATACATCCAAGAGTTCTTGTACTCCATCTTTTATAATAAATGACTGCTTATTCAGATATATATAAAAATGAATCAAATTAATAATTACTTGAGAATAATTGTATATACTTTAGATATATATGAATATAAATCAAATATAATTACATGAAGCATACAAACACACCATGGTAGAGGAAAATTAATTAATGACCCATTTATCCATAAATAATTAAAATACATATTTGTTGATTACAATAAAAAATTTCAAAGACAATAATTAGCAACAATTATATTTTACCCAATATCTTTCATACAAACCCTAGTCCAATTTCATCAAACATAAATTTACAAAAGCAAAATTAATAAAAAAACCAAATCCTAGATCTAGATCTACATGCACATGAAACATCCATAAAACTAACTAATTGTTCCCTAAAATCAAGAAACATGGACCAAATAAGGATATGATCTTGTTCCCCTACCTAATTTATCCAAGTACATTCAAAACTTGGGTCTAATTTGTTTCATAAGTAGCTCAAGCACCATAGAAGAGAGAGAAAAACAAAACTCTAATTACTCACTAACGAACCATTAAAACTTCAAAAAAAGTGTGGAATAGCATTTTCTTACCTTCTACAACCTCTCTACCAAAGGATTTGAGACCAAAACCTTCCCCCCTTAGTAGAGTAATTTTTGGGAGGTGCCCAAGACCTCCCCAACTTTCTTTCACGGGTTGGAGTGAGTGATCTGAGGAGGAAGAAGGCGTTGCAGCCTTTTATATGTGGGTCATTTGTAGGAGCGGCTGGTGATTGAGACGCCCCTATAAATCAGAGGTATTTATACGCGGGCATTTGTAGGGGCGGCTCAATCACCGGCCGTCCCTACAAATAGCAACACCGGAGACGGCTGGTGAGTGAGCCGTTCCTACAAATTTGACCCATTTGTAGGGGCGGCTCATATTACCAGCCGATCCTGCTGTTCCATTTGTAGGGGCGGCTGGTCCCTAGGCTCCCAAACACGTCACTGTAAGGGCGACTCCATCACCGGCCGTCCCTACACAAAATTTGCTCCGTTGCTAAAAACTGTTTTTCACGTAGTGCAAATTTGAGAACAATCGTGACTTATGCCTCTACTCTTTAATTACTCTCTGCTAACTTTCGGATATGCACATCCAAGTGTGATCGTGCCATTGTCACCGCGGGTGAATGAATAGAATGCGCCAGAGTTCACAATATCAGTGTCAAAATCCAGTGCCTTTAGTCAACAACTGTTGTCAAAAACTGCTGCTGGGGCAGATGTAACAGGTTAATTATACACTAAGCCCTTGTTACGATACATGTGTATCCACTTCAATACATATATGTTGGAGTGGATTGGAATAGAACTTAGTTTAACTTCCACTCTAATCCACTTTAACATATGTTGATTGAGATGGATACATGTGGAACTTAGTTTAATTTCCGCACTTGGAACATACACAGCGGCATAAAATGAATGACAGAAGATGGAACATATATAATTGAGTTAACAAATACATGTATCAGGGATACCCTCACCTCTTTGGTACCATGACCTCCTACTCCGCCGAGTTCCCAACATTCTATGTCTACACCGTATAGAAATTTGACGTGGGAATTCGGGCAATGGGGCCCACCCCTCGGTACTCGGTAAGGGGCACCTGGGTAGACCTCTTGATCTCGATCCCATAGTACTCGGGGCTCCCCTAAGATCCATCCGAGAATCGTGGGGAACTTGCCCAGTCTTTCCTTCGAAAGGTCAAAGGCCTGCCATACGATACAGGTAACCTGATGTGACATGCAAATCAATGGGTGTGCTACCCACGTACTCCCTCCGTCTCGGATTAAACGCACTTCTACGTTTCAAAAATTTTCCCATAATAGAAGGTCACTATAGAGTCTAGTAGGGTCTGTAGCAGCCTAAAGCTGCCAGCTGACTAGCTGCAAGGATTAACAACAAAATAAAATAATGGACATAGAAAAAAAAGGAAAAGTGACAAGGAGTACGTGGAAGCCTTTGGACCACTCGTTTGGTCATACCAAGGCCCCCATGTCCTTTCCATTTCCCTTGCATGTAGACCGCACAGCAGGCGTGCGCGAAGAGGTGTGGGTCCGTGGGTGACAGGATGTACTTTTACACATAACATTGGTATGCTTGCACAATTCTAGACGTGCAAATATAATGGGACGGAGGAAGTACATCATTGGTGCTGCACACCTGGAAAAGTGGTCACCTGGTACAAAACAGGAGACGAACATGCATTAGTTACCTGACACTATGGGGGCACCATGCTAGCTATTCCGCTCCAAGAAGACGAGTACGGCAGTCATGACGACGCAAAGTGGACAATGGCGATAGAAGGATCCAACCGGACTAGCCGACGTAGGGCACCTTCCTCTATTTTTTTTCCTTTGGTAACCCTACCCCCTGGCTTTAATTATAAGGGGGGGGGGGGGGGCAATGGCTATATATTTCCCTCTCTTTAATTAGATTGTCTAAATACTCTCCCACAGTCCTCAACACAATCTACCTGTTTGTAACCCCTACTACAAACTCTAGACCTTTGAGCTCAAGAACACGATCATGGTATGCACAACTACAAATTTGCAAGTTGACACTACAAAAACATCAACGGTTGGGGGCTAGGTAGGGACTTAGGTGGCAAAGACAACATGGATGTCCCTATGAGAGGTTGCTAGGGTAGAGCACGTGGGAGAACAAGACCCCTCATGCGGTGACGAAGAAAGATGAGGGAGGATCTTGGCTGCGAGATCTTCTTGGTGATGGTCGGATCCATGCTTAATTATTATTGATGGGGCAGAAACCCAGGGGCCTTTTTTTTCTACCTTGAGAGCACCATCTTCGTCTTGACCACCTCCATATATGGCGGCCTTCAAGGTGAAGGTTGAAGATGGCAGGAGGGATGGGGATGGACATGGCTACAAGATCTTGTCACTGGCATTGAGAGAGACATTAGGATACGAGAGCACAGAGATGAAACACCATAGGAGACATGTAGGCCGCTTTGCCCTCGCGTGGAATCCACTCGTCAAGACTAGCGGGGATCTAATGCAACTTGCCATGTCAAAACCCATAGCATGTTGAGCCTCATTTGGAACTAAATGACACCCTATGACATGTTTAGGGACCCAAAAGTGATACTTAGAGAGTTTGGGATTCAGATGAAGTCTGAAGACGTAAAAAAACATTTTGAGAGTTTGGAGAGGTGAATAAAATCCAGGAATACATTTCTGGGTCATCCGCGTATTTTAGTCTTTGTTATTAAGATATAATAATTCGAGATACCAAGTGTTGTTGTCTTTTCGTTGGTAAAAACTCTTATGAGCGACTCTTGTACCCATTATCATTACAAGACTCGGTGCGCGTATCTTAATTTTTACAATTAACCGTCGTCCATTTCTTTGTATAATTGACTGCCCATCGTATCGCTGAAGCAGCTTTTGACGACTAATTAACGTCAACGGATGTTTTGGGGGCCTTGTGTAGCGTGGAACATCGGAGGTGGATCGGACCACGCGAAAGCGCACCGCGCGATGATTCTGCACGAATTCAGCACACAGCATATGGACCATCTATCTAGTATCTACTGGTACAATGGTGCGCGCGCACTTCTCTCCGGATCGGATCAGTCATGCATGGACTGACTGACGTTTGTATGGTCCAAACTCCAAAGATGCAATGTGCAACCAGGAACAGGTGGTCCACTTACTTATTACAGGTCAACACGGTCGTTGTCGTACACAAATATGCACAGCAGGAAGCGTGGTGGCAGTGGCAGGGCATATCGATTATCGAAGCTTCTGCAGGACTGCAATGTGCAACCAGGGACATTCAGTATGTGAAAAAACGAATCCCGTTGCTTTTGCTTGGGCTTGGAAGCATCGTCAAAGGTGTACAGTGACACGAGTACACACCAGACGGCAACACAGCACACACCGACGACACACGTCGCTCGCTTGGCCAGGGTCAGGCTTAGCTGTAGTCTGTAGAGCAGCCGGTGCGCTACAGCCAGCGAGAGGTGTACATGATGAGATTTGAGATGCCCCGTCGCTACCGAACCCGGACAGGCGGACACAAACAGCAATACAGCATGCATGCATGTTCGTTCCGGGCGGGCGGGCGGGCGGCATCGTGTCGACCCCGCGAGTCGCCGGCCGCTGATTTCGATCACCGCACCGCACCGCACCATCCACCGTGCGCGGGAGGGCGCTCGGCAGAGTCTCCATCCCTCTGCGCGTTTTCATCCCGCCTCGTTTTCGGCCGGAAATACTCACGCAGGCCGAGGAACGGCCCCAAACAAAACAAAAAAAAAAAACAAAAACAAAACAAATGCCCATTCCTTTATGTTTATCCGCCTACACCCAACTTCTTCGTGCTTATCCATCCGATCCTAAAGCAGCGTGGCTGCTCATTCCTCCACCCCCTTCTCCAGCACGTGCTCGTCGGGCTGCCGCACCGTTTCCTTTCATCGTCGCTGGCCACGCCACACGACCTCGCAGCCTACGCCACTCACCTGCGTGGCAGCCACCTGCGTCGCTCGGCTTGGCTGCTCATCCGTCCGCCCCTTCTCTAGCGCGCGCTCGTCAGGCTCCCGCGTCGTGCCCTTCCCCAATCGCCGGTCGCGCCACGCGCCCTCGCTCCTTGCGCCACTCACCTGCGTGGCAATCACCTGCGTCGCTCACTCCCTCGCCGTTGGGCGCGTTGCTGACCCGCCATGGCCGCTGGGGCACACGTGATGTGGCGCCTCAGGTCTTCCCCGGCTGAACCAAGGGCACCCATGAGCGTGGCCGGTGCTGGTAGTGCTCGTGCGTCGCAGCTCGCCGTCGTCTCCCACACGGTGGCCGGAATCGATTGGTCCGGCCTTTTCTCTCCTATGTTGCATATATATATATATATATATATATATATATATATATATATATATATATATATATATATATATATATATATATATATATATATATATATATGTTTCAAGTGTTTAAGACATTTTCAGATGGATGTTGCAATTATTTCACTTTGATGTTGTAAAAGTAGATCTGGGGATGTTGCAAGTGTTTCAAAGGCATGTTGCAAACATTTGTTAAAAATATTTCATCTGTCTCCAGAATAAGTTGCAATCTTTTTTTATCTGAATATCGCATATGTTTCACACATATGTTGCAACAGTATGTTCCAAATGTTTTAGTTGTTTCAGTTTTATGTTGCGGCAAGTGGTTTTATCTTGCAAGTTGCAAATCTGGATGTTTCGTGTGTTTCACACACATGTTGTAAGTACGTGTTCTAAATGTTTCATCTACTTTTTAGATGTATATGTTTCATTCAAATATTTTCAGGTTGTAAGTGTTTTATGTTGTACGGCCGGGAGCGAGCGGACTAGGCGTGCAGCACGCGCGGGGGGGGGGGGGGGGGGGGGGGGGGGGGGGGGGCTGGCGGACGCGGTCGGGCTGCGCTGGGGAGCGAGCGGACTAGGCGTGCAGCACGCTCTCCAGCTGCTCATCCCGGTTCATTAGTGCTGCCCGCAAGGAGTGAGAGGAGGGGGTCAGGGGCGACCGGCGGCCGTAGAGACGGGGCAAAATGCACGCGTGGGGCGGGGCGAAGGCAGACGGGTCAGGGCGAAGACGGACCAAGGGCAAGCGTCCGGACGCTCATGTCCGTCCGGATGTCCAGGTGCTAGCCACACCCTTTTGGCATGCCATAGCTCCCTCAGCAGTCAGTCAGCAACAGCGGTGGCACGTACACTGGCACTATTATTTAAAATCTAGCTGTGTCCATCTACCGACTGGGATGATCGATCTGCTCCAACGAACGATCTGTCCAAGCCTGAAATCAGTGAGAACAGAACCAGCTTCATGCTTCCTAACCTTATGGTCCTGTCTGGATGTAGGCATGCATGCAGTGCTCGTCGTCGGTCGATCTGCCGGAGTGCCGGGGACAAGGACGGTCAGACATATCCTGCTATACATACATTCTTCATAAACCTGTACCTGTAAAAATGTGACAGTTATTTATATAGGGGTATATGATAGATGAAATCGGGCCTTACTGGAGTCGGTCGATCTCTGCCAAGGACAAGGACAGTCAGACATATCCTGTCATCATTCTCTATAACAACATTCTTCATAACCTGTACAAATGTGACAATTATATAGGAGTATGTAATGTATGTATGATAGACGAAATCCGCAGCCTTACTGGAGTGGTCAACCCTGAGACGCTGAGACCTCGCTCCCCTCTGAGTCTGAGCACCAAATGAACTTTATATTATTTTATTACTATAGGGGCGAGAACAATGCGTGATCAACAGGTACGTACCTTATGAAATATTTCAGGCACACCACTCATGCCTCATGCATGTGTAGCGATTCCGGCTTTTCTTTATATTTTGAGAAATTCTATACGTCCCGTTGGACACGATGGAACGCCGGATTGTTGCCCAATAAGCATTTGGATATGGACGATGTGAATACGTCCCCGCAGGAGAGGCGCGCGCACGGCAAATCAGATCAAACAGATCGATAGGACCCATCGGCATCAGATGCCCCATCCCACACGCTCGATCGTCTGCTGTCCCGCTCCGGCGCGCCATGGCCAAACCGTCTTCTCCACACGCCACACAACTGATACACACGCATGACAACTACGTACGTCCACCGCTCCCCTCCCTCCCGGTACACACCTAGCTACCTAGCTCGATCACTTGGTAGCCTCGCTTCAGTTCCTGGCCAGCTCTAGCTATAAATTGGCCTCCCCGGAGCACACACCTTCATTCATCACCGATCGTGTGCTTCAGCAACTACATAGTGCAGTACATACATACTAATTAAGCTAGCGTTGACGACGTACGTAACAATGGGCCGTGCTGATACTGTCACAAAATCCTCGCCTGCTCGCTCCATGGCTGTTGCCGCCGTTGCCTTCATGGCAGCGGTGTCGGCTTCGCTCCTGGCGGTCGCGGCGGCGGCGTCGCCGGTGCCGGCGATCTACGTGTTCGGGGACTCCCTGGCGGACGTCGGGAACAACAACCACCTGGTGACGCTGCTCAAGGCGGACTTCCCGCACAACGGCATCGACTACCCGGGGAAGAAGGCCACCGGCCGCTTCAGCAACGGCAAGAACTCCGTCGACTTCCTCGGTGCGTGCTACGCTGCCTGTTCCGAATTTCCGATATATACTGACGGATTCATCTGCATGCGCGCATATGCAATCGTAATATCGAATTGGTGGATTTCTGATCGATCAGCTGCTTTCTCACTCCCACAACGTCATTAGTAATGTTTGGAACTTACCTTGTAGTATCGGTCCCAGGCCAGTGGTAGGCTCATCACTCATACTAAGGTGTGAGCTCGATCGATCGATCACACTGTTACTGCATCTACTATTCTAGTTCTTTGTTTTTTTTTCTGAGACATACTGCATTCACTATTCTATTTTGAAGCGACTACGTACGTCACAAGATTAATAAGTCAGCCTAAACTAAACCGTTAAACCTCGTCAAACTGCGTCGCCCAATATATGTCAGCACAGTACATATTTACGCGGAAAAGATAGTATATCTAACTTATTTTCTCTAAGCACAAGTACATATGAATGCGGTAGGCAATGGCAGCACGCTATTCAGGTATGATGTCATAAGTACATATGAATCTAGAAAGTCAAAACGTTTTATAATTTGGAACGGAGGGAGCACCAACAGTCTAAATCTGGATAAATAATTAATGCAAACATATTGCTTTTTTCTTGCAAAACAATTTTGTTTAGCGAGCACTACAATAGTAATATATATGAGATATCTCTGGGACCAAGAGAAATCCTCATATTTTTCTTGTTTCTCCTTTTTTATTTGGCTTGATATGACTTTCTTAAACTTCAGAAATAAAGAGACACAAGAATTGTCTCTTGGTCAACAGTCATCAGTCAGATAATGAGCCCAATTTGGCATCATTCTGCATTTCGCTTTCGCAGCTCAAATAAATTCAGAAAAGAATAGACCAGCGTGTGGCTGCGTTAACGAAATTCCTACCAGAATTGATTGGTATTGTTTTTTTTTTCTTATCCAGTTGCTTGCATGCATTGACTACTCTTTATTAAAAAGCTAAAGTGTTTCATATCATGGGAACAAGTCTTAAATTTTGTTGACATATATGCACATTTGAGTTAAGTTTGCACATCTTTCATATTTTTTCCCTCACGTTCCAATACGGTCCCGTGAAATTTTGATCACAATTAAACAGTCTTTCAAAAGCATATTTGTAGTTATAAAAAAAGTATATTTATGTTAGGCCATGTGTGCTGCATATCCATGGCTGATCGGAGGTTTGCACAGTGTGTGTAATAATCAGCCTAGTAAAACATGTCATATTTGACATCCTTGCAGCTGAAAACCTGGGACTGGCGACCTCGCCGCCGTACCTGGCCTTGTCGTCGAGCAGCAACCCCAACTACGCCAACGGCGTCAACTTCGCTTCCGGTGGCGCAGGAGTCTCCAACGCCACAAACAAGGTGCGCCAATCTCCAACTGCCATTTGCATTTGAGAGACAAGATGTGCAGTATATATGACAGTATTCTCTAATAAAAACACCAAACTGAATCCCAGTGGATGCATGAAGATAATATCGATGTTGCATGCATGCATGCATGCAGGACCAATGCATCAGCTTCGACAAGCAGATCGACTACTTCGCGTCGGTGCACGCGTCGCTGGTGCAGAGCCTGGGGCAGGCGCAGGCCACGGCTCACCTGGCCAAGTCCCTCTTCGCCATCACCATCGGCAGCAACGACATCATCCACTACGCCAAAGCCAACTCCGCCACCAGCGCAACCGCCGACCCATCGCAGCAGTTCGTGGACGCGCTGATCCAGACGCTCACGAGGCAGCTGCAGCGGCTCTACGGCCTGGGCGCGCGCAAGGTGCTGTTCCTGGGCACGGGGCCCGTGGGGTGCACCCCGTCGCTGCGGGAGCTCAGCCCCACCAAGGACTGCAGCGCCCTGGCCAACGGCATCTCCGTGCGCTACAACGCCGCCGCGGCGTCGCTCCTGAGCGGCATGGCCGCGCGCTACGCCGACATGCACTACGCGCTCTTCGACTCCTCCGCAGCGCTGCTCCGGTACATCAACCAGCCGGCGGCGTACGGGTTCACCGAGGCCAAGGCGGCCTGCTGCGGGCTCGGGGACATGAACGCCAAGATCGGGTGCACTCCGCTGAGCTTCTACTGCGACAACAGGACCAGCCACGTCTTCTGGGACTTCTACCATCCCACGGAGACCACCGCCAGGAAGCTCAGCAGCACCGCGTTCGACGGGTCGGCGCCGCTTATCTTCCCCATGAACATAAGGCAGCTCAGCGCCATCTAGGCCACCTAGCTAGAATCAGAGTAGTGTCCTCCTTGTATATGTTGTGCATCATATTTCATATCGTGGCCTTGGACGTCATAGAAAAGGAAATCAAAGGATATAGCAAACCTCATAGAAGCTTGCATTGGCAATGCATGTACTATCTCCAAAGAATGTAATTCTACATTCAAAGCATATATACCAATTATCAAATCTCATAGAATCTTACATTGGCAACGCAAGTCAGCTTATCTTAAGTATAACCATGGTTTTCTTTTTCGGCCGAAATCTCTTGATATTTCCGATATATCCTTTTTATCCATAGGCGCCGATAAGAAAATATCTATCTTTTTCGTACAAATTTTGTTTAAATTTATTTAAATTTACTTAAATTCAAATTAAATTTTATTTGAATTTGGTCCGATATTTTCGATATATCCTGTTTATCCTCTTTATCTGTGACCCCCAATAAATTTTAATTTCCGAAAATGAAAACCTTGAGTATAACTAACATATAAAAATATTATATCCATATATAAAACTTATGCCAAAGTGGAATTGTGGCATTAAACCAAAGTTAACATGACATAAACGAGAGTGTCAAATACTCGCATCATCAAGAACAATGACATAGATACGGTTTACTGACTTATTACAAAAATCTGATAGGGAAAAGCAAAACAATAAACTTCCACACTCATAGCCTTTATCAATAAATAATCCATGTTTCAACACCTCTAATTTATTTTACTCTAATACTACATAATTCGTCTCTACGACTACATAGAAGGGATCCACTCACAAGATCCTTGTTCAAAGAAGGGACATTTTGCACGATCTTTCCCGAAATAAACTTTGGATCTATCACATGTCAACATCACAACGAACAAAAGCATGACCCATTCCCTGTCAAGATGGAGAAACCATGGGCGACCTGGTAGAAAAGAATATAGAGATATTAGCTCAAACGTGAACATTAGCACCTGTATCAATCCACTAACATGGAGATTGAAATACTTAAAGTAGATAAATTACCATACCCATCATTAGTGTTGCTGGTGGTCAATTCTTTCTCCTTTTGTGGTCCATTCAATCTAGACATTCCTTTGTAAAAGTGGCCAAGCTTTTCACGAGTGAAGCAAGGACCCGAGCACTGGTGAGGCAGGGCTGACCCTGCCCTCACTGTGCCTGTCTGTGTGCCGCGGAAGCTCGGTTGGGAGTCCCGCCCGAGCGACCGTGGCTCTCACCGCCATGGCGGTGGGTCGGCAGCGGTTTTTGCCGCCGTATATTGTAATCGGGTCGTTCCCAATTAATGAAATGAAATTATTTTCGTTTGTAATCCCATTTTGCTCTTTAGTCGTGCTCAGAGACTTAATCCCTCGTTGGGATGGGCTATTACGACGATGGCCTCGTTGGCCAAGATCGTCGCGCTCATGCTGCTAACGGGAAACTCAGCTTTGTTGTTCTTCTTCACAAGTCAAAGCAACTAGCAGTGGAGACGACGGTACGCGCCACCGTCTGACTTGGATGGAAGACGAGCCGTTGTGGATGTCATGAGCAGTCACGTGAAGGAACTTCCCATAAACCTTATTCCTCTCTTGATGTAGGATCACAAGGGCAAGCAGTTCTAGATACCTGCTCTCCTAATGGTTAGTGCACATAGATGCTCGGGATGGAGAGATTATGACAGTGGCACAAAAGCAGAAAGAGGCAAACCCCAGCTTCAAAAGATGTATACCTCTAGCGGTCGGTGATTAGGTGTTCAATTCATAGATTTAAAGGCCAAACAACCAAGAATAAAACTATAAAAAGTAGGTCGCACTCCCGTAAGGTCGCTAGCTAAATTTTAGCTGACCATTCACGCAGGTGCCACGTGCCTGTGACCTAAGGCCTAGCCCGATGAGATGAACGAGTGGAGCCTTCTCTCTCCCCACACTAAGACTTGGTGAAACAAGGAGGACTTTCATATTAAGCATGCCATCCTTCACTTCAATTAGCAAGGCTGGACTAGTTCTGATCCACCACTCTTAAATACACGCATGAGTTGGCTTTGAGATTTATTTGAAATAATTGGAATCATCAATTGGACCAAATCCCACTATTCCAACATGATCGTTGTAACTGTTGATTTCGAAGCCTATAGATCGAGCTTGCGCACATGGGTGTATCTTTGTGTGTGGCATGTGTAGGTGTGCCATGAATTTGCATGTGAGTTCAGATACCACAACTTAGGGCGTCCTCAACGGTCCTAGTAGACTGCTGCTAGTTAGAAGCAAGTCTAGGTCAGCTAAAGAGACAACATGTAAATTCTCTGTTTAACATGTTGAACAGTTCACAATCTCCAAGAAGCATAGACCTCCCATATACAAAGTTTTTTATACCATAAACAATCACTTCTCTGCCCCGCCTGTGGATGCGCGCCACAGATGTGTCTTGCGTCTGCCGGCCTCAGGTGCCCGCACGGTGACTCACAGCAGTGCCCCAGCAGCTGCAGCAGGCAGCAATGGCAGGTGGGACCCATTACAACATGTGCAAGACCAAATCTACTTTGGTAACATCTACATGAAACACTTGCAACATACGTCCGAAAACAGCTAAAACACTTGCAAACAGCCAAACATACAACTGAAACACTTACGAAACACCTGAAAACACTTGAAAGGCCATTGCAAACATATACAGCATCTAGATCTACTTTTACAACATCCAGACAAAACACTTGCAACATACGTATCAAACATCTGAAACACTTAAAACATATGCTTGCAACATGCATGTTATGCAACATCCAGATCTATTTCTGCAACATCTAGATGAAACACTTGAAAACATAAGTCCAAAACACTTAAAACACTTGAAACACGACATCATCACGGACAGGTGGTCGGGGCCGGTTGATTTCGATCCTCGAGGTGGGAGCCAGCGACGCGCGAGCACCACCAGGACCGATCGCACTCGTGGGTGTCGTTGACTCGGCCGGGATGACCTGAGGCGTGCCCTAGCTCATGCGCCCAGCGGTATCAGTAGGGGCGGCGACGGTGGCCTGTAGCGATGAGGCATACTAGCGGTACTAGGTTGGGGAAGAGGCCAGGGAGGCGCTGCATGAACCGAGGGAGGAGGCAACGTGGTCGGTTTGGGTGGAGGAAGGAGGTAGCGGTGGCAATACGAGCCTCTACTGCTACCAACAAACGCAAGAGAGAGACCAAGAGATGGGAAAGGCGAGATGGGGGCGAGGCGAATGACGCATTAAAGTAGTGATGGATGAGCACGAAATGGGTAAATGTCATGGGGTGTAGACACGTCCAGATAGACGGACGGACGCCCGCGTCTAAGCATTATCGAAAATGGAGTTGCTAGCGCCCGGACGTCCGATCTGTGGCACTAGAGTCGCACGGTGCCACACACGCATGAGAAGGAGCCCTCACCGCCTTTTTTCGTGCCCCACTACGTTGGCCTCCCACGCCTATGCCCGCTCGATCGATGGCGCCCCAGCAGCGGGCTCACGCCGCCCAGAAGTCACCCAGCAGCTGTAGTAGGTAGCTATGATAGGTGGGTCCTATTGCAACATGTGCAACACTAGATCTACTTTTGCAACCACTACTATACTCGCACCTTTCACAGCAACGTCGTAACCCACATCATAGTTCAATTTCAGCCTCGACAGTAACCTATCGACAGTGATGGTCATAGCCTTCACCGTTGACATCTGGGACCGACTGTGGTGTACACTAACACCACCGATTGTCTTATGATCCATCCATGATTAGGTCCTTACTTCAGTCGCATTGTAGCATGATTCGGCTATGGATGTACATTAATACCGCCGCATTGACAAATGATCTGACTGTGTCGAGGCTATCAAAACCGTCGTGTGGGCACATCAACCGCCTGTGTAGTGGTCACCAGCACCGTCGCCTTGTACTTCAACCTGACTGTCAGCGGTGCGGGTTCACTGTTGGTTCGACGGCCGAAACGTCTATGTTGAGGTTAACACCACCATCGCTTCAGCGTATGATCCGCTAGTGCAAAGTCATGGTCACCATCGCCTTGCACCACGATCCACCTTTGATGATCGTTTAGTCGGTGTCGGATTACTAAACGATTCGGTGGTGATACACTTTGATCCCTACCGTAATACGTATAGCGACGATGTTGGACGTTTGCACCACCGACGACGGTGGTGATAACAAAACAATAAACGGTCCTTAATAGCTCACTGAACACAAAGCATATAGATATAATCATTGCATCCATAAACCATGTTCTTACAATAACAATGAACGCTTACCATAATATCTTTCTCGACTGATGTCCTAACACAAGCGGTACATAGATTGCAAACTAAAGGTACTGATCTCTGCAGGCTTACATAACAAAATGACATAGCTATGCTCCTCCTATGTGGCACTCCTACTTGCTAGGCAAAAATGAATATAACTAGTGCATCCTTCGAATTGATAGGTAATCACCATGGAACCCCTCTTCTTCCTCCTAGCCAATGTAGGAAAATTGTTCAAAAGTACTCAGACTCTACTTGCACAATGCAGCACAATTAATAATATTCAATACACCATTCCTTTAGTTACGAAGCCCAAATTGGCCTATATATAGAATCAAAACAACTACCTACCTAAACAAATGCATGACATAATCACAACAAAATACAGCATATGCACCTTTACTGCTCTGCTGATGACTCCATGAACAAGGGAACATAAGGAAGATAGTGAGGTCCGCCGCTCATACATAATAGTTTCCAGGTACTTCTATGATAACCGAAGGCCCGGGCAAGGAGGACATGAACTTTACTACGGTTCATGTTATATGCAAGCAGTGATTTGTCCTCCCCAATAAGGAAAAACAAATTTCATTCTGGATGAACTGCAATCACTCTGTAGGTCGCATCACAAACCTCGGTACCAATTTCAATATTCTTCTTTCCAAATAGCTCCAGCGTGGTCACCTTATGCTTTAATGTCCATTTACTAGTATCATAGTCTTCAAGGATCCAGATTGAAAGCTTATACCTATTCAAAGTATCAGCAGTACATAAACACAACTGACCCTGAGCTTCATGGATGGAGATTGCATCACCAGTTAGCCTACGAGTGAACTCCAGCATGTGCATAAAACCACTAACAAACACACCTTTTTCATATGTGGATACTACAATACCCTCGCCCCATTCGGATTCTTTAAAGATCCATGCTCTAGTTTTAGATGAGTAGATGTTGACACCTAAGGAGTCATCATCGTTGATCCCATATTCAAACACATGAAAGTGCGAGGAGACTATCGGATCGAACCCCAAGCGAGCTGAACCACAAGAATGGTTGCTACCCAACAATAGCAACCATTTCTTAGTCACAGGATTGCAGACAACATAACGAAACCCAGAGTACTAGAAAAGGATGAGGCCCTGGGAGCAATCTGAGATCATGACATCCTGAATGGGGAAGGGCAAGAAGGACAAGGAGGGGTATTCACCGTTGACGCTGGTGAAGTTCCATTTGCATTTCCAGCTATGGTAGAAGAATCCGACGAGAATCTAGGGCAGCTCCTTACGATGCTCGGATCCTGAGATGAGGCTATTCCAGGAGCGACAGACACACTTGTAGCTACACAATGAGTGGGCAGTGAGGCGGCTGAGGATGAGGACCAAGACATGGTCTGAGAGGATGGCCACTTCATTCCTCTTACTAGGGGCATCCTCTCCATCTTGACGAGGATCTGGTGGAGAGGGGACGGCGATGGAAGCAGCGGTGTTGTCGACTGAATCAGAGAAGGAGTGACTATGAAGATGTGTTCGTGAGCTCATTAATAATCAGATGGAAGGTTCATTCGTACTCAGATGAGTGAAGAAGGGAAAAAAATCCATGAACAATGCATAAGGGAAGTGCGAAAGCATTACCACTGCCTTTGGATCTTGCGGGATTGAGCTCGAGCGGCGATGGCGGTGATGAGTACCACCCTAGTCACCGGTGGATCTGTGTTGTCTACCTGTCGGTGAGGCATACCGGTGCGGAGCACTAGCTTGTCGGCGGTGACTGGCGGCTTGCACGCCACTGAGTAGGGGCGATCGCGCAGTTTGGCACCGGTAAGCAGGGGCGGTGATGAGGAACAGTAGCACTGAGAAGGAGAAAGATACGGTGGGGAGCGTCCTTTGTAAGAAACTATATCAGACGGAGGAATGCAAATTTCTAAAAAACTTTGTAAATACACGCGGGAGTGACTCATAGGACTCATGCGTGGGCTTGGAAATTAACGAAAGCGGCGGTGAAGGCTACCGGTGATGATGATTGGGAGATGTTAGCACCTACCAATGACGGACATGTCATACGGTCTACGAACTCTAAGGCGCACAAATGCAACGTTCAAGTCATAGCAAACAGAGATGAACTCAAGGTAATAACTACTAATATTATGAACATTTTTATTTAGAATGCAGAGGCATAATACAATTGAACTACTCATGGGGAGTGTTATGAATGACATCCTCTATGTCCACCGTGGCCAGGATACCATCACCCACGGTGGAGAACTCGCTAATCAGGTTCTGGCGTTGCCGATAGCTCGTCTCTCCTGGGAACCCTGGGTCCACCACTGTCAGGTCCTCACCCAACCAAAGCTGGGCGGCGACCATTGCCGAAGCTAGGCGGCGGCCATGGCTGAAGCGGTCCCTAGGTGAATGCAGTACGTGGCCACTTCCATGACCCGCGGCGGCACGAGGCGGTTTGCCAGGGTCGTCCCCGTAGGCGCAGGAGGCAAAAGCACGTGGACGGTGTTGCCTGCTGCCGTGTGGAGGTCCTGGTAGCGTCTGTTGCTCTCGGCCGCCATCCAAGAAGAGACACGGGCATTGTCCTCGGCTACCTGGTGAAGGCAGATTGCCTCCGCCGCTTTGCCCTCGCGGCGATCAGCTGCTCCTAGACAGCTAAAAAGGAGACAAGAAAATGCTACAACTGAAGACATAACGTCACACATAGTGAAAGAGCAAGATTATATCGTGTCGAATGCCTTACCAGCAAGGCGCGCCTGGGCCTCGGTGGTGGCAAGCTCTGCTGCAGCCATTTTCCACTTCGCGGTGGCAACGGAGAGGCACAGTCGGCCCGCCTCTCAGCTCTCCTCGCGGAGGGCGAAGGTGGCCACGTCTAGCTACTCCACCAATGTGAGGACATCATCCGCCCTCCGTCGTCATCATCGAAGATAGCCAGAAGCAGGAATTAGCTCTCCGGTGGCGGCGCTGCCGAGCTGCCCTCCCCATCCCGTCGCAGCATCGTACGAAAGTGGGGACGAGTAGGGACAACCTCTAGTGACTCTTCTATTGGGTGCTTCATTACCCAATCCGCCATTGGATGAGATGTGAAAGATGGGGTGTTGAGGCAGAGTGCCGGATGAAGAAGATAGAAGTTTAGAGAAAAGGAATCGTGTACTTGGTTCACCACCTTAGCCTCCGCTTTTACAGAAGGATGGAGGAGATAGGCGCCTGTTGAAGTTCCCTTCGATTGCACTGAGCGAGAGCAGGAGTTAAGGTGAGGCCACATCTCCCACGATCTTAGTGGAGCACACTTCTCCCGGTGGAAGTAATGGTGATGGAACGGTGTTGGAAGTTGGACAGAGAAAATTGACTCGACCACACAGCTCGGCCCCTCTAGCGCTAACCATGATCTTAGGGGAGACAAAGTGACAAACCGCTAGCCTATTTTATTCTTATCGACTACTTTGAATTATCTTTTGTAATGGCAGAGGTGGGTCATTTACATGCAAAATTAGGGGGTTCAAACGGTTTACATACACGATTTACGCGGTTCACACGGTTTACACCATCGGGGCCTCTAATTAGTAATCGTAAGATAGTAAGATAAAAGATTGTTTCATTCTGAATTTTTTTCACATTTTCATACACGGTTTATGCGATTCAGATGGAGGATGACGATTGACTTCCCCGAGATGTTCGACATCCCCGCACCGCGGAACCTTGAAGAACCGAGCGATCATAAAATCCCAAGAGGGGTTTTTAAACTCACCTTGCTCTGCTCTGATCCCCCTCCCCAGTTGAAAGGTCCTAATATGGCTAGAGGGGGGTG